>NC_139703.1:20704566-20762856 GCF_964188405.1 Protomyctophum parallelum | reverse complement strand
CGATTGGACGTGCATGGAGACAGGTGGGGGCAAAGCTCACACAGTAGCTGTCAGCCGTGAGACAGAGCAGCCAATCAATACAGTATAGTTTCATCTGAGCGCTGGCTCTGATGACCGTACACCCTCATGTACACAATGATGAACTTCACACCATGCCGATGGATGGGGGGAGTTTTCCAACTGAAGTGCAGTCTAATATACTCCTATACGCCGGCACTCCGAACCTTTCTTCGGAAATGGAGGTGATATATAACTATATAACAAACTGACGTCATTCCAAGCTTCAGAAGAACATTTCCTCATGCAGAACCTCCAGAACTCTCCGTTCGGGGAAGCCTTTCCGGAACTCGGAAAAAAGGCTTCGGAACTCGGACGTCGGATCGGGTCAGAGGGAGTATTTATTGGCCTTTTAGTGGGTACCATCTGCAAGACTTACATCATCGGTCAGTGTTGGGCAGTAGCTAGCTACAAGTAGCGAAGCTACATAGCTTAACTACATTTATCAGTAGCTTGATGGTAGCTTCACTCCTTTGAACCAAGTAGCGTTTTTTGTAGTGTAGCTATTTTTAGACCCAAGTAGTGATGTAGCTTTCAACAAAAGCTATACGTTACAAATTGACTGTTAAATAAAGTTTTGTGGGGGAAAAAATCCCTGGAAAAAAAACCATGATTGGTTGGTTTAGATAAGAAGAGTCTGACACAGTTATGTTGTTAAGCAGCAAGAGGATCCCACGCAGCAGCTGTCCTTTTATCTCTAGCACAACACAATTAATTACTCACCTAATGCTGCCTGCAGGTTCCATGTTTAATTCCAGCGTGTGTAACCTACATTATTGTCTAAGTGAAAGTTTTCATATTGTAAATTTGATCGCTAACGTGGTTTAGTGACTATAGTACTTTGACAGCTCATTCATCGTAGCTTGTTTACAAGTCAAACGGACTTCTTGTGCAGAAACTGCCCCATCAAAATAAGAGCCACTTGTATTGATTAGTCAACACTAGTTTTATTTCTAAGTCTACCTACAGGACATTAACATCTCATTTAAGTGCCTGTCAGCATTCTCTGAGTATCCCATCCTCAAATATTCGGTAAAACAGTGCCTATCGAGGCAACAGTCTGTCTTGAGAGACTAGCATTCTCTAGTCTAAATTATGTCTCTCAGCTGGTGTGCAAATGGCTAGGCTGTGGCAATAATAATTAAAATAAAATAACAACTAAAATCGTTAATTTTTGAACCATGAACTTTAGTTCAAAACGTTGAATTATGACCTGAATTAGTTCCTTTAAATTTTTTTACTGTGAACTGAACTATAATTAATAAAAAAAAGAACTTTCCCAACACTGAACACATGAATCAGCCGGCTCCTGACACCGCAAGGTACATTAATACAAGTAAATGTGAACAAGTTGACACCAAAAGCCAGACAGAGGGCTTGTTTCCTGTTTGTTTTTTAATAAAAAATCAAACTCAGCATTTTTGCCTGCCTATAGGCTATTTGTTCGGTGGAAACTTGATCATTAAGTTGATAAAAATATTTAAAAAAAAAAAGTAGTGTCCATGTAGCTAAGCTACTTTTGCCATGTAGCTTATAGTGTAGCTTGCTACAATTATCTGGGGATAGCTTTGTTGTAGTTGAGCTATTATTTAATAGAGAGTAACTGGTAGTGTAGCTTACTACATTTTCCAAGTAGCTTGCCCATCACTGATCATCGTCATCTGTTCTTACATCCGGAGATGTGCAGTAAGAATGTGCCTGCCACATGGAGACTTAATCTGGGAACCCATTGGGCAGAAAATAATAAATTAAATAATAATGAATAAAAATAATAAATACATTTTGAATTTGCCTCTGGGTGGAGACGGGATGTCGGCCCCGTTCACTACAAGGTTATTGTAGTTTAACCCATTCATGACGGGAACCCCTTTTGGCGTTTTAAGTCATTATGTTATACTTTATCTATTGAAAAAAAGCAGATCTACAAGCTCATAGCGCGGCACAGAGTGCTGCACTATGAGCCTGCAGCTGATTTATTCGTCAGGTGCAGGATTGGAAAAGGGCAGAAAAAACTAAAAACCAACACTAAAACTAATAAAAACTAAACTAAAACAAAGCTATAGTCATCAAAAATAAAACAAAATAAAAAAACTAGCAAACCCGCTAAAACCGACCTTAAACCGTCCTCTTCAAACCCGCTCTAAAACCGACCTTAAACCGTCCTCTTCAAACCCGCTCTAAAACCGACCTTAAACCGTCCTCTTCAAACCCGCCTCTAAAACCGACCTTAAACCGTCCTCTTCAAACCCGCTCTAAAACCGACCTTAAACCGTCCTCTTCAAACCCGCTCTAAAACCGACCTTAAACCGTCCTCTATTCAAACCCGCTCTAAAACCGACCTTAAACCGTCCTCTTCAAACCCGCTAAAACCGACCTTAAACCGTCCTCTTCAAACCCGCTCTAAAACCGACCTTAAACCGTCCTCTTCAAACCCGCTCTAAACCGACCTTAAACCGTCCTCTTCAAACCCGCTCATAAAACCGACCTTAAACCGTCCTCTTCAAACCCGCTCTAAAACCGACCTTAAACCGTCCTCTTCAAACCCGCTCTAAAACCGACCTTAAACCGTCCTCTTCAAACCCGCTAAAACCCGACCTTAAACCGTCCTCTTCAAACCCGCTAAAACCGACCTTAAACCGTCCTCTTCAAACCCGACTCTAAAACCGACCTTAAAACCGTCCTCTTCAAACCCGCTCTAAAACCGACCTTAAACCGTCCTCTTCAAACCCGCTCTAAAACCGACCTTAAACCGTCCTCTTCAAACCCGCTAAAACCGACCTTAAACCGTCCTCTTCAAACCCGCTCTAAAACCGACCTTAAACCGTCCTCTTCAAACCCGCTCTAAAACCGACCTTAAACCGTCCTCTTCAAACCCGCTCTAAAACCGACCTTAAAACCGTCCTCTTCAAACCCGCTAAAACCGACCTTAAACCGTCCTCTTCAAACCCGCTCTAAAACCGACCTTAAAACCGTCCTCTTCAAACCCCGCTAAAACCGACCTTAAACCGTCCTCTTCAAACCCGCTCTAAAACCGACCTTAAACCGTCCTCTTCAAACCCGCTCTAAACCGACCTTAAACCGTCCTCTTCAAACCCGCTCTAAAAACCGACCTTAAAACCGCCTAACGTCTCTCAAACCCCGCTAAAACCGACCTTAAACCGTCCTCTTCAAACCCGCTCTAAAACCGACCTTAAACCGTCCTCTTCAAACCCGCTCTAAAACCGACCTTAAACCGTCCTCTTCAAACCCGCCTAAAACCGACCTTAAACCGTCCTCTTCAAACCCGCTAAAACCGACCTTAAACCGTCCTCTTCAAACCCGCTCTAAAACCGACTTAAACCGTCCTCTTCAAACCCGCTCTAAAACCGACCTTAAACCGTCCTCTTCAAACCCGCTCTAAAAACCGACCTTAAACCGTCCTCTTCAAACCCGCTAAAACCGACCTTAAACCGTCCTCTTCAAACCCGCTCTAAAACCGACCTTAAACCGTCCTCTTCAAACCCGCTCTAAAACCGACCTTAAACCGTCCTCTTCAAACCCGCTCTAAAACCGACCTTAAACCGTCCTCTTCAAACCCGCTCTAAAACCGACCTTAAACCGTCCTCTTCAAACCCGCTCTAAAACCGACCTTAAAACCGTCCTCTTCAAACCCGCTCTAAAACCGACCTTAAAACCGTCCTCTTCAAACCCGCTCTAAACCGACCTTAAACCGTCCTCTTCAAACCCGCTCTAAAACCGACCTTAAACCGTCCTCTTCAAACCCGCTCTAAAACCGACCTTAAACCGTCCTCTTCAAACCCGCTCTAAAACCGACCTTAAACCGTCCTCTTCAAACCCGCTAAAACCGACTTAAACCGTCCTCTTCAAACCCGCTCTAAAACCGACCTTAAACCGTCCTCTTCAAACCCGCTCTAAAACCGACCTTAAACCGTCCTCTTCAAACCCGCTCTAAAACCGACCTTAACCGTCCTCTTCAAACCCGCTCTAAAACCGACCTTAAACCGTCCTCTTCAAACCCGCTCTAAAAACCCACCTTAAACCGTCCTCTTCCGGTGGTGTCTCCTTTTTGTTTTCATTCCTAATAACAACAACAACAACAACAACAACCGATTGCGAGCACAACCCCTTGGTACAGGGTTAGAGCACACCCCTTGGTACAGGGTTCAGTACAGCACACCCCTTGGAACAGGGTTCAGTACAGCACACCCCCTTGGTACAGGGTTAGAGCACACCCCTTGGTACAGGGTTCAGTACAGCACACCCCTTGGTACAGGGTTAGAGCACACCCCTTGGTACAGGGTTCAGTACAGCACACCCCTTGGTACAGGGTTCAGTACAGCACACCCCTTGGTACAGGGTTAGAGCACACCCCTTGGTACAGGGTTCAGTACAGCACACCCCTTGGTACAGGGTTAGAGCACACCCTTGGTACAGGGTTCAGTCAGCACACCCCTTGGTACAGGGTTCAGTACAGCACACCCCTTGGTACAGGGTTCAGTACAGCACACCCCTTGGTACAGGGTTCAGTACAGCACACCCCTTGGTACAGGGTTCAGTACAGCACACCCCTTGGTACAGGGTTCAGTACAGCACACCCTTGGTACAGGGTTCAGTACAGCACACCCCTTGGTACAGGGTTAGAGCACACCCCTTGGTACAGGGTTCAGTACAGCACACCCCTTGGTACAGGGTTCAGTACAGCACACCCCTTGGTACAGGGTTCAGTACAGCACACCCCTTGGTACAGGGTTCAGTACAGCACACCCCTTGGTACAAGGGGTTCAGTACAGCACACCCCTTGGTACAGGGTTCAGTACAGCACACCCCTTGGTACAGGGTTCAGTACAGCACACCCCTTGGTACAGGGTTCAGTACAGCACACCCCTTGGTACAGGGTTCAGTACAGCACACCCCTTGGTACAGGGTTCAGTACAGCACACCCCTTGGTACAAGGGTTAGAGCACACCCCTTGGTACAGTGGTTCAGTACAGCACACCCCTTGGTACAGGGTTCAGTACAGCACACCCCTTGGTACAGGGTTCAGTACAGCACACCCCTTGGTACAGGGTTCAGTACAGCACACCCCTTGGTACAGGGTTCAGTACAGCACACCCCCTTGGTACAGGGTTCCAAGACTTCTAATGAAAGGCGCATAATATTCGAACCACTATGCTATAGGGCGGCCTGCACAATGACACCATTCTTTTTAATCACAGATTAATAATTAATCACAGATTAATCACCTATGCCCGAAATATGCCCATCCCCCCTCTCTCTCTCTCTCTCTCCTCTCTCTCTCTCTCTCTCTCTCTCTCTCTCTCATCTCTCTCTCTCTCTCTCTCTCTCTCTCTCTCTCTCTCCTCTCTCTCTCTCTCTCTCTCTCTCTCCTCTCTCTCTCTCTCTCCTCTCTCTCTCTCTCTCTCTCTCTCTCTCTCTCTCTCTCATCTCTCTCTCTCTCTCTCTCTCTCTCTCTCTCTCTCTCTTGCTAGCTGATTTGAGCCAATGCTTAAATGCTTAATAAATAAATAAATAAATAAATAAATAAATAAATAAATAAATAAATAAATAAATAAATAAATAAATAAATAAATAAATAAATAAATAAATAAATAAATAAATAAATAAATAGCGCATAACACCAAAACGGGGGTCCTTTGAGAACCAGTGCTATACGCCAGTGGTTCTCAACCAGTGGTCCGGGGACCATAAGTGCTCCTTGAGGGGGTTCCAGGTGGTCCCCAGCTAAATGATGGAGAGCTGGTATAGCCAAATGGACCCTTATTAGAGCTTTACCTTTTGAGCGTGTAAAATGACGGGTCCATTTTTGTTTAATTTTAAGCTCGCAAGAGTAACATTTTTGTTAAACTCTGCATGCAGAATAATTGTTATTTTGATTGAACGCATGCTGTCTCTCCTATTAGTAGTAATGGCGACACATCAACACCGCATGGAATTGTGCACACATACAAAATCCCATACAAAAATATTAATTAATATTATAATATTAAGCATTATGCTATGCTTTAGATATTGAAAAATAGCAGATCTACAAGCTCATAGCGCGCCACCAAGTGGCGCGCTACGAGCTTGTAGGTCTGCTATTTTTTTTAAAGTCGAAGAATGAGTCCGAGAGGCTATATAAATCTCATCAAACGTTGGCCTTCCGTGGCTCAAATGCCAAATAAATAATTGGACCTTGATATGAAACCTTGAAAAAAAACAAAAAACACCGCTAAGTATACACGCATGTCATTAGCATCGCGTACCTTGACGGTAGGTTTCTTGCGTGTGGACTCGGCCTCGTTGTTCTCCGCCTCCTCGTGCTCCTTGCTGCCCTCGGACACGTTGGAGTAATTGGCCAGGCTGCTGAGCAGGGACGACACCATGGACTGGTGTCCATCTCCTCCTGCAACACGGCGCACACACACACACACACACACACACACACACACACACACAAACACGCAGCGGAAAGCAACCGGTCAACAACTGGTGTATACGACAACAAAAAATAACAGTATATGGACCAATTCACCACTTTTCAACTATATCTTCATTGGCCCTCACTAATTCTTCTTCACCTTTACAACAGACTGATATGTATGCTTGTTGTGTATACAAAGGGTGCAATACGTCTTGCCCCAATGCATTTCCAATGGGAGTCACATGGTTTGACACAACGTTTGTGTTGTATGAAGGGTCGAAACACAGCCGAAAGCCGTACGACAGCTTGTAGTCCAAAATGTTGTATCAAACCATGTGACTTCCATTGGAAATGCACTGGGGGCGGCCATGACACTTACATCTTGCTTATACATCTAGCATGCATCCATGTTGTATGCGAGATCGAAAGGTGTGAGTGAGGCCATAGGCGCAGTGGTGGAAAGTAACTACGTTAATTTACTTAAGTACTGTACTTAAGTAGAATTTTGAGGTATTTGTGCTTTGCTTGAGTATTTCCTATTTTCTAAACTTTTACAACTACTTATCTCAGAGACAAATATCGTATATATAAATGTATGGCCCCTAAATATCACTGTGTAATCATTGGTGGCTTTTATATGGCCGACTCACTGTTTTGCCTTATTTGTTTTACTGCTTAATAATGTTTCCCCATATGAGGCGCTCCAACGCTGAAGCACTGGGCCCTAGTGGTAAGAGGAAGAACTGCAGGCGGACCCGTGGATTCATGACGAGAAACCCCGTGCAGCTGGGCTTTAACATTGAGCGCTCGGTTGCATCAAAATGTGGTGGTCCGATGCGGAAGGAGACGCTTTGAGACGGTCCTTCCGTGGCTGTTGTTGTTCATTGGCTCATGAAAGCCAGCCCATAGCCACCGCATATTTAAACACTGTTCATTGGCTCATTGAAAGCCCAGCCCAGCCCATACCCACCCGCATATTACATTTTAAACACTTTTCATTGGCTCATTGAAAGCCCAGCCCATACCCAGCCCAGCCCATACCCACCGCATATTTAAACACTTTTCATTGACTCATTGAAAGCCCAGCCCATACCCAGCCCAGCCCATACCCACTGCATATTTAAACACTTTTAATTGGCTCATTGAAAGCCCAGCCCATAGCCACCTCATTATTTAAACACTGTTCATTGGCTCATTGAAAGCCCAGCCCATACCCAGCCCAGCCCATACCCCGCATATTTAAACACTTTTCATTGACTCATTGAAAGCCCAGCCCATACCCACCACATATTTAAACACTTTTCATTGGCTCATTGAAAGCCCAGCCCATACCCAGCCCAGCCCATACCCACCACATATTTAAACACTTTTCATTGGCTCATTGAAAGCCCAGCCCATACCCAGCCCAGCCCATACCCACCGCATATTTAAACACTTTTCATTGGCTCATTGAAAGCCCAGCCCATACCCAGCCCAGCCCATACCCACCACATATTTAAACACTTTTCATTGGCTCATTGAAAGCCCAGCCCATACCCAGCCCAGCCCATACCCACCGCATATTTAAACACTTTTCATTGGCTCATTGAAAGCCCAGCCCATACCCACCACATATTTAAACACTTTTCATTGGCTCATTGAAAGCCCAGCCCATACCCAGCCCAGCCCATACCCACCGCATATTTAAACACTTTTCATTGGCTCATTGAAAGCCCAGCCCATACCCAGCCCAGCCCCACCGCATATTACATTTTAAACACTTTTCATTGGCTCATTGAAAGCCCAGCCCATACCCAGCCCAGCCCATACCCACCGCATATTTAAACACTTTTCATTGGCTCATTGAAAGCCCAGCCCATACCCAGCCCAGCCCATACCCACCACATATTTAAACACTTTTCATTGGCTCATTGAAAGCCCAGCCCATACCCACCGCATATTTAAACACTTTTCATTGACTCATTGAAAGCCCAGCCCATACCCAGCCCAGCCCATACCCACCGCATATTTAAACACTTTTCATTGGCTCATTGAAAGCCCAGCCCATACCCACAGCATATTTAAACACTTTTCATTGGCTCATTGAAAGCCCAGCCCATACCCACCGCATATTTAAACACTTTTCATTGGCTCATTGAAAGCCCAGCCCATACCCACAGCATATTTAAACACTTTTCATTGGCTCATTGAAAGCCCAGCCCATACCCACCGCATATTTAAACACTTTTCATTGGCTCATTGAAAGCCCAGCCCATACCCAGCGCATATTTAGACACTGCCCAAATGCGGGCAGTGGTGGAAAAAGTACTCAATTGTTTTACTTAGGTAAAAGTACCAATACTGCAATTTAGAACTACTTTGTTACAAGTAAAAGTATGGAATTGAAAATGTACTTGAGTAAAAGTACAAAAGTATCGCCATCAAAATGTAGCCTACTTAAAGTACGAAAAGTAAAAGTACTCATTGTGCAGAGTGTGGCATTTCACAAGTTCAAAATGTCTACAAAATCTATTGAAAATAGCAGATCTCGCAAGCTCACAATGCATCGCGATGCGACGCATTGTGAGCTTGTAGATCAGCTATTTTCAAATGGCCGAAATGTATGGGGTTGAAGTGGTTAATGAATGTTTTCTAATCAAAATTAAAATCTCCAAAGTAACTATAGCAACCAAAGTTTTCAGATAATTGTAGCGGAGTAAAAATACACATTTTGGCTCTGAGATGTGGTGGAGTATAAAGTAAAAGTATTAAGGAAATTGGAAATACTCAAGTAAAGTACAAATACCTCAAAATTGTACTTAAGTAAAAGTTACTTTTACACCACTGCCAAATGCTGCCTTTCATGACTGATGAAGACCCTATAAGGTCGAAACGTTAGTCGTTTTTCTTTTATACGAGCACCAAATTAAAAAAAGGCTCTGGGTGGGAACCCCTTTTGGTGTTTTAACTATAAGTATTATGTTATACCTGAAAAATAGCAGATCTACAAGATCATAGCGCGCCACCGAGTGGCACGCTATGAACATGTAGGTCTGCTATTTTTTTTTTATCTTAAAAAATGCGGCAACAAATCTTTGAATGTATATTCTTTCAGAGTGAACGTTTTTTTCTTTTTTCGGCGTCAGGCCTAAATGGGTTAAATGTCCGTGCTGCTCCTGTGCTCCATTGTCCTCCTTCTGCAGACAAACATCCTGCTGCATGCGTTTGAAAACCTTAGTTAGGCTATTAGTTACTTTGTAGATTTGGAGTATTATTAGAAAACATAATTAACCACTTCAGCCCTATTTCGCTCATTATGGAAATAGCCGATCTCGCGTCACAGATCTGCTATTTTCAAAGGAGTTTTTATACATTTGAAGACTTGAAATGAGGCGTTCATGCATAATGATCCTCCCTTTTGAATTCTGGACTTTTACTCGTAGCAAAGTCATTCTACATTGCAGTATTGATTGAAATGTAGGAGTCGAGGCATTTCATTTAGTTTAGACTCTGTTTACGTGGATGTAGATATTGCGAAAATATAGCAGATCTACGAGCTCACAACGCCTCACGTTGGCAGGCATTGTGAGCTTGTCGATCGGATATACTTTCCAAATGGTTGCCTCTTTCGTACATTATTTGACAATTTGGCCTAATGTTTGACCATGCCGTTTTTTGTTTGTTGACTATACCGCAGAAATTATATTTTTTTTCTTTTCATTTTTTTTGTATGTATGTAGAAAGGGTTTAAGCAAGTATGGCATGCTGCTTATTATGGTATATGACTGTATGCTTATGCACTGTCACTGTGATGAGGACGTGAGGGACAATTAGTGACTTTGTTATTCCTTCTTCGTCGTAATCAAGAAGTCCTTTGATAAGGATAACTGCTCTGGGCTAAGGTAAATGGCAAAGTCCTTTGATAAGGATAACTGCTCTGGGCTAAGGTAAATGGCAAAGTCCTTTGATAAGGATAACTGCTCTGGGCTAAGGTAAATGGCAAAGTCCTTTGCTGTGTAGCAGTATTAGATTGCTTGTATTAACCCGAAGATAACCCTTTGCCCTTCACACACTAATTACCCTCATTAATCGATGTCAGGACCCCCTTTCAATCACGGAATTGTGTGTGTGAATTGTGCGTGCGTGCGTGCGTGCGTGTGTGCATGCGTGCGTGCGTGTGTGCATGCGTGCCATAACCCTTCTTCTTGGTGTAATGCAGGTTACACAAAGGACACTCTCTGGGGTTATGGGGGTCCACGGGCAACTGGGGGGTCTTTGAAGTAGAAACGTCTGAGGAACATGTTCTATAATGGTGTCAGAAGCTGCACTGTACTGTACCTCAAACATGAGGAACATGTTCTATAATGGTGTCAGAAGCTGCACTGTACTGTACCTCAAACAGGGCCATGAGGAACCTGTTCTATAATGGTGTCAGAAGCTGCACTGTACTGTACCTCAAACAGGGCCATGAGGAACCTGTTCTATAATGGTGTCAGAAGCTGCTCTGTACTGTACCTCAAACAGGGCCATGTGCTGAGGAACATGTTCTATAATGGTGTCAGAAGCTGCTCTGTACTGTACCTCAAACAGGGCCTTGAGGAACATGTTCTATAATGGTGTCAGAAGCTGCTCTGTACTGTACCTCAAACAGGGCCTTGAGGAACATGTTCTATAATGGTGTCAGAAGCTGCACTGTACTGTACCTCAAACAGGGCCATGAGGAACATGTTCTATAATGGTGTCAGAAGCTGCACTGTACTCTACCTCAAACAGGGCCTTGAGGAACATGTTCTATAATGGTGTCAGAAGCTGCACTGTACTGTACCTCAAACAGGAGGAACATGTTCTATAATGGTGTCAGAAGCTGCACTGTGCTGTACCTCAAACAGGGCCATGAGGAACATGTTCTATAATGGTGTCAGAAGCTGCACTGTAGTGTACCTCAAACAGGGCCTTGAGGAACATGTTCTATAATGGTGTCAGAAGCTGCTCTGTACTGTACCTCAAACAGGGCCATGAGGAACATGTTCTATAATGGTGTCAGAAGCTGCACTGTAGTGTACCTCAAACATGAGGAACATGTTCTATAATGGTGTCAGAAGCTGCTCTGTACTGTACCTCAAACAGGGCCTTGAGGAACATGTTCTATAATGGTGTCAGAAGCTGCACTGTACTGTACCTCAAACATGAGGAACATGTTCTATAATGGTGTCAGAAGCTGCACTGTACTGTACCTCAAACATGAGGAACATGTTCTATAATGGTGTCAGAAGCTGCTCTGTACTGTACCTCAAACAGGGCCTTGAGGAACATGTTCTATAATGGTGTCAGAAGCTGCACTGTACTCTACCTCAAACAGGGCCATGAGGAACCTGTTCTATAATGGTGTCAGAAGCTGCACTGTACTGTACCTCAAACATGAGGAACATGTTCTATAATGGTGTCAGAAGCTGCACTGTACTGTACCTCAAACAGGGCCATGAGGAACATGTTCTATAATGGTGTCAGAAGCTGCTCTGTACTGTACCTCAAACAGGGCCTTGAGGAACCTGTTCTATAATGGTGTCAGAAGCTGCTCTGTACTGTACCTCAAACAGGGCCATGAGGAACATGTTCTATAATGGTGTCAGAAGCTGCACTGTGCTGTACCTCAAACAGGGCCATGAGGAACATGTTCTATAATGGTGTCAGAAGCTGCTCTGTACTGTACCTCAAACAGGGCCATGTGCTGAGGAACATGTTCTATAATGGTGTCAGAAGCTGCTCTGTACTGTACCTCAAACAGGGCCTTGAGGAACATGTTCTATAATGGTGTCAGAAGCTGCACTGTACTGTACCTCAAACATGAGGAACATGTTCTATAATGGTGTCAGAAGCTGCTCTGTACTGTACCTCAAACAGGGCCATGAGGAACCTGTTCTATAATGGTGTCAGAAGCTGCACTGTACTGTACCTCAAACAGGGCCATGAGGAACATGTTCTATAATGGTGTCAGAAGCTGCTCTGTACTGTACCTCAAACAGGGCCTTGAGGAACATGTTCTATAATGGTGTCAGAAGCTGCTCTGTACTGTACCTCAAACAGGGCCATGTGCTGAGGAACATGTTCTATAATGGTGTCAGAAGCTGCTCTGTACTGTACCTCAAACAGGGCCTTGAGGAACATGTTCTATAATGGTGTCAGAAGCTGCACTGTACTGTACCTCAAACATGAGGAACATGTTCTATAAGGGTGTCAGAAGCTGCACTGTACTGTACCTCAAACAGGGCCTTGAGGAACCTGTTCTATAATGGTGTCAGAAGCTGCTCTGTACTGTACCTCAAACAGGGCCTTGAGGAACATGTTCTATAATGGTGTCAGAAGCTGCACTGTACTGTACCTCAAACAGGGCCATGAGGAACATGTTCTATAATGGTGTCAGAAGCTGCACTGCACTGTACTGTACCTCAAACAGGGCCATGTGTTTGCCATCATACTGCTGGCTCTTCTCAGCAGCGTCGCTGCTGTTGATGAAGGGGCTGCTTTCCTTGGGGTTATTGTCACCTGGAGGACAGAGAGAGAGAGAGAGAGAGAGAGAGAGGAGAGAGAGAACATTGATCAGTATTGATCCCTGAAATCCATCCTTATAGGGAAGAGTCTATTTGGTCTTGAATAGGTCCGGGATGTCAGATTTCTTTTTGCCAACTGATATCAACCGATACCGCTATATATGCAGGTTCCCCCCCCCCCCCCCCCCCCCCCACCAAAACTAATGTCAGGTTAACCCATTTAGGCCTGACGTCAAAAAATCTTCTAAATCCTCCAGTTTTCTGAAATAAATATTTTCGCGATTTTTCAAAAATAGCAGACCTATACAAGCTCATAGCGCGCCACTCGGTGGCGCGCTATGAGCTTATATATGAGTTAAATTACAGCTAATTAAAATGTCCAACTTTTTGATTGATTGACATCTTTATTGTCAAAAGGATAAAAACCTTTTGTGTATGTGAGAAGTGGTTTAAAGTAATTTTCACCCTATATTAAAATAATTAGATCAGTGTTAAAACAGTGTGAATGCTTGAATTATGCCATTTATTTAGGTTAGGTATAACAGCACATTGAGGAATGTGCCTGTCATCGGACTTCAATCTATTGGTCTGTGTATTGAATTCATTTTGACCTTTGAAAAGCCAATAGCAATGGCTATATAGTCCATTGACTTTGAACGATCGTTATTTTGATGGTTTAGACAGATTTCACGTTATTGTCAAATCATATTTTGACAATGTGAACGTCACGGTTTTGAGTCGAGACAGTGCACGAGGACCACGAGTGCGAGATGAGAGGCGGAGGCAGCTCGGTTCAAATTAAAGTATTTATTTTCACCAACCAAAGAGGAGTATATAGGCAGCAGTCAAAGTCCAGGTATACAGGCAAAAGTCAAAACACAGCTGAGCAGTCAGAACACGAGGGAAAACAAGGAAAATACGAGGCAACGACGACTCAAGAACAAATGATACTAGCATAAACTCACAGTGACCATTATATCCGACAAACCGACAGTAAACTATAGTGTTGCGTCGTCGGTCAAGTCAACCAAAGTCAAACAAATAGCAAACAAACTCATAGCGCGCCACCGAGTGGCGCGCTACGAGCTTGTAGGTCTGCTATTTTTGAAAAATCAAAGAACAACTGACATTTTTAGAATCTGATCTCAGGTCAGCATGGGTTAATCAGACCAGTGGTGTGTCCAGTGGAAACCTCGTACGAATCTGATCTCAGGTCAGAATGGGTTATAGCTATATACGCTGCATGTCGCAGCCATGTGCCACCACCACCACGCTATAGGGCATCGTCGCTGCTGGGCGCTGCCTGCACGCCACCACACTATACCGCCACAGAGAGAGACTGCCCTGCTGACAGCAAAGAGGACCACGCACAGTCAAATCACAGTGTCCAAAAATGGACCCCAAAATTGGACCAATAATGGTGAGATGTGAACACAGAGAGAGAGAGAGAGAGAGAGAGAGAGAGAGAGAGAGACAGAGAGAGAGAGAGAGAGAGACAGAGAGACAGAGAGAGGAGGCGGAGGTTGAGACGCTAATAGAAAGAGAGAGGAGGAGAGAGAATGAATGAATGAATGAATGAATGAATGAATGAATGAATGAATGAATGAATGAATGAATGGGACGATGGAGACGGGCACAGACAGATGAGGCGAGGGAGGATTGTGACATGGTGTGAGAGATGTGGGCTATACGGACAGAGGTAGCTACAGCTGGAATGGGAAAGGGAGGGGCTTATAGCTATAAGGAAAGGAGACAAGGAGGGAGGGAGAGGGATGGGAAAAAAGAGAAGAAAAAAAAACTAGAGGACTACTGCATCACTTAAGGTTCAGCTCACTTGGACCTGTTGGGGCTAAAAACGTATGCCCTGGTTATGAAACAAAAGAGTTGCAGCCACTTAAAAAAGTCGACCACGGTATAGTGGGTTTTCAGAGCACCGCTTTCTTTCTTTCCTTCTATTTTTACCCCTTTCAGGCCAAAAGGAAGCAGGAATCCATGATGTTTGCCTGCTAGGATGCATGAGTGCTGCTACACGTCTCTGGAGGCTACATAAACGCTGCGGCAGTTTCAGAGCGCGGAGATGGAGATAAGCATCTACAAACACGGACCAAACATACAAGCGGATTACTTATGTATGGCGACCGGAGATACACAGAATGTGATGTCAGTGAGTGACACATGTATGTGCAGTTGAAACACGTGTATATATATATAGGGCTCCACAAAGGCACACACTGGCATACATGTGTATAGTGTACATGTGAACGTGGGTATGAGCATGCACGCACCGTGACGCACGCACGCACACGCGCAAGCACGCACGCACGCAGGCACACCGAGTTCTACGTCTGTGAGAGCTATAATGCCCTATAAAGATGACTCTCTTCTATCTCATCACTTATCTTTCTCCGGTCCATTTCTCCTGATAACTCGTGTAATTAAAACTTCATCATCAAAAGGGATGATAAATGATCTATAATTGACAAGAGCCCTCGAGGAGTGCAGGCAGCGTTACCCTCCTTCAGTCTTATCGTATCCATCCAACAATGGAAATATTAGATAGATATTAGATAGATTAGTACCGTGGTACTGTTGCATGGTTCAGTAGCTATACTTTACGGTCCAGATTCAATGCTTCGGGGCACGCGGTCATTAGACCATCGACCATCAGCGTGTTCACTTCCAGCTTTGAAACCAATCTTGCTCGTTTACGGGGCCGACAAATGTCGCTCTTGTCTTTGAATCTATACGTCGCCGTCCATGATTTTGATCAGAACGCTGATGTTCTGTCCTCATTTCAGACCCATTCTGACCTGAGATCAGATTAAAAAATTGTCTTCTAAATCCTGACAGTTTTCTGAAAAAGCTATGTTTCTATGTCAGTCGAAATAGCAGACCTATACAAGCTTGTAGATCTGCTATTTTTCAATAGCTAAAGCATAACATAACGCTAACACCAAAAGGGGTTCCCGCCCATAATGGGTAAATCAAGCATCTCTTTTGGAATATTAACGCTTCTATAAAGAGAGATCAGACTTGACCGTGCGAGGTATAGTCATGGGACATTGTGTACCTCCCGTTTTTTGGGGGGAGGGGAAATGGAAGGCGGGGGCTTTTCAGAGTAAAATCTGTCTTTATAAAGCGCCTTTATTCTGAAGAACGTGTGCCTTGCATGACACAAAACCACAAGAGATATTTAAAGTATTTCATTAATTGTTGCTGGTCCCGTTGGGTGTTTTGTTATTTCCATCATTAGTTTTTTGATTTATTGAACATCTTATGATGTGTAATCAACATGATATCTAACAAAATAATGTAACTAAAATGAAATAATTTATATGCCAATGAAATAATAACGATGTAATGACATGATTGGATCACACCCACCACCTGGCTGTATTTAAGGGTGACTAATCAAGCCAAGCTGGCAGATAGACCCTGACGAAGACCTTCTGGTCGAAACGCGTTGGTCCTGTTATTTATTTGCCTTGCTCATCATCAAATAAACGATTACATTTTTTCACCAAAGACGTGACGAGTGCCTTGGATTATTTTCTTTTCAAGTCTGCAATTCACAAAGCAGTACAACTCGGAGGAAGGATACCTTTTGTCCATATTTCAAGTATAGTTTCAAATATAGTACTGTAAGAACTGTGAGCACACATAAAGAGAAAGGTATAGGTCACCACATCGAGGACTAAAAACGATTAAATTCCGTCAAGGCCGTGTGTGACATGTCTGCAGTCTCTCTCCCGTGACGTGACGTGTGGATCGACAACCGAACCGGATTGAAAATGTCAGTGAATTCCATCATATTATGCGTGATGTCATTCCGCTGCCGCTAAGTAGTTGGCGGCGGGGGGTGATTGGAGTGACTTTTCATCGTGCGTTATCAAATGGTATAACACACATGAAACCACTTTGAGGAATGTCAGAGCAGCGCTGGCTGCAGGGGGCCCTCTGTGTAGCCTGAGGGGGTATGTGGCGGCGAGGGGACGAGAGACGACACACACGCCTTCTTAACATGGGCACGTGTGTGTGACACACACACACGCACACACACACACACACACACACACACACACACACACACACACACGACACACACACACACACACACACACACACACACTAATAGATATACTTAACAGTAAATGTGCTTACACACACACACACACACTCCCGCTGCCAATTCGGTGTCACCTTCACCTGACACACACACACACATCTTGTTATCAAGTCAGCGGGGGTGCTGGGGGGGGGGGGGGGGGGGGAGGGCTACACACATCTATATCCGTGGAAGAGATAAGGCGTATAGATTATGGTCCACTGCCAGCCCCGTTGCTATTATACCGAAAAGCAGTACAGTTAATCACCCTAGTTATCCCTAATACACTACAGTACTACAGTTATATACCTGTATACACTGTATATTGCAGTTATTTTATTTATACAGAGGAGGAGGTACAGTGTTGCGGTTGAATTGTAGCGGGATTAGGCCCCAAATACGAGTTCTCAGATCATCTTTAATCACTTAAACCCCATATACAGTATTACGTTCTCTGACTGATCCTTTTTTTCCCCCTCTGGTCCATAGCTCTATAATGCCGGGTGCATAATTAGAGAAAAGATTTGTTTTTCACCGGAAGAAAAATACTTTTAGTTAGGCTATACTGCACTGCACCCCTCTACTACCCATAACGCACCACTCTCCCCTGCACTACACTAACACTATATACCATGCCTCAAAACCTGACTGGCTGGCCGGCGGGCGGCGGCGCTTGACAGGTGCTGCTCGTTGAATTATTTAATTTAACATGCTTCAGGTCTATACGACGGGGCGTATAATGTTGAGCGACGTGGTTATCGAGTTTTTGCCTGAGAAGGCTTGACGTGTGTGTAACGTATATATATATAGGCCTGTTCTGAACGTTGGAAGTGTAGTAGTGTTTTTGTGAAAGTATATAGGGGCTTTTTGTCAAATATAAGTCACGTGTGGAGTGAAGTCATGCTTGGGGCGCGGGAACCCCTTTTGGTGTTTTAAACAATATGTTTTTTAGCTATTGAAAAATAGCAGATCTACAAGCTCATAGCGCGCCACCAAGTGAGCTTGCAGGTCTGCTGTTTTTGAAAAATCGTAAAACTGTGTGGCGCAAATCTTTGAATATTATATTCTTTCAAAGTGAATGTTTTTAACTCGGGTCTAAATGGGTTAAGGACTTTTTTTAAAGGAATATTGATTGTTTCTTTTGTACTGCTATCGCCCATTATATATTATAGGGTTGCAGTGTTATTGGGCCAACTAATCCAGATGATATAAAAATGCTCCTTAAAGTGTTGCCGATGCACTCCCGGCCGCGGGGCTCACAATTTCCTGGTATCTGACGTGTTGAAAATTACGTCAAGTTGAAGTGCACTGGATTGGCTCTCTGACATGTTCTCATGTCAAATGGAGAAGATTTGTATCGTGCCGTTATTAGAGAGAGCGAGAGAGAGAGAGAGAGAGAGAGAGAGAGAGAGAGAGAGAGAGAGAGAAAACCATAGTGAGGTCATTTGAATTCCGAGAACTGTTATGTGGAAAGATATAGGCTTTTGTGAAGAAGAACATGAAGGAATTCTTCATCTTATATATGGCTCAATTAATGAGAAGGACATTCTCAGCCTTGCTTGATATTCTCTGCATCCATTTTTCTGGTGACTGCCAGTTGTTGCCACCTGAACTGAAGCCGCACCCACAGCTGTTGTATGATAAAGGGGGAGGGGTTAGGGGAGGGGATGATATTGTGATGTCACTGTATCACTGTTTTTTTTTCTTCATATTGGCACGTTTCAAGGTTTCAGCCTCCAGGAAGAAACCCTATATAAATTCAAAGGGAAGGCATTATTAACACATAACAACCACACCACGGGGTCTAAAGAAGTACTGTGTCGCCTCATAAACGCATGAAAAACTGGATTTTTTTTTACAAAAATCACGGCACTACATCTTTAACTGCGAGAGCATAAAAGTGACTAACCCTTCATGTATCCATTCTTACACATACAAAACAACCCGTGCACAGGGCATTCCTTCCTCTCCATGCACTCGTCTCTGCCTCGTTCCTTCCTCCAGCTTCCTCGTGCCAAGCCAATGAGAGGGGGGCGTCAACTCAGGGGCTAGCCAATGAGAACAGAGCGGCGGGGCTTTGGCAGAGAGAGAGAGAGAGGGGACGGCTCGTGTCAAAGGCGTCACCTATGAGGCGAGGCTGCATAAAAAAATCATATTGAGAGGGGGGGGGGGGGGGGGGGGAGCTGGCCCTGCATACTGATGAGCTCCAGGGAACGTTCTCCTGCCAATACTACAGCGCGCGGAGAACCGAGCGGAATGATGCATGGTTGCCACCACCGCGAGTGTTTTTTCACCGTCCGAACGTGACAGTGCTGTGCATTGTGGGTATAAGACGTGGAGGGCAAGAGGAAGAGAGGGGGGGGGGGGGGGGAAGAGAGGTAGAGAGAGTGAGTGATGCCTTTTGGTTGCATCTTCGCGGTGTGGCGGTGATGGTGGAGACACACACACACACAGAGAGAGGGAGGGAGAAGGAGGCAGAGATAATCTATTTATGTCCGTTTGTGTGGGAAGTGTGGGTATGTATGTAACGCCATGGCGTTTCTATTTTCTCCCTTTTCGCCGTGCATTGTGATTCTGCATGTATAGTCCCTGAAATGCATTGGAAAAAAAATAACAGATCTGAGTTCATTTTCTCTATATGGCTTTGTCCTCTGCTTATAAGAATATACATGCAACACATGTAGTGCTGGGTACACACATAAAGCCCCCCCCCCGCTTTCATATACTGTAGTATTACTACAGAGCTGTAACCATAATCAGAGAATACTGTATAACCTAATCATCTGGAGACAGTACACGGCGGTGGATATTATGGGCAAGAGTTTACAGTTCAACCTGATCCAAACAATCTGGAAAAAGCTGATTGAGGGACAAGAGATTCATTGGATTTACAGATACGTATATATATAGGTCTACTGAACAAAAAGCTTCCCACCTCTATATTAACCCATTTTGGGGCGGGTATAACCCCTTTTGGTGTTAGCATTATGTTATGCTTTAGCTATTGAAAAATAGCAGATCTACAAGCTCATAGCGCGCCACCGAGTGGCGCGCTATGAGCTTGTAGGTCTGCTATTCTTTTGAAAAATCGAAGAACGACTGACCTATAGAAACGTAGCTTTTTCAGAAATCTGTCAGGATGTATAGAAGACATTTTTTTTAATCTGATCTCAGGTCAAAATGGGATAAGTCAATCTCACACTGCGACTGATGGACATGTCTGACTCTGGCTAAAAGGAGAGCCCATGGCTATATAGCCTGCAGGCCGACAGTGCCCGGGGGTATTGTCTCCTTTCATCAGTTTTGACATTTATTTAATTTCCATATGGACTTCATGGCAGAACCTCTGCTAGAATACTGCAGCTATATCTCTGGAATATCCCACCATAATGCTGACTGGCTCCCCCCTCAGCGTCCTTGTTGGGCGGCTTCCAGGTCAATTTGTTTTTGGTTGAATGAAACGTGGACGGGTTGTTCGGTGCCTCACACAGTGGCCTGGTTTGACCGGAGCTTTAGGTCGAGCTGACCTGTACTGAAGTATAATCAAACCCAACTAGTGACAGTGTGTTTTATGACAGTGGCTCTCAAAGTGCTCCTTGGCGGGTTCCAAGGGGATCCCTAAAATGAGGAACAGTTTTTTATTTTTTATTGATAGTTTCAAGTGAAGACTGACAGGAAAAAAGGGAGAGAGAGAGAGAAGGAGAGAAACATGCAACAAGGGTCATCATGAACCGGGACTCGAACACGCGACAAGCTGTCAGGCCAGAGCCTATTATGTGGCATGCTGGACCGCTAGGCCACTGCCCCCCCCCCCCCCCCCCCCCCCCCCCCCCGTGAGGAATAGTGAGGTTTTAAGCCTTAGTTTATGCTTGAATGTTTCAACATTTTCTCAAAAGTTTCAGAAAATGTCAGACTTTTTTTTTTAAATGCCCAAAAATAGGGACACACCACCAGCAGGTTGAAACTGGTTAAATACCCTCTATGCTCAGCAAGCAGAGAGAATTAAGGACGGCAGTGGCAGGGAGCAACACACACACACACACACACACACACACACACACACACACACACACACACACACACACACACACACCCCCCGTTGGCTTGATTACATTACATGGGTGAGTGTTTTCTAGGAGTGAGAGACGGTTTGGGGGAGCGGTGAGTCATTCCATGTGTGAACCTACAACAACCCACACATGGCTTCATTTGGACTCCTACCAATACGTGCCTGGCAGGGTTATTATACTCGCCAAAAGAAATGCCAGAATCCCCAAGTTTGTGTTCGTCTGTTTGTTTCCATTTGAGTAATTCCATTGGAATATCCCTGGCTGTTCTGCATGGATAAACATAATGTGCCCTTGGGGCGGTTTGGAGCCGGAAATAGTAAACAACGACTTGTTGTTTTGTGAGCAGACGTTCCATTCTTGACTTTGACTTTAGTCTTTTGTCCCGTTCCTTGCAAAGGAATTCATGATGTGTCATAAAATATATAATTGCAATTTCCCGTCGACAGGACAGTACGGTATGGTCTACAATAATACTAATAAATGTCATTTAGAGAGCACTATATGGAATAAAGTTACAAAGTGCTCTCTACATAAAAGAATCTAATCCAATCAAAGAATAATACAACGTGACAATGTAATGTCTTCGAAAATGTCCGACTGAATCAAGTGACAATACATTTTCATCATCCAAATGATGGAAAGGCCCTTCAATAAAAGCCAGCAATAACACAAGATTAACAACGGAAGCCAAACGACTCACTCAAACCAATCAGGCACATAGAAGAAAGTCGTTATTCCCTGAGCAAACTATTTGCTCAATTCTAGCTATTTCCTAGCAGAATGTTTTATTTTTATTTGACCCCAGCCATTGCAGACACCTGTGCAATAACACACACTCAAGGCATGTGTGTGCGCAAACGCACATGCACACGCACACGCACACGCACACGCACACGCACACGCACACACACACACACACACAGTCATATAGTCACACACACACACGCACGCACACATTTGTGCATACAGTACATACATTACACACCAAAAGTTGTCTCAGCCTTTATTGATCACCACCGCCTCAGAGACGATCGATAAGACAAAGTCAAATAGTTTCCAGCGTGCACTCTCCTCTGTGCCTCTGCTCAAAGATCGCTCTGGAAAAAACACAGCGGGCCTCCCATCCAATCAGATACTACATATACAGCCTTTTCACGGCAGACATTTTGACAGGTATACGCACAGCTGAAGGTAATAACATGTTAACCCATTCTGACCTGAGATCAGATTCATACGAGGTTTCCACTGGACACACACTGGTCTGATTAACCCATTCTGACCTGAGATCAGATTCTAAAAAATGTCAGTCGTTCTTCGATTTAAAAAAAAATAGCAGACCTACAAGCTCGTAGCACGCCACTCGGTGGCGCGCTACGAGCTTTGTAGGTCTGCTATTTTTGAAAAATCGAAGAACGACCGACATAGAAACATGGCTTTTTCAGAAAACTGTCAGGATGTACTTCCACTCATTTTCAACTTATCTTTCACTAGGAAAGACCAAACATCAGACATATATAGGAACCCTTTAAGATGGTTTATTGAATAAACGTGGAGTATGGTCATTGTGGTCACAACGCCGAGGCGTGAAGTATAAATGCGGGGTATGGTCGTCTATGGGTGCGTAGCATGCGCAGCATGGGACGCGCGGCATAAACGGCCATGGCATGAAATACATGGTGGAGCCAGCGTGGTCGCCTATGGACCCGTCGCATGCAAAGCATGGGACGCGAGGCATGAACGGCCAGGGCATGGAATACATGGTGAAGCAGCATAGTCGTCTATGGGTGCGCTGCATGCGCAGCATGGATTGCGCAGCATAAACGGCCAAGGCTTAAAATACATGGTGGAGCCAGCATGGTCGCCTATGGACGCGTCACATGCGAGGCATGGGACGCGTGGTGTAGACGGCCAGGGCATGAAATACATGGTGGGACCAGAGGTTCGAGGGGGCGGACCCAGATACTTTGGCTTAGGGGTCGAGGCGTAAGCCTGAGTGATATAGTAGAACCCCCTCTGGAACCTGCAGTAAATGGAGAAAGGGAGGGAGGGTGGGTTACTGGAAACTAGCACACTGGCATTTTTGACACTTGAGTTTAAGTACCCACGGTTATGGGCGAGGTAGGAGTGGCCAGGTTAGTTGGAGGTGGGTGAGTGCTTTGCATGGTTGGCAAGGGTGAAGTTTGGTTGGCAAGGGTGGAGATGGCAGGCAGGTGGGTTGTCTTCTGCTTGGTCAAACCTCCCGAACCTTAGTTGTTCCAACTCCATTTCACTAGGAAAGACCAAACATCAGACATAGGAACCCTTTAAGATGGTTTATTGAATAAACGTAGAGTATGGTCATTGTGGTCACAACACCGAGGCGTGAAGTATAAATGCGGGGTATGGTCGTCTATGGGTGCGTAGCATGCGCAGCAATGGGACGCGCGGCATAAACGGCCATGGCTGGATTGGTGCACGGCGTGGGGGCGGGGTTCTGGAGCTCTGAAGGTGCAGTGAGTGGTGGGATTGGTGGGGCAGTTGCAGAGACTACACGCCTCCGAGGTCTTGCCGGCAAAAATCCTGCAGTATAATTCCAGCTCGAGGGAGCCCCAGTAGGTGGTGATGTTGAATTGTTGTAGTATAGAGGCGGCCCTGGCGGAGAAACTGGCGGTGGTACTCGTAGAACAAGCTGCCTCCGAAGCGCGTGCATAGGTCCATGCACAGGTACACGTGGTCGTCCAATTCTTGACGGCGGGAAGGGAAGGTGGTGCAGAGGATATCTCGGAAGATGGAGAAAGCGAGGACAAACTCGGTGGGTGTGAGTACTGAGGAAGTGGATGGGGAGAGGTCACGGAGGGTGATGGAGACTCCTCCGAGGTCTATTGACCGGTGTTGGGCTGTGCTGGCGGAGGGGCGGATGAGGGAGGAAAGATCAATGTCCATGTCTTGAAGTATCTGAGATCGGAGATGTGAGGGGACCATGGGGGCGTTGAGGGCGACGGCTGATGGCGGGATGGGTGCTGGCGTGGCTGTGAAGAGGGAGAAGGAAGGGGGGGCGGGGGGGGGGGGGGGGTTGGGGAACTGAGAAGACTGTGTGGGGCGCTGGGTGCTGCTGGGGGAAATCCTAGGGTGGCTGGGGGGAAACCTAGAGGAGATGGAGCTTGGTAATTGTACTGAAAGGGGGAGGAGGTGGGGCGGGGGGGGGGTAGAGGTGGGGTGCTGTGGCATGCTGGAAATGGAAGGGAGGAACGGGTGGGGCATAGGGGATAGAACCAGGTGGATTTTGCCTTAATATAGAGGTGTGTGGTGGATGGAAAATACTAGCCGTGTGAGGGGTAGAGGAGGCTGAGGTGGCTGGAGCTCCTTCGTGGGGGGGTTGGGGTGGAGAGGGTGGACATCTGGTGAAAATGGATGCCTCTCGAATGTCGCGGTGGCCGCGGGACGCTGCGTGACGTCACTGCGTTTTCTGCGACGTGGCAGAGCAGCCTGCCACGTGACGACGCCACCTCTCGGCCGAGCGGGCGCCTGCTGGGCTTCTCCTGGGCTGGGAGGACAACGCGTGACGTCACGACGGTGCGACGGACTGGCTGGCGAGGCTGGCGGCGTTGGGTTCGCTGGCGCCGGCGACGGGGCCGGTGGGTGGACCCTCGTAGTCCGAGTGGTAGATGTTGGGCAGAGAGGCCATTCTGGGCTGGTGGACTATAGGCGTGAATGTTACGCAAGTTCAGGTTGGGCAGGGCTGCCAAGCTGAGAGAAGATGCTGGTGATGCTATCTACAGTATACTAACGTGAGAAAATAATACGCGATTATTTCTCATGTAAAGTATGGGTGTGCTGTGTTTACTGGAAACTAGCACACTGTCATTTTTGACACTTGAGTTTAAGTACCCACGGTTATGAAGGTTGGGAAGTGGGACTGAGGCCGATTTGAAGTTTTCTGAAAACCTTCAGATATTTATTAAAAAATGACAAAACATCTTATGCTGCTAATCTACTGTACATAGCAACAAGCTAGCAGGGTAAATACACCAAAAGGGGTTCCCGTCTTGAATGGGTTAAAGGGACTACTTTGTGCCTAGGTATACACATTGGGGCGGACAAAAAGTTCCACAAGGCTTCATTCTGAGGCGTCTACAAATATACATAACTGTGTCAAGGGACTATGATATTCTGCTAAAAACACTGTATAAATCTGTTGAACAAATCAATGAAATGACTGGATGTGCCAGAAGGTTCTTAAACAAAGGTAAAACTGAAGTCATTGTTTTCGGTGCCAAGGGAAGAATGATTAAAAGTGCTTATAGCTTCAATCAGTAATGTTAAAAAACACAACCCAAGCCAGAAATCTTGGTGTAGTGTCAGACCTGAATTTCATCAGCCACATTAACACAATTACAAAATCCCCCGACAGTCACCTTAAGCATATTAATTAAAATACTCGATTACTCCATGCATTCAGCTTCCTACTGTAACTTACAGGCCTCCCTAAATATAAATCAGACAACTGCAGTTGATTCAGAATGCTGCTGCTCAAGTCCTTATAATATCACTCTAGTTCTTATATTTTTACACTGGCTCCCTAAAGAATAATTTCAAAATCCTGCTGTTTATAAAGCACTGAATGGTTTAGAACTTCAGTCGTTGCAACACAAAGACACGTCTTGCCTCGCTGCCTTTACTGTTTTAAAATCACATGTAATTTATTATGCACTGTACATTTATTCTCTCATTTTTCTCTTTTGTTTGCTTTATCCCCGTTTTTTTAAAATGTCCTTTTATGATACATTTATTTTGCACTCTCATAATGCTCTGTGTCTTCTTAATGTCTTAATGCTTAATGTTATGTCATGTGTAATACTCCAGGACCAGGCTAAGATATGTATGCACTTCATTTAGCTGAGAATATCTCAACTGTTCTTGGCTAATATGACCGATATGAACAACTTAGGAACTGTGAAAAATTCTCTATCCGGGGTGAAATACCCCAAAACGACCACGCCCTTTTAAAAATAACCGCCACTTAAAACATGCCTCTATCTTCTAAACCGTTTGGAGAACCGCTTTGCAGATAGAAAGAGCTTCATTCAAGCTTTTCGTACAGCTGCAATGTTGGCGAGTTTGACATAATTTAATACAATTAGATAGTACTTTGTCTGTTTAGATGTACAGGTATGGGCGGTCAATGGCAAATTGTGGCTAGTTTCCACCCTGCCATTAACTTGTGGAAAGATGACCGCCGTGTGCATATGGTCTATTGCAGGGGTAGGCAACCTGCTGCTCTAGAGCTGCATGTGGCTCTTAGGCCCTCTCCCGTGGCTCCCAGTTGCTTGGGCAAAGAAGTATGAAAAGGAATAAGAGGTTTTCTTTTCTTTCTTTCTTTTTTTTATTTCTTTTTTACATTTCAATCATAATTTATTATTGTAGTATGCATAAAGTTATTCTTTCATTCTTTCACCAGATAAAATAAGAAACAAATTGAATGAAGGAAATGGAGGTATTTCACCCGGATAGAGAATTTCTCACAGTTCCTAAGTTGTTCGCAGCGGTCATATTAGCCTAGAACAGTTGAGATATTCTCCGCTAAATGAAGTGCATACAGTACATATCTTAGCCAGGTCCTGGAGTATAAAGCACTTTGAATTGCCTTGTTGTTGAAATGTGCTGTACAACTAAACGTGTATTGCCTTGCCTTACTGTCCAACAACAGATATCAGGTACCTGCCTGTCACGAAAGAATAGCAAACAAACACAGCGAGGTAATCAGTGCTTTATGAAACATCCCAGTGTCTTTTCAGCTGACCAATTTGGCTGTTCCAGCCCGACTGCATTCTGTTCATTGCCTCGCCCGCTAGACTAGTCTGTTCCTTAAGTCTTAAGGGTCTGTGTGCATCAAAGGCTATTGGCGCAGAAACAGTAAAACCACACTGGAATAAATGCAGATACGGTAAACAAATTATGCTAATTACAATATTAATTATTCTTTCTATTTGATAGTTATCTTTGTCTTTAGGCAAGGCATGTTCATTTGTATGACACTTGCATACAAAATAGACAGTGGTTTGCATAACGCGGCGACTAAAATAAATGTAAAGTGGGAACAGACTTGATTAAGGTTTTCCAAGCATGTGATTTATTGACAGTCAAAAGGAAGCACATATATTAAACCTGTCTAAGTATATTCAACACAGCGTGGTATTCAATTAGCAGAGATTGTAGGCCATTACCGAAGGTCTAAAAACTGATAAATGCCTTCAGAGGGGAAACAAGAATACAAACCCATCTGTTTGTTTACTTTGTGGCTCTCTTCATGTTTATTTCAAATATCCTGTTAATGTTTTGTTTTCATTATTGAAATAATCCCGTATTCAAATAATCCCATAATCTCTCTCATAATCTCTATCCCTCTGCCTCTCTTTACTTCTCTCCCACCCCATCTCTCCTTTTTCATGTCCTCTCACTTTGATGCCGCTTGGGATGTTTTGCTGATAATCATGTTACATACAGTCTCTAATCCCTTAATATATGCAATCTTCTAAATATTTCATGAGGACTTCAGAGGCGATTGTGTCCCATGTTTATTTTATTTCCTCTCTCTTTATCGCCGCATGAATCACAAGCTCCGAGTCGACATCTCAGCCAATATCAGATCTCAAAGTGCTAGAACAATATGTACAGGACAACAAGGCAACTATTGTACAAAGCTTTGTCTCTGTTGCCTACTGGGGCATTTTCCACCAGCTCAACCTAAAAGCATCATCTGCACCAGAGCTTGTAGCCCTTGGGGGACGATCAACCACAGCCAATAATAGACAAAGAAGACATGTTTATTGTGCTCATTCATGCACACAAAGGAATAACATGGTCGTCCCATCATTATAGTCCAATATAACACACACACACACACACACACACACACAGCTCTGTCTGCTCACCAAGCCATCCACACAAGGCTGCTACATACTTGGCACTTTTGGTGATGCGCAACGACGATTGGAAATGAAACAATTTTCAGGGGAAGCATTATTCAGCAAACATAAAAAAACATAAAGTAATGCACTATTCAATAACATATTCTATGAAGACAGTGTCTATAATAAATTATAAACATAAGCAGATTATAATGTATTAAAACTATAAAATTGCTTAATTATACTTATAAGCAAACAAATATTCATAATCCTTATAAATAATAAAACAAAATGCCAGTGCTCACATTCTGGGGTGAACATTTGGCAAAAATAGCAGATGCAACTACTTCCAGCTACATGTGTATGTGTGCGTACAGGGGGAAAAAAAAGAGATTACCAATAATATAATTACTATAACAGCTGCCTATTCATAATGTGATGATGATTGAACAAGAAAAGAAAAAAATAAGTTTGCCTGCCAAACGTTCACTGTATGTGAAGTTGTTGGTGACAAAAGAGAACGATGTTAAGGCTATGAAGGCAAATGTATATGAGATGAAAGTTTTCCTTCAACCGTTGCATTATAAAGTCCTTAGAGTTGAGAGAGTGTACGCAATGTACCCAGAAAATTCAACGAACTACCACTCCTGATTTTACTGTGTTGTCTACAGTACCTTCCTTCCGCTGGTCTGGCGGAGGCTCTCTGTCAGGGCTCTCCCTGATTTGGTTTTGAATTTTGAACAGCAGAGAGAATTATTGATGTGAATGCAGTTGGAGCAAGAGAAGGAGTTGGAATAGGAATTAATGTGACAGCAGGCACCAGAAAATAATTGAAGTTGAAATACGAAAATGAAAAGAAATGACAAGAGGTTGAAATGGAAAAGGACAAAATAAGACAGCAAATGGAAGGGGCTAAATTGGACTTAAAATGTGAGAGACCAAGTTTAATTGAACAATGTAAATTGGGTGACATGTCAAGGAAGGAAGAGTCAGCTTGTAGTTCATGACATTTTTTAATATAGGCCTATAGATAGTGTAGCCTACATTTAATGATAAAGAGGTTGAAACTTTGTTCATTGTGTTTGAGTGTGTTGCAGATGCAAGGGACTGGGTTGATTCATTGTGTTTGAGTGTGTTGCAGATGCAATGTACTGGGTTGATTCATTATGTTTGAGTGTGTTGCAGATGCAAGGGACTGGGTTGATTCATTGTGTTTGAGTGTGTTGCAGATGCAAGGGACTGGGTTGATTCATTGTGTTTGAGTGTGTTGCAGATGCAAGGGACTGGGTTGATTCATTGTGTTTGAGTGTGTTGCAGATGCAAGGGACTGGGTTGATTCATTGTGTTTGAGTGTGTTGCAGATGCAAGGGACTGGGTTGATTCATTGTGTTTGAGTGTGTTGCAGATGCAAGGGACTGGGTTGATTCATTGTGTTTGAGTATGTTGCAGATGCACTGGACTGGGTTGATTAATTGTGTTTGAGTCATTCGGGATGTAGACTGGATGTGCTGCTCAGCAGGCGTTCTCACTGACCACAGGTGAGTCGAGGTGACAGACAGTACCGACTTTGTAAAGGTTAAGGTTGCTGTACTGAAGGCATGTCAATTAGTCACCGAGGCTCACAGTCAGCAATTAGACACTGAAAAAAACTATAATAACAATAACTAGAAAAAGTGTTCTTCTGGGCACAGGTCTCCACCAGGAGGATAGGAGTGTGTGTGTGATGTTTGGCAAAATGTTTAGGAGCAATATAAACGTGTGTGTGTGTGTGTGTGTGTGTGTGTGTGTGTGTGACGCGGCTTGGCCTGTTGTAGCGCCACCATGAGGCTGATTTGAAAACTGTCAAGTGGCATTTCTTCCAAAGCCTAGTGGGAATATGCATGCACAGTTTCACCACAATCGGACGCTGCGTTGAGTAGTTGTGGCGATTTGTACAAAACGGGTACAAAGCGGGCTACTCCGGAAAAGTTTAGAAGCCAATCGTAGCCAATGAGGGTGGATTATGAGAAATCAAACAAACCTGTCTTGATCACGTGACTATGAAGAGCATTTGTACAGATTTGCGTGAAATTTGGATAAAATCTGAAGGAGTAATATTAGAAAATGTGTTTTACATATGTCGGCCTCCTGGTGGCGCTATAAAGCGCAGATGTGTGCAAAAACTTGTTTTGCACAAAGCGGCCTCCTGGTGGCGCTATAAGAGGCCGTTCTGGAAGTTTTGGGGCAGAGGTTCATCGTTGACATCCAGGGAGTGTGTGTGCCTTCGGCCTGGTGGAGACAATACATGGGAACAAACCAGATAAAGATTTAGAATTTGGTGGCGATCATCGGTTCTTTAGTTATGGCACGTTTAATAAAGCTGGTTTTGACCAAAACGCAATGTGGGAAAATAAATCTGTTCATAACGCCATCTATCGTAAACCACTGAAAAGACCATTGAACGTATACCGTCTGTGGCAGTGAAGCGTCGGATTTGAAAGGACGTAAGTAGCTGTTCTTGGCAGTCTTAACATAGCCTACCTTATTTTAGTTGCTGCTGTTCCACGTTGGATGTGGAAGATTTGTGTATCTTGATCCCAGAGCAAACTGATAAAGTACAAACATATCAATTTACATTGATATAGTGTACATACTGTAAGTGTGTACAGGAGTGCAACAGTTAATTGAGCTGATTGATTTGATAGATTATAAAATCTGAATCAATAAAACATGTTCGAAAATAGCAGATATACAAGCTTGCTATACTTTTGTGTGACACTATCGTACGACAAAGTAGAAAATATAGGGCTTAAGAAGTGTGCTGAATCAGAATAACCGATTAGGTCGATGCATTTACTAGGTTTTGCTGCATGGATTTGTTGATAAACTAACTGATATTTGCAGCCCTAAAGTGAACAAAAAGTAGGACAGAGGAGGCTGCAGCTCTGGCAGGGAATTAAAGGGGAATTTCTCCCTAAACCTTTTTTTACAAAAGTAAGTTGATAATTATGTATATTGACCAAAATATATATATAAAAATAAAGATATATATGGGGGCGTCTTTGGGGGTCTCAAGGTTCGGGGACCCCCAGGGACCCCCAAATGGTAACTCTGTCATTTCTCTACAGTTTTGGACGGGGGTGGGCTCGTTGGAATCGTGTCGCCCCCCTGGGGGCGTCTTTGGGGGTCTCAAGGTTCGGGGACCCCCAGGGATCCCCAGGAACCCCCAAATGGTAACTCTGTCATTTCTCTACTGTTTTGGACGGGGGTGGGCTCGTTGGAATCGTGTCGCCCCCCTGGGGGCGTCTTTGGGGGTCTCAAGGTTCGGGGACCCCCAGGGTCAACGACCGGCCGGCCGACCTATCCACGGACCGGCCGACCTATCCACGGACCGGCCGACCTAACAAACGACCGGCCGACCTAACAAACGACCGGCCGACCTATCAAACGACCGGATCCACGGGATAGGTCGGTTGATGTCACGAGGCGTGACCTTCCCAGCAAGAGCAGAATCCATTTGTTCCGGCCTACGGTAGGCCGGTACAAAAAAATAATAATAATAATAAAATAAAATAAAAACAATAATAATAATAAAAATCCGGGCGGCCGACCCTTAAAACGACCGGCCGACGGTGTTTACCGGCCGGCCCGTAGGCCGGAACAAATGGATTCTGCTCTTGCTGGGAAGGTCACGCCTCGTGACATCACACCTCTATTTATGGTCACGCCTTGTGACACGTCACGCCACCATATATGGCCATCTCCACATATGAAGATCACGACACTGACCTCATCAAACCCTGGATATCCATACAGTCAGAAGATTGGATCATCAAAAAAAATAGTTATTCCTCCAGCGTTCTTGTGTTGTGTTCTACAACACAACACTAGAACGCTGGTGGAATAACTGTATTTTTCACGTCACGTCACGTCATTAACAACTATTAATGTTGTCTTCTACAACTTGTAGAGCTGTCCTTCCAGTTCTGTTGATCTGTTGATGTTGATCTGACCTCATCAAACCCTTTACACTCAAGACACGCTCCATATATGGCCAGTACAAAATTAATTCTATATGTTGATCTGACCCCGCATACCAAAGCGCCAGCGCTCGCCCAGCAGTCACTCAGGCGGATGCGTGCACGTGACCTCGCCCGTGGTCGCTTCTCACACTGAGACGTCTTACTGGTACTATTAATAACTATATTCACAAGGACAATAGTGATGTAACCAATCATATTGTATGAAAAAGCACGACGAGAAATTGCAGACGAGTATTTTGCATCAAAACCATTTATTTATTTTAGAAGAGTCAATGCCTCATTTATGTTGATTCCGTTATTTGCTGTTTGTGCTTACGTCGCTCTGAATAATAATTATGTTGCTTTATTGCCGTGTCACTTTATATTTCAAAGGCTAAAAGCCATTTGAATAGTACGACAGCCTTTCCAAAACCCTAAAAATATTTTGACGAATAGTCTCTAAAACTATCTGGGGAGTCAATGAGATGCATGGAGGCCAAGCACAGCCGTGTGCCGGGTTACACAACTCCCTGGTTTCTCCTGGATTAACAGCACATGCGTTCTCATAAATACGCACCGTAGATCACGCCCTCAAACTAAACTCTGGCAGTGAGGGTCATTATCGCACCCATTTGTTTTCTGTGCCAACCCTCTCCTTGATGAGGGGAAGCAGAGCTGACAGTTTATGAGGCGAGAAGTTGAAATAAATTGCCTCAGTATCAGATAAAAGTAATTTTTGCTATCCGTGCCGAGCAGTCAGACAAATAGGACAACATGGTGCCGGTTTACGCCCTTTTAGGTTTATATCCCCTGAGACACATACTTACTTTAGAAATGACTGGACAATGCAGATGGCTCTTCTATCTGGCACGCTGTGTGTGTGTGTGTGTGTGTGTGTGTGTGTGTGTGTGTGTGTGTGTGTGTGTGTGCGTGTGCGTGTGCGTGTGCGTGTGTGTGTGTGTGTGTGTGTGTGTTTCACAAGCGGTATTTACAACAGAGAATAGACCTGGACATCTGGTCATTCATTATACACACAACATACATTATACACACAACACAGCCTCTGGCAGAGAGAGAGAGAGAGAGAGAGAGAACCGTATTTTTCCAAATAAATCGATTTGGACCCCAGGCATTTATAAGGAACCAGTAGGACATTATTTATAATTGCACCGGCCAAAATAGCAGGCAAAGTCTTTTGTCTTTTTTATTTAATATTGAGAATAGGGGAGATTATAGGCATGAGGCTCTGCTGCTTAATTGATTTGACCCAGATTCTGGCATTATGTAATTAGTTATTTGGTAGCTCAGCTGTGTCAAATTCCAATAGTATATATATTATACAAACATTTTAAAATGCTGATACTCTTAATATATTCTTTCAAATGAGGTTTGGCCTTATAGATCAAAAATACATTTGGTCAGTTTTTTTTTTCACTGGGAAATCCCTAATTGAGGGCACCAGCACAGAACTCTAGGCTGCATGGCCACAGGGCTTGGGCATTATAACCATCTCTCTCCATATCGTTTGATAAAGGCATATAAAAAAACATGACATACACCAACGAAAATATACACTTAACAGAGTATAGCTAGACCACTTGGAACAATCGGTTGAGGATTGCCTAAGTACTGCGCAAGTTAAATTACAACTTCTGGGGGGGATGTGGAGGAATTTACATACTCACAACGTGCTGCGACTTATCGGAGCTGGTAGATATTTGCAAGTTTTCAAAATAATGGACTATGGGCGTTTATATTATACGGAACGAGGGCGGTTATTTGGACGAGGCGGTTATTAAGCAATATGGTGTCAGAACCTGGGCTGTTATTAGGTAGTTAGGTAGTTATTTGAGTAAGGGCTATTACAGACAGACAGACAGTGTCATGGTCTGTCCCCCTACAGACCATGTTTTCCTTGTCAGCCACTCCCACTCTCCATTCCATCTCTCAGTCATTGTCAACACACCTGTTTCCACCCCCTCTTCAGCCCTACAGTGCCATGCCCATTCCACACCTGTGAACACTCCTGCAATTACCCTGCTCCCTATAAGACTGGACTCATTTCAGAAACAAACTGTCAGATCATTACTTCCTTGTCCCCGAGCTGTCCTGAGTTCCAAGTTCCAAGTGTCTTTGTATTCCTGAGAGGTTCTGCTTATTTGGACGTTTTCTGAATTGTTCTTCGAAAGGTTTGCTTTTCTGTTTCCTGTGTTGTGCCCCTTTTGGAAGAGTTTTTGCCTTTTGGATTTTCCTGACTTTTGTTTGTAAGCTGAACTGCCTTCTGCTTAATAAATCATTTTATTTTCCTGCTCTTGTCCTGCATTTGGGTCCTACCCTCCCTGCCTATCCTAACAGAATGATCTGACCATTCTGGACCCAGCGGACAAGTTTGTTTTTTGGATTGTTAGTTTTTATTTATTTTTTGCCAGTGTTTCTGTCAGTGAGCTGCTGAGGCTGTCAACCATGGCCAGTAGCCACCAGCCCAGCCTACCTTTTTCACACAAGGACTTTGGTGTAACAAAGGAGATTTTTTATGAGGATCCTCAGTTCCTCACTCAACTGGCCAAATATTGGAGGCAGAATCGGGCATTTGCCCAATATACGGCTTTCTTCCGGTGGGAGAGTAGGGGTGCACCGTTTCCTCAGTTACCTTCTGAAGAGGTCGCTCCGGTCACCCCTGCTCTTCAGCCCACTTCCTCACCCAACCTGCCTGGCACTCCGCTGCCCGGCCCTCCGCTGCCCGGCCCTCCGCTGCCCGGCCCTCCGCTGCCCGGCCCTCCGCTGCCCGGCCCCCCGCGGCCCGGCCCTCCGCTGCCCGGCCCCCCGCGGCCCGGCCCTCCGCGGCCCGGCCCTCCGCTGCCCGGCCCTCCGCTGCCCGGCCCTCCGCTGCCCGGCCCCCCGCGGCCCGGCCCCCCGCTGCCCGGCCCTCCGTTGCCCGGCCCTCCGCTGCCCGGCCCTCCGCGGCCCGGCCCTCCGCTGCCCGGCCCTCCCCGGCCCGGCCCTCCGCTGCCCGGCCCTCCGCGGCCCGGCCCTCTGCTGCCTGGCTCCCTGCTGCCTGGCTCTCTGCTGCCCGGCCCTCCGCGGCCCGGCCCTCCGCTGCCTGGCTCTCTGCTGCCCGGCCCTCCGCGGCCCGGCCCTCCGCGGCCCGGCCCTCCGCGGCCCGGCCCTCCGCGGCCCGGCCCTCCGCTGCCCGGCCCTCCGCTGCCCGGCCCTCCTCTGCCCGGCCCTCCGCTGCCCGGCCCTCCGCTGCCCGGCCCTCCGCTGCCCGGCCCTCCTCTGCCCGGCCCTCCGCTGCCCGGCCCTCCTCTGCCCGGCCCTCCTCTGCCCGGCCCTCCGCTGCCCGGCCCTCCTCTGCCCGGCCCTCCGCTGCCCGGCCCTCCTCTGCCCGGCCCTCTGCTGCCCGGCCCTCTGCGGCCCGGCCCTCCGCGGCCCGGCCCTCCGCTGCCCGGCCCTCCGCGGCCCGGCCCTCCGCTGCCCGGCCCTCCGCTGCCCGGCCCTCCGCGGCCCGGCCCTCTGCTGCCCGGCCCTCCGCTGCCCGGCCCTCCGGCTACAGCTTCCCTAACATACCCTACGGCTCCCCTGCCTCTGCCTGTGGCTTTCCTGGCGTCGCCTGCAGTGTCTTCTGCTTCGTCTCGGCCTCCTGGTCGTCCACCGGACGACACCTCCGCCTCGTCTCAGCCCCCTGGTCGTCCACCAGACGTCGCCTCATCTCTGTCGTCTCGGCCTCCCAGCCGCCCACCCGACGACAGCTTCGCCTCGTTTCGGCCTCCCGGTCGTCCACCCGATGACGCCACCTCGTCTCTGCCTCCAGGCCGTCCGCCAGACTACGCCTCATCTGTCTCGTCCCAGGCCGTCCGCCTGACTCCTCGTCCCAGCATCCTGGCAGCCCACCTGACATCACCTGCTCAGCTTCAGTTTCCCTCCTCCAGGCCCCCTCCACCCACCCTGCTCTGTGCTCCAGGCCAGCGTGGTGGGACGTCTGGTAGCCGTCCCTTGAGAGGGAGGTACTGTCATGGTCTGTCCCCCTACAGACCATGTTTTCCTTGTCAGCCACTCCCACTCTCCATTCCATCTCTCAGTCATTGTCAACACACCTGTTTCCACCCCCTCTTCAGCCCTACAGTGCCATGCCCATTCCACACCTGTGAACACTCCTGCAATTACCCTGCTCCCTATAAGACTGGACTCATTTCAGAAACAAACTGTCAGATCATTACTTCCTTGTCCCCGAGCTGTCCTGAGTTCCAAGTTCCAAGTGTCTTTGTATTCCTGAGAGGTTCTGCTTATTTGGACGTTTTCTGAATTGTTCTTCGAAAGGTTTGCTTTTCTGTTTCCTGTGTTGTGCCCCTTTTGGAAGAGTTTTTGCCTTTTGGATTTTCCTGACTTTTGTTTGTAAGCTGAACTGCCTTCTGCTTAATAAATCATTTTATTTGAACATTCCTGCTCTTGTCCTGCATTTGGGTCCTACCCTCCCTGCCTATCCTAACAGACAGACAGATAAGATCATACGTCATTTCCAGGACGTCTTCACCAGTTGAAATAATATAGCCAGATCCGACTTATTATCGGACTCTCTCTGATTCATCCAGTAAATCAGGTGATATTCTGGGCTAGATCTGAATAGAGACTAGTCTAGCGTCCAGGTCCTGACCGTGCTTGCTGGTATACTTACGGTACATTTGTCTCCAGTGTACACTAGGGCATTCACTTCTATTCTAGTCATTTTTACTAGTTGCCTAGTCGACTAGTTGCCTAGTCGACTATAGTTGTTTAACTACCTATTATGTAATTATGTAAAACCTATTTTTTGGAAATAAATATTTAAAAACTGTGTACATTGTAGGGCATTCATTAAAAAATCGATGCATCAATTTCATTAACACAAGTTGATTCAGATTAGGAGAAGTCGAAAGTTGGGAAAAAAATAAAAAAATATACATTTTCAATTGTTTTCCCCATATCATATTTTTTTATGTGTGCGTGCGTCCTTCCGTCCGTTTCGTCCTTCCGTCCGTCCGTTACCAGCTAATCTCCGGCACCGTTGGCCCCATCCATGCCAAACTTTGCACACACACTCCCTGGATGCCAACGACGACCTCTGTCCCAAATATTCCTCAACGGCCTGTTATAGCGCCACCGTCACCATGAGGCCGATTTAGACAAAACACATTTCTGGGGACGGCTGGGCTGTAATACAGCTGGGCTGGAGGCGGGGGGGTCAACTGCTGGGTAGCGTAGTGCTGAGCTGGAGGTTTGGGGTTCGACTGCTGGAAGGAAGTGTACTGGGGAGAGGCACATGGGGAGGAGACCGGCTTCTGAGGCGAGGCGTAGGAGGAGGCCGTCTGTTGAGACGAGACGTACTGGGTGGCCGGGGGTAGTGAGGAAGAGCGACCTTTATTGATAATTTGGCAGTGGCTTGGTTGTCTGAGTGAATGAGGACTGATCCATTCGTGACCCCAAAGAGAGGCCGCGACTATAACCGGGAAAACGGCAACCAGAGAAAAGGATTGCAGTTACAGGATGTTTATCATCTGCTCATATATACTTCTGGTGACATTTTACCCCAAACACATTTATATCACTTTGCCCAGATTTCTCAGTTGATAAATGAGTGCAGTCAGTCATTTCTCCAGAGTTATCTCTCATAAGATATTGTTTTTCCTGACGGACAAAAGTTTTGAGGGTCAAAGTAAGCAGATGCAAAGCTATTCAGAGGCAGTCACAGAGCAACGCAAAGAGCTTAACAATCTTTTCAGAAAGAATATAAATCTTTGTGATGCTGCAAATGTTTACCCCTGTGTCTAACTGAAGGCTTTGTACGTACAAGCCAGTAATATATTGGAATATTTTTGGAATACCCCTTGAGATACAATATCTCGTTTTCGAGAGGGTCCACAAGCATACAATCAATACAAGGTAATTTAACAGAAAGAAAAAAAAGGAAAAAAAAAACCAAAAAACACACAAAACAAACAGTTACAAAACACAAAACAGGGTATTGAACTAGACAGGCAGAATAGATGGAAAAGTTGTTCCGTCAGTATCACTGTCACTATAGGTCAGCAGAGTATAGTAATTAGTAATAAAGTAAAAAGTAAGAGTAAGTAAGTAATATTAAGTAATATTAAGTAATGAATATATAGATAATAGATAAAATGGAGTGATCGAGATGGTCATGGGCATGTACATGAGGTCGTAAAATAGGAAGACACTGCATTTTTAAACATATTAAAGGATGAGATGGTTCACATATGTGTTGGTAAATTGTTCCAATCAGAGGGGGCTTTAAATATGACTGCTTTCCTACCCAATGCATTGGAGACTGTTGGAACAGAAAAAAAGGGTTGGGCGGAGTGCCTCAACTGCAAATTGGTAGTGGATGGTACTAGAAACTGTTTAAGATATTGTGTATACATTTAAAAATAAATTGGGTCCAATGAAGCTGTCTTCTTACAGTGAGAGAGGGCAATTCAAGATTATCATACATAGTGAGTGTAAAAGGACAACCGAGGATAAATCTGCAGAGTTTGTTGTAAACAATATTGAGACTGTTCAAATTGGATTTGGATGCGGTTTGATACACGATATCAGAATAATCAAATATGGGTAAAATAAGTTGTAGAACTAGTCTTTTTCTGACAGAGAATGAGAAGCAGTTTCTAGATCGATAAAGTACACCAATGCTGAAATTAGCTTTTCTTATAATGTGGTCAGTTCGGTGTCAAGCCACATGCCCAAATATTTAGTATGTTCAACTCCTTGCAATGGAGTACCATCCAGGCTGGTAATAGAACAGGAGTGATTTGTCACAGTATGGGGCTCTGTGTTGCCATACTGTGGCTGTGTGTGGGTGTCGGCCTTCCTCCCAGCTTCCAGCCTTGGCACACCTGTCTGTGGTCACCTCAATGCTCTCAATTGACACACCTGCCGGCCATCAACTCTTCAGCCCTGACAATATTTATACCCTGGTCTTCACTCCACTCATCGTCAGATCATTACTCAACCTTTCATGAACCCAGCTCACCTATTCTACTGCCTGCTCATCTGCCTGCTGCCTGCCTGGACTGCTTTCCTCATCATCCATGTTTGTTTTCCATGCAACCTTCCACAATCTGCAATTCACCATATTGTGAATAAATATCTGATATATATCTTTGCTCCTGTGTTTGGCTCTGCATTTTGGGTTCAACTTTCTGCTATCCGTGTCATGATTTAAAGATTTAGATTTAATATTTTGACGTGTTCCAAAGATCATTGTGAAAGATTTTTTTTTTGTTGAGTTAGTCTGATTGTAGGGCTGATTCAATCTCTGGTATAGAGGTGTATAGTACCGTATCATTGGCATAGAGTTGAACATTACATGCGGAACAGATTGAAGGCAGATCATTGATAAATATAGTGAATAGAAGTGGTCCAAGGGATGAGCCTTGAGGCACGCCTCGTTCCTGAACTATCCGATTTACAACCTTGTATAACGACACATTGCTTTCTATTATGAAGATATGAATTGAACCATAGCAAGGCATTACGAGATAAACCAACAGAGTACAATTTGTCTAAAAGGAGGTAGTGGTCTACCAAATCAAAAGCCTTGGAAAGGTCAATTAAAATTGCTCCAGTTAATTTTGTATTGGCGGATGCTGATGTAATATCACTTGTAAGTTTCATTAAGGCAGTAGTTGTGGAATAATTTGACCTAACTCCAGATTGATAGGGTGATAAGATATTATTCATGTTAAGGTAGTGTGATAGTTGGTTATAGATTAGCTTTTCGAAAGTCTTTACAATTGAACAGATAATTGAGATGGTGTAGCAACTCATAATGTAATAGCAACTCATAATGTAATAAGGGCTCAAAAAGGCTCATAATGTAATAAGTTAAATGTAATAAAAACTCATTATGTAATAATCAGCTCATAATGTAATAAAATCATGAGCGCATAACGTAATAACAGATTTTTCAAAAAAATGTGTGTTACATTATGAGTTGCCTTAATAGGCAGCTCATAATGTAATAAAAGTTCATAATGTAATAATGGCCCATATTGGTGAGAAAAGTCTTACACTGTCATTGTTATTACCTCTGTTGACAAATGTAGACTTTCATATGGCCCATATAGTCTTACACTGTCATTGTTATTACCTCTGTTGACAAATGTAGACTTTCATATGGCCCATATAGTCTTACACTGTCATTGTTATTACCTCTGTTGACAAATGTAGACTTCCATATGGCCCATATAGTCTTACACTGTCATTGTTATTACCTCTGTTGACAAATGTAGACTTCCATATGGCCCATATAGTCTTACACTGTCATTGTTATTACCTCTGTTGACAAATGTAGACTTTCATATGGCCCATATAGTCTTACACTGTCATTGTTATTACCTCTGTTGACAAATGTAGACTTCCATATGGCCCATATAGTCTTACACTGTCATTGTTATTACCTCTGTTGACAAATGTAGACTTTCATATGGCCCATATAGTCTTACACTGTCATTGTTATTACCTCTGTTGACAAATGTAGACTTTCATATGGCCCATATAGTCTTACACTGTCATTGTTATTACCTCTGTTGACAAATGTAGACTTTCATATGGCCCATATAGTCTTACACTGTCATTGTTATTACCTCTGTTGACAAATGTAGACTTTCATATGGCCCATATAGTCTTACACTGTCATTGTTATTACCTCTGTTGACAAATGTAGACTTCCATATGGCCCATATAGTCTTACACTGTCATTGTTATTACCTCTGTTGACAAATGTAGACTTCCATATGGCCCATATAGTCTTACACTGTCATTGTTATTACCTCTGTTGACAAATGTAGACTTTCATATGGCCCATATAGTCTTACACTGTCATTGTTATTACCTCTGTTGACAAATGTAGACTTCCATATGGCCCATATAGTCTTACACTGTCATTGTTATTACCTCTGTTGACAAATGTAGACTTTCATATGGCCCATATAGTCTTACACTGTCATTGTTATTACCTCTGTTGACAAATGTAGACTTTCATATGGCCCATATAGTCTTACACTGTCATTGTTATTACCTCTGTTGACAAATGTAGACTTTCATATCGTCACCTTATTAAACTAATTGCCCAAGTCATTTTTTGACAATTTTTGTTTTTGGCCTAAATCACCACAGATGCTGGCCACCTCTGGTAAAATCGCCCGAGCCCTAATGTAAAAGGCCTTCCTGTTACACCCTATTAAAACAATTTACAATTTACAATTTACAATTTAGGCATTTAGCAGACGCTCTTAATCCAGAGCGACTTACATTTAAGCAAGAACAAAAGCATGGGAATACATCACATAAAAGCATTTATCATGAAACATGCGTAAGCTAAGAAAGTAACAGTGGAATATCTATATAATGAAACTATACATACATATAATGAAACTATACATACACTATACATATAATACTATATATACATATAAACTATACATATTTACTACTATGCTATACATATGTACTATGGCGTGCTATGACTAAATACAATACAATTATAGTGCTGTCTACATAACATGCTATAAGTCTGTATCAAATGCTATCTAAGGCAACATAAATGCTATCTAAGGGGGTAGGGTAAGTGCTATGGGCCATGATGGAGTCTGAAAAGGTGGGTTTTCAGGCTACGGCGGAAGATTGCAAAACAATGGCATATGTCAAGAGGGAGACTTAGGCCATATTATTTTGCCCAAGTCATAATAAATGTGACCATTTTAACACACCTTTCAAAATGGGAGTGAATGGGACTGAATGGGAGGTACTGTTACTATGGGACTGATACTATAGGAGTGCATGGAACTGAATGGGAGTGAATGGGAGGTACTGTTACTATGGGACTGATATAATGGGACTGAATGGGAGTGAAAGGGAGGTACTGTTACTATGGGACTGATACTATGGGAGTGAATGGGACTGAATGGGAGTGAAAGGGAGGTACTGTTACTATGGGACTGATAGAATGGGACTGAATGGGAGTGAAAGGGAGGTACTGTTACTATGGGACTGATACTATGGGAGTGAATAGGACTGAATGGGAGTGAATGGGACTGAATGGGAGTGAAAGGGAGGTACTGTTACTATGGGTAACAGTACCCGGCCAGGAGACAACCCACAGAGCCTAGTCCCTCCATGTGCCAGAAGTGTACCTCCCAGCCTTGGCAGATTAGTTCTCCCTTCCAGAGTAGTTCTCCATTCAGTACCACTCACTCCCATTCAGTCCCATTCAGTCCCATAGTAACAGTACCTCTCATTCAGTCCCATTCAGTCCAAATTCACTCCCATTCACTCCCCTTCAGTGTCAAATGTCTTTGTTCTCTGATATTATTTTAAACACTCTGTGGCTGACCCTAAACCATGGTTCATTACAAATAATTGGAATAAAACATTTTGCCTAAGTCACTTACTGCAGAAGTAATTTGGCCTAAATAACGTTCATAATTGCCTAAGTTAAAATGGCATGTTCAGACATTGGCCCAAGTAATTTTATCCTTACATGTTACATGATTGACATACACCTTTATTTGTATGTCAATAGTCATATTTTTTCATATTTGTAGTTTAATTAGTTTAATAAGGTGACGATATGAAAGTCTACATTTGTCAACAGAGGTAATAACAATGACAGTGTAAGACTATATGGGCCATATGGAAGTCTACATTTGTCAACAGAGGTAATAACAATGACAGTGTTAGACTATATGGGCCATATGAAAGTCTACATTTGTCAACAGATGTAATAACAATGACAGTGTAAGACTATATGGGCCAAATGAAAGTCTACATTTGTCAACAGAGGTAATACAAATGACAGTGTAAGACTATATGGGCCATATGGAAGTCTACATTTGTCAACAGAGGTAACAATAACAGCGTAAGACTATATGGGCCATATGAAAGTCTACATTTGTCAACAGAGGTAATAACAATGACAGTGTAAGACTATATGGGCCATATGAAAGTCTACAGTTGTCAACAGAGGTAATAACAATGACAGTGTAAGACTTTTCTCACCAATATGGGCCATTATTACATTATGAACTTTTATTACATTATGAGCTGCCTATTAAGGCAACTCATAATGTAACACGTCTTTTTTTGAAAAATCTGTTATTACGTTATGCGCTCATGATTTTATTACATTTAACTTATTACATTATGAGCCTTTTTGAGCCCTTTTACATTATGAGTTGCTACAGATGGGTCTATAATTGTTGGGTTCAAGTGCATCGCCTCCTTTGTGCAAGGGAGTGACACGAGCACATTTCCATACAGCAGGTATCTGACAGGTGGTTAGTGACATGTTGAAGAGATCACAAAGGGGGTACATAAGAATATGAGGTGCTAATTTGAGAAATTTAGTTTTGATATTATCTAACCCAGGTCCACTGCTCTCCTTTAAATCATTGATTGCATCATAGACCTGAGTTGGTGTTATTTTCCTAAAGGAGAAGGAACTATTTGTCTGTAAGTTATTAAATGCAAAAGGCAGGTCAGGCGTTAATGGAGGACAAACTGAGGAGAAGTGCTGATTGAAAGCTTGAGCAATTAGCTGCAGATTATGTAATATCACATTATTCACTTTTATTTGATTAGAGGATGTGGTTTTAGCAGATGGATTTGTTAGGGATTTTACTTTGCTCCAGAATTGTTTTGGATTTTTAAAGTCACGCTGTAGCGATTCCTTATAATAATTAGATTCTGCATTTCTAGTCAAAGTTTTGCTTTTATTCCTCAGTTCAGTCAGACAACTCACGAATAGATTAAACAATATTTATTGCAGAATGAGTAACAAGTGTGCATATGATATTTGACTTGGCATTCGGCTCTGCTGGATTTCTCCCTGCTCGGCATGATTAAGCAACATCATAAAACATAAGAGCAGGGAGATAGATATACAATAACCCCCCAACACACATACCTTCGGTGAACTCTCACCATCGATCCGGGCAGGTGACCCACTATGAATGCACAGTGACGAAATGCAAATATGCATTTCTGGAACCTGCACGGTACCCCCCAACAAAGCAGAACCGAGAACGCCCTACGGGAAGACTCAACCGATACACATCCGGGCAGATGTCCCACTCGATAGTGACGAAATGCAACGGCTATGCATTTCTGGATCTTGCACGGATATTTTAACTTTACGTGAGCTATGTGTAGCCATGACTGCGAGCCGTGAGGCTTATCTCTGAGAAAAGTAATGTGTGGGGTGAAAGCCGGACTCAAAACCCATTTGGTTTGGAGTACAAGCATACTAACCTTAAGCTTAAATTGAAAAAGGCCTTGCATGGCTGCGCTCGCCGATAGGCCATTCCTCTATTGCCACTATAGAGGAATATTCTACAGCTGCTTTCGCAGGGCTTACGTGTAGTGCAACCATTCACCGTTATGCCGACGTCCTCTACACCAGTATGAGGAAACGCCATCGGCCTGTTTCTCTAGAGCCACTATAAACATGAGCTTGAGGAGAAACTGAACTATAAGCCATTAGCTATAACGACCTGTAGGAACTCCGCCCAGCGAAAAAGGCCTGCATGGCTGCGCTCGCCGATAGGCCATTCCTCTATTGCCACTATAGAGGAATATCCTACAACTGCTTTCGCAGGGCTTACGTGTAGTGCAACGCCAACGTTCCTCTACTGCCAGTATGAGGACACACCATTGGCCCAATTACGCAGACGTTCCTTATGAGGAAACACCATCAGCCTACAGGAATTCTCAACCGATACACATCCGGGCAGATGTCCCACTCGATCTTACATGTAGTGCAACCATTTATGTTACCCCAACGTTCCTCTAACGCCAGAGTGAGGAAACCACCATTACCCCGATGTTCCTTTAATGCCACTGCAAGGAACATCAACGAACCATTATTAACATTAGGCCACCAATTGAACTACCCCCAGCGACCACCGTATATGCAAGGTAATAAGATTACCATTCCTGATCGAATACAGCACTTGCACTCATTACATCCTGAATAAACAACTGAAAGCTCTTCCGATTAGATGCACATGATGATGATTCATGGGCAGCTGAGGACCATTGGCCTGAGTTTCAGGTGGCGACTGGTGCATCAGCGTGGCAGTAGAATTGGGAGTAGCCAGGGAATGTGCTGAGGAGACCGATAGCCGATTAAGCAGGGCTCACGCCACCTTACGGAATCCAGAACGCAGCCAGAGCAGGTTGCCCAATGCAGAACTAAAAGACACAAGCAGAGACAGAGTTACTTATACTTCATCCTGACTGAATTAATTAAAGAGTGAATAGGGGATCCTAAGCACGGATCGGAAAACAGAGATCATGCTGAGGGTTGAGATCAGCAGAAGAGACTTCCCACACCACACAAGCCGAGATACCAATACTTAAAGAGAGAAGCCTTAGATCTTAATCCTAAACTATTTAAACACCCAAGTGATGGGAGAGAGTAAGGCAGCGAGTGAGCGAGAGAGAGAGGCCAAGGGTGGCGGGGGTTTGACTGTCAGTCGGCGCTCGAAGGCACCCTGAGGGTGGAGGCCTGTTTCAATTGAAACATAGCAAAGGCCTCCTATGCAAGTTTGCAACCAACCCAAACTTATAATATATCCATTGCAGAGTTAAATAGACGTTAAACGTCATCGCTGAGATGTTTGCCTAATACTGTTACTCAATACTATAGTGGCACTGAGCGACATCAAATCAATTACTGATCTGAATACAACTGGCAGAGTACATTTCCCAGACTGCACCGGGGAAACCACAAACGATAGGTTGCACAAGCACTGCGATACAGAAGCCAAGCTTGCTGCGAACATAGACATAAGTCTATGGCTGCCTTCCTTCCTCCCAGATCCTCTCACAGATAAGTGATGAATTAATGCTTAGGAGTTTCAATTTAGAGCTCCTGGCAGTGACGTTAGCTGTGCAGAAATGAAGCAACGCAGCAAGCTGCTAGCCTACCACCTTCTGAAACATCTTCAGTCCCACGAAGCACTGCCATTACCTAATCCTACTCAAGGACTGAACTGAACATACAATATTAATCTGAAACATTAAAGGTGATAAATGGGCAATGGGACGCATGGTGACAAGACGCTATATACGTATACGTATAAATTGATCTGAACTTCTGAACTCAAAGAGAGTGAGGAGGGAGTAGTTTGTTAAGGCTTTTAACTCTTCTCCAAGACAGCTCAACCCGGATAGTGAAGCTGAGACATGATACCACGACAAAGGAAGCACTAATTAAATGATGCCCATTGAGAAATACATCCAAAAATAAACAGCTAGAAACAAATCTACATAAGTAAATAAAGTAGACAGAAGGCTATGTCACTTGACTGCTTGACATGAGATTACTGCAAATGCAATTTGCAATCTTAACCTACTTTAATGACACTGCACATAACTGAAATGGATTGAGATTAACAATAACGTATGATACTGTCCTGCTGCATAGACGTATTAGTGTTAGCCAGGCATAAAACTGAAACATAATAAATCACAGGGTGAAGGGGTGCTAGCTTTAGCATTAGTTTAGCATGAACAAACCCTCATGTCAATGAGGAAACCAGCAACAAACCACATGGCTACAAAAGCAGTAAAGCACCAAATCTATATAGAGATTGCCATTAAGGTAGTTAACTCACAGCAATACTTTCCAAAGCACATAATATAGAAAGTGTTAGGTAATAAGTAAGCAGAGTGTGACTGAAGCCTTGCTTCAAAATTAATGAAACTGATAGGAGACACAACCAGGCAGCTGAGTTGCCAGATCTTGAGAAAGAAAGCAACTAGGTGTAGAACCATCCCATACCCTACTAGGACTCACCACATGAGAACTTAACTTACAATATAATACACCCTAATGACTATGATGACTTGAAACAATACATTTCATTGGACAAGGTCATTTGGATCCATGACAGAACACCAGAACAAACTATTGACTACAGAAACCAAGCCCAACGTTGCTTATAAAAGCGCACGTGGCAACCGCTGCACATGAGTTGAGGACCCATAGCTGGAGGGGACAAACACTGCACCTGAGCTGACTTGGCAAAACATCAGCAAAATGAAAACGTGGCTTTGACTAAAGACACATACCACATTACAATAGAAGCTGCAGCACTGTCTGCGCATCCGGCTTAATTACCAGAACAGGCTATTATGAAGCTTGTTGAAGCCACATGATAGAACTCAGCAGCATTAGCAGAAACATATCAAACTCAATATTTTGCATACAACCTGCAGGCCCTTATCACAGCATGGACAGTAGCTGAGAAGCATAATTTAAGCAGCAGTAGCTGCACACGCGGACAGCAAAAGCAGCAGCAACAACCACGAGGAACAGAAAACATCACATACAACCGGGAACCATGAGGAAGGCAGGAAGAGCATGCAGTCTAGTGAGCTTAAGTAGCCTGCCCAATTGGTCAGCTGACTGCCGCATCGGCGAATGACGTGTGAGACTTGCACACACTTATACGCCCACATAGTAATGCAGCATGTTAACCCCTTGAGTATAGAATGAGCCTTTGAGCATGGCAAGAACCCCCCTTGAGGTTGACTGACTGAACTGACTCCGCGAGCTGCGTTTGATTTGTCTGTACTTCTCCCAGTCATCAGGATGCTTGGTCCTGTCGAAATGAAGCCCAGGCATTGTCTCTCTGTCTAAATAGACTTATGAGTTCAGATGTGATCCAAGTGTCACGTTCCGTGACATGTTTTGTACTTTCTTGTGTTTCTTGGTTTTTAGTGTCTTACTTTACTGTTTTCCTGTGAATTAGTAGTTTTGTGTTCCATGTTTCTTATTTCCAGTTAGAGTTGATCTTGTACTGTGTACCTTTTATTTTGTAGTATGGTTTTATGCTTTCCTGTCTGCCCCTGTATTCTGTACCTGCCTTGTCTCACCAGTAGGCCTACTGTGATTAGCCTATGTTCTGCACTTGTGTCCTTTTAGTCTTAGCCTATCCCTGTGTAGATTGTCAGTTAGTTTCACATGTGTCCTGTTACTCCCTGTGTCTATATATACTCCCCTGTTTGTGCAGTTCCTCGTCGGATTATTAGTTATTGTCACAGTTTCATCAGCACAAACATGAGATACAAACAAATGGTTCAACTTTATATTGAGCTTGTGTTCAGGTAGATTATTATAAGAATACTATTATATTATACACTCAGGCGAGGTTCAAGGACATGAGCAGAACATCTGAGATCTAAACACAAAGACGTTCAGAGAAAAGATTAGATTTAGAGTCGATAGATTTCTCTCTGTCTTCATTTAGACCAGTAGCACTGTGCACTACCGACTGGCTCTACCAGTGTGTGTGTGTGTGTGTGTGTGTGTGTGTGTGTGTGTGTGTGTGTGTGTGCGTGTGCGTGCGTGCGTGCGTGCGTGAGAGAATTTTTCTTACTACGGTAATTGTCTCCACCAGGCCGAAGGCATGGGGAGAGAGTATGTTTTGCACTCCGTCCGTGTGTCCGTCTGTCTGTTAACAGCTAATCTCCAAACTTTGCACACACGCTCCCTGGATGCCAACGATTAACCTCTGCCCCAAATGTTCCAGAACGGCCTGTTATAGCGCCCCCAGGAGGCCGACTTTTGAAAAACTAACTTTTTTACATTACTCTTCTAGATTCTGTCCAAAAATCCCGCAAATCGTTACACACTATTTCTATAGTCATGTGTTCAAGACGGATCTGTCCCATATTTCATATTCCATCCTAATTGGCTAACATTGGCTTTCAAAGTTTGCAGGATTGGCCCGTTTTGAACAAAAAGCCTAAAAGCATGAACGCAGCATGCAATTCACATGAAATCTTTCACAGACTTTCCTACTAGGCTGAGGAATATATCGCACCCTTTTCACATTGGCCTGTTATAGCACAAAACATTTTTGGAACAAAATTCCTCAAATCATCCAATTGCCATCAAAGGTATAAGAAGAAATGGCACCCTTGTCACATTGGCCTATTATAGTGCCACCAGGAGGCCTCAACCTGACCTGCCCTGGTGGAGACCTGTGCCCCGAGGGGCACTTCATCTAGTTTATATTGTGTTCTCGGGCCGCTGTGCTGCGCCGCGCTGCTGCTGCGCTGACGCACACTTGTGTGTGTGCCTGCACTGTTTAGTATTTACTATTACATTTTTATGTTTTGATAATCAGCGCTTTGCCATATAGATAATACATACACTGTGTCATATTGGAGAGGCCACTGTGTGCGCAGTGCTTTATTTGAAATGCTCCGTATTTCAGCGCACGCACCTCCACCCGCCCTCTGTTGAAGTCCCCCCCATCCCCCGTCATAAAACGACGCATCGACTCAACTTCGACTTTACTGTCTGACAAGTCGACTTGGAAAAATCTCAACTCGTTAATGCCCTAGTACATTCGTGACTATAATCTACCTGATCTTGAGGCCTACAAACCCCCCTGTCATTCCCTTGCAAGCGAGACAAGGATGATGCGCTCCTGGCCATAGGCCATAGCTGAGAGGCTATCTGGGATTCATAAGGTCACCAGTTTTAACCTTTTGTTCGTCCGACTATGTCGAAGTGCCTCTTAAACCCTAACTGCTTATCAGGGCGCTATAATAAGTGTACGCTGCTCCTAATACTTATAGGGGATACATTTCATGTACAGCATGTGCAAATGTAATAGTTTGATGAACGTTTCACTGAGTGAAAACCTAATTCCTACCTGTAGGAATAGATAGATAGATCCATTATTTGCGGATATTCACGGATATTCACTGATTACAACCGAAGCCCGGAAAAATCTCCCCTTGCCCCAAGAGTCTAAATCGTCAGACGATAAAGGACAGGTTCCAAGATTGCCTACACTCTGAGTATCGGTGATAACAGAATGGCTGCCACATGGAGAATTCCAATGGAGAATGGAGAATTCCATACTAGAAGGCTTTCTTACCTTTATTTGTAGTTGTTACGTCCCCACCAAAGAGGTCCAGGTGTTATTTTATGCAAATGCACATTATTGGCTATTTCCTCTACCATAAGCCCTCAATGAATTGCATTGAATTGAATGGGGCAATGGGGTGTTTCGCTTATTTCCATCGCTCAAAAATCTGATATTTGTATATATCCTCTCTTCATAATGTAAATAGTATCCCAAGCAGCACACTTTAGTAGCTACTTATTTCGATGGAAATAAGCAAATTAGCACAAAAACCCAACCCCCATTGAGGGCTTATATTAGGGGAAATAGCCAATAATACACTTTTGCACAAAATAACACCTGGACTTCTTTGTTGGGGACGTAACAACTACAAATAAAGCCTTCTAGCATGGAATTCTCCTTTAAGGTTAGATCAAACTACCTGGGCTGTTATATTTGAATAATGTTCTTCATTATAATTGTCCTTTTAACCTCTTCAACCGTAGTGTTGCTGCTCAGACAGTTTACATCCTGGGCCATCCTCATCCTCGTCATTAAACTTCACAGGCTTCTCGCACACTCGTTGCCCACTGGCATAGTGAGGGTCATTTCTGCTGCCTGGACACATTTTCTCTGTCAGACGCCGTCCCCTCGGATGACAGGCTCATTACCCTATCCCAATTATGATATTGCCTAATCAATCTATTCATTGTGAACCCCCCCCCCACCACCCTCACCCTGAGGAAGAACAGGCAACCTTTCGCATGAAAATGACCCGGCCACTGCTGGAATGATTATGAAGAGAGGCAGCGAGCGGGTGGAGAGAAGAGTGTCTGCTTTCAATTTGAGGCCGAGGGGAGCATTGGGGTTTAGTAATATCAATGACGCCAGGAGCTCTGAGAGACTCTCCTTATCTATCCACTCTAATGCTTCATTTATAGTCCGTTGCTTCAAAAATGGAAGATCTACAATTCTACATTCTTGCGTCGCATCGCATCACGCCAAGTTTTGAGCTTGCTGTGACTAAGTCGGATTTATTTATTTCCAAACTAATAGGGCGGAGGACAGTCAGTGATGATATAACTGAACAACGATTAATAATACAACTGGGTTATAATAAGCTATAATTTCATATCACACACCCTATCCACTTCTCTAATGTTCACCAGCATACAGTACAGTATATATAGTTACTCATACATGGGTCTGGAAGTAATCAATGGCACCCACCTGAACTACAGTACCTATCCACCCTCCACCGTCCACTAAAGCATACCTTTGAAAACCAGCGGCCAACTCACACCCTACTGTACTGACTGTACTATTGTGGTCACAAACTATCAACACACTCCATCGAGCCCTATGATTACTATCATTAGAGTGTGGCATTACAACTGTTATTGTCTCCACAAAAATAATAATGGAAATCACTAGTCAATCTAAGCCACAGCATGTGGCCCCGAGTGGACCAGCTTGGCCGTGTGGACTTTCATCTGTTGGGTGAGCATTTCATCACACAATTATGGTGAGAACGACTGGGGGTAAAGAAATGTTGGAAGTTCACATTTTCATAGCATACTACAGTACATACTTTTGATGATTTGGATGCAGCTCTTCTATTATTCTTTCCCATTGGTGATCTCTTTTAAAAGTGTTAGTGAATAAAGTGTTATTCTGTATACTGCTGACAGAAAACAGAAAACAGAAGCAAATGGACATTTAGTGAGTTTTTTTGGGGATGATGTCTGTTATAATTGTAACGCACCTGCTCAGAGAGACTGTCCAACATTTCAGATAAATAATGTTGTATTATATGGAGCAATAACAGATATTCACGAGTTGATGCATGATTGCCAACTTTTACTACAGTACTTTGTGAGTAAAAACCATCCAATGTGTTTAAAATAACATATTTTTCTTCATTAACGACCTTATTAGGGGGAGAAAAAAAGAACATTTCTATAGTGATGCCCAAATATTAGCACTGCCTATAATGAAGATGTGAAGCTTGTGTTATGCAGGGTAAGTCATATCCTGCACTCGCGTTAGTACATTTGTAATTTATTTTCCCTGAAAGCTCTTCATCATCAGGTTTAGCTTGCAATAACATAATGGTCCCTCATTGCACATGATTAAAAGACGGGAACTTCGGGGCACGGTGGTGCAGTCGGTAGTGCTGTCGCCTCACAGCTAGAAGGTCCCCGTTTTGATTCCTGCCGGGGATGCTGTGGGTGCTGGGACCGTGTTATCTCCTCCGCATCATCAGTGTCATACCCTAAGTGGGGTTGGCGAAAGGACCTTTCTGTGTGGAGTTGTTCTCCCCGTGTCCCTTCACAAAAAACACATGGGTTACAAATGTGTTACAAAATCGTGGGATAAAAAAGCTGGGAATTTACCTGAGAGAATCTATCAATCTATTGTGAATTGCTTCAATGATGCAATGATGATACTTTAGGAATTATTATTATTATTATTATTATTTAACTTTAACTTATTTTTTACAATATCAATCAACATCTAGACTCTTTCAGAGCCAGCTAAGCCGTCTAAGGACGTGAATGGCTGTCAAATTGGGCTGTGGAGTCTGTGGAGCTACGTATGTAGTAAAATATGGAGTCATGCATCATATTTGGGTCAACATAATGTGACTAAATTTGACTGAGGGACTGCCATTGGATTTTTTTGAATTTTCGTTTTTTCATGTCATATGAAAGCAGGGAATCATAGCCTCAAATTGACATATTGGTTGTTCAGTTTGACCCACCAGTTTTGGAGATATGATAGAGTAATGTCTTGCAGAAAACAGCGAGTTGAGAAAACAGGCTTGAAAGGTTCACTTCTGTGGTCTCTAACATTACACCTAGCTACATGTTTAAGCATTTATTTAATTTACATGTCGATTTCAACTCTGACACTTATTCCAGACATGCTCTAGTATGTGAAGAGTCTGCCTGTGCAATTAACTCATTTTGAAAAAGAATTAAAGGTTTTTCTCCTCTGGTGAAAAGCTGTAGTTTGCACGATGGCAGTCTCTCAGTCAAATCTGGTCACATATGGATCATACAGCATGTCATAGAAAGACGACTAGAATCATAGACTGCTCACATGAAGTCTGAGATTCACATATTACTGGACTTCCAAGTCGGCCATCCCACCCATGAGCCAGAATTGCATTCTAAAACTAAATTCCAGACACCACAGGACTTTTGTGAAGTAATACAATTTTATATCAAAAACTTCTGTTAGCTGAAAGGCTAAGACCACTGAATAATGAATGACATTTTAGTGTTAACAATCTGGGTTTGGCTATACAATGGACAGATTAAAATTTGACTGTCAACGTTTCATTATGAGCAAGGATAGCATCACCCACACTCCCACATCAAGCAAAGGACAAGTGCAGTCTGCCACTGAGACAGCTTTAAAACTCTGCTTCCTTTCATTTTTCTTAATTACTGGGAAAATATTCTCCTCTCTTCTGCTTCATTACTCACTTTGTTGAGAAGATAGAAGGACAAGGCAGTGAAGCGAGTAGCGGGTATGTTGCCATAAGCCCTTCTCTTTAGTCTGAGACCATTTAGCTCCTGTGGATACCATGCTGAGCGCTGCTAAGTAGCTTAAGCACTTTTAACCGGGCATCCTAATTTTATATCCGACAGAATATAAAATAATACGGCATAAGTAGTTACCTGTAACCCATATAGCTCTGAATTACGTTGAACTTCAGATTGTGATTCTAGTCTTAGCAACGTTCAGTGGTTATACCGTGGCCAATGTTCCCCCTAACGTGCGCCTGTGTGCGCGCGCACATGGCCAAATGCTCTCGCGCACAACTGAAATCTGTCGCGCACAGGTGTAAAAAAAAAAGGTGTTCCCCCCAAGTATCATCTACATTACAGTAATAATACCTATCCTGAGTCGACATTTGCCCACACTTTATTTACTTCAATCACAGTTTATTTAGATTACACAGGCGAGGCCTCCTCTCCTCTCCTCCTGTGTATGACTGCGCCGTCTGCGCGGCGAGTGAGGACTTTAGGTGGAGACGTAACAGCAGGAGCAGGCAGCACTGCAGTCAGTGTTAATGAAACCCCAAGAACCAGATAAGATCACGTTGCGCCTTGGACCTGTGCGTTGATGGGACATTTAGATTTAAAAGGCGAACGAATGGAAGTGTGGATAAAAGCACGGCTGTGCGCAAACAATGAAGGGGGAATTATCTTCGCATTAGCTGGTTAGCTAACGTTGTTGTTATCACTACAGCACAACAAGCCTCCAGTCCAGTGTACTTGTGAATGAAGTTAACGCTAATCTCTAGCGGTCTAGTCCCATTATGGAACCTCTCTCTGTAATTATCCAATATGTTAATACAGCTTTCTTCAATCAATCAATCAATCCCTCTGCGTAGAGCTACATATAATAATAGCCCATAGCTGGCGTAGTAGGGCCATAAGGGGCTGCTGACGTTCGACAATCTGATAAACTAGGAGTTCAAAGACACACCAACAAACTCGTCTTAGTGTGTGTGTGTGTGTGTGTGTGTGTGTGTGTGTGTGTGTGTGTGTGTGTGTGTGTGTGTCCATCCCAATAAAGTTTTTACGTTTTCTCATGCCCCCCATGTAATGCACAATTGAGTATTTATACCAGTCGTTCTCAACCTGTGGGTCCCCTCATGATTTGGGGGTGGGGGGAGGACCCCAGATGACAGTGAAGTTACAATTTAAGGACTTTTAAGACTTTTATAATACCTCAAAGGCTCTAAAAGAAAGAATACCATTACTGCATCAAAAGTAATCAGCAAACCATGCTATAAAAACTGGTCAAACATTGGCCAGATTATTAAATGATAAAGAAAGAGGCAACAATATTGTGAAAATAGACGATCTACAAGTTCACAACGAGCTTGTAGATCGGCTATTTTCACAATATTTATCTGTGGAACCATTCTGTTGCTTGTCTGGGTGGGGGGTCCCCAGTTAAAATATGATTACTTTGGGGGGTCACAGCCTGAAAAAGTTGAGAACCCTAGACTAACTGAATATTCCTAAAATTGCTAGCCTACCACCTTGATATAAATCTTGTCATAGTGTACCTTCTCCTTCTGTTCTGAAAGCAGCACTTCATTCAACTGACAAAACAAGTGTTAATCCTCGCTGCCTCTTGTTGTCAATGAGGAATACAAGCAATGTTCACATTGCTAAAGTACAAATGAAGTAACTATTTCAGTCCATTGTTTTCGGAAAATGTCAAGGTGTCTCTGGAGGACAAACACAAGGTTGGTGAGTGATAAACCATCCGTCGCACAGTAGCCAAAGGAGCATATTAAGAGAGAACAATAACCGTTTATCAGAGCTTCTCATCTTTAGCTTACATCCCGCAGGGATTCTGGCAATTTCTCTCTAATTTGGGGAATTAAATCTTAAATCTGCTTCTGTTTCAGTGCATCTTCCCCCATCTCTCTCTCTCTCTCTCTCTCTCTCTCTCTCTCTCTCTCAGTGCCCTGCCAAACGGCGCAGCAAAATTGTTATTCCCAAGTCATTATCTTATTTGTGCGTCTCCAGCTCAGCTGTGAATCCTCAAGGTATTCCTCTCTATTCTCTATTAACTCCACTGCAGTCAAGCTTCAACTGCCAATCACAAATCTGCACAGTGGAGAAGAGCAAGAAGACAAATAGTGTGTGGGGAGGGAGGGGGGGAGAGAGAGAGAGACAGAGAGAGAGAGAGAGAGAGAGAGAGGAATAAAGGACCAGCCCTTTACGATGAAGAGGAACACCTGGAATATTGAGGGCTTAATAGGGGCAAGGGGGATGAGCTGGACTGTGGACGAGAGGTCAGGAACTTCTGCTTTTCTGGATGCCATGGAAAAGAGTGGAAAGTGGGAGATAACTCCATTCCTCCTCGTTCTGTCCGTATTAGTGCATTAAAGATAAGCCTGGACTTGCCGGAAAGTGCACCAAATATTCTACACTATTTTTGGCTCGCAGCTGAACGCCTGAAAGAAGGACGAGAGGTCTCAAACATTACGACCTGTGTGGGTGTGGGGTTGCACACACAGTGCACGCCATCTGGTAGCTGGTGTCAAGGCTACGGTTCACACAGTACCTCACATTTGGTCACATGGACAGACCATGTCTGGTTGAAATGTTGGTTGTGTAATGTGTACCATTAAAATAATGTTTTGCTTAGCCATACAAACCCTATAGCATCTCTTTTCTGGGCATGTCATAATAGGCTTAAAAATCTGAACCAAATTAGACGAATAATTTCCAGCAAAAATAGCAGATCTACAAGCTGTCAGTGTGCTGTAATGCAACATGTACTCAGCTTGCTAGATAGATCCCTGGGACGACCCCGGTCAATTCAGGTTGAAGTGTTTAAGCTGTGAGGTTTTGCCCTGTGTAATAGAGCCCCTATCTGGAGACATAGAGGCATACAGGTACATGAAATATGCATAAGGAATTGCAGAGCCACACAGAAACATGCTAACTAGCTGTAGGAGCTGTATCGAACCAGGGTTAATACAATGCAACACCTCCGTGCTGCTGATAGGAGCGCGCAGCACTTTGATTTGTCTGTCTGTCTGTCTGTCTGTCTGTCTGTCTGTCTGTCTGTACTGTACTGTAGGTACTGGTTCCTTGTTTGTTTGTTCTGCTCTAGTGTCTCAGATTGGTAAACAGCATCATCATCTGTGCTTCGCATGGGAATCAGCCCGTGTGCCTCTGCTCAGCCCTGTCTGCTCAGATTAAATCCCAAGCAGGTCAAGGTCAGACACATTACAACAATGGCAGCCTGGTAATAAGCATGTCTGAAGATTTCTCGATCCCTAATTTAATTCCTAGAGTGCGATGCAGAAACGGTCGAGAGACAGAGGAGCGGAGAACGTGAGAGTGAGAGAGAATGGGAGAGAGAGAGAGTACATTGTACAAGCGAATTACAGTGTCTGTGAGACATCACATTGATACTCATTTCAGAATCTTGAGGTCATCTTCACTACTGATAATCAAAGTGCCTTATTGCTTGGATACAATAAACAGACACTATTGACCATCAAGCTAATTTTGGCACATCTTACAAAAACTGTAAAACAAGCAACTGTAACATCACTACTAATGCAGTAAATTGTAGGGAATGACAAGCAAAGAATAACGTTTGAAATGTCTGAATGAGTTACAATATGCACACTCTAAAGTCTGCTTGGCTGATGAGTGACATACAGTTCCATCATGCTGAGGTGGTCCAGACTCAACCTGTTCAATGCCCTGATATTCTCCTTTACTCAACCCTGCTGAGGAATGTTCCACAGCATGGTGGTGGAAAAGCACCATGCCTCACCCTCACCAACGTGCCACACTCTTCTAGGGTCTAGGCCATGAATAGTCACAATACGGTATCTAAATGCTTCTAGGCCATGAATAGTCACAATATGGTTCTATAGGGCGGTGCGGAGCCCAAACGTGCGTCCTGCCCACCCAATCAAATGTTATGGGGAATATGTTTTTAGCCAAAAAATAAAAAAATACCACAACATATCTGTACCATATCATTTCTGATTGGGTGGGCAGCATTTGTATAGAATTTAGACCTACCTGAACACTGTTTGCCATCAGTGCTGTTGATGGAAATGTGGGTACTGTTGGTCAAAGGAGAAGATAGATAGATGGATAGATAAACAGATATGATGATAGCATAGTTTTCTATGCATTTCTTGATGCTTGTGATCCCACTTCAGAGAAAATACATTTTGCCGACACCGCGGAGAACACTGGCGGCCAAGCTTCAGGACAAATTATTTTTAAGCAGAGCATGATGTTGATATAACAGAAAGGACAAGACTATGCATTTGCCATTAGGACTTATAGGACTCGCTCAGCTTTATTTCTTGTTGTTCTCATGAATGGTAATGGCCTCATATCCCCCCGGTAGGCCAGGGTTGTTGGACGGAGCCGGGCCGCTGGAAATTACAAGTCTCTAGTCAGTTTGAGTTTTAGAGGTGAGATAAAAGTGCATTGATTAGCGAGGGCAGACTGGCTGTGGATCATGAATAAATTAGTGCTGTGTCGTTATGCAAACGAAAAGGTGATATTTTCCGTCACAAAGCACAAAGGATGTAATACATGTTCGGTATGACTTCTGCCTTGCCTACTTTTCTCTCAGTAGTTCCCACAATAGCTCATGCATTCTTTCATAAAAGTTAATTCTCCATTATAAGGATATTTTTCATCATCCATGCTGTCCGTAACATAACGTTACAGTATGTGCTCAGTTACACTATGTGCTCAGTTACACTATACAATTTAC
>NC_139703.1:20677066-20699566 GCF_964188405.1 Protomyctophum parallelum | reverse complement strand
GCTGAACAGCTGTGTAGGACAGAGCCAGCAGAGTCAAGAAAACTGAAGCATGCGCCAGGACCGGGTTTCCTTTGGAAATAAAACAACAGAGGAGAGTCAGTAGAAACTGACAGAGAAAAGTAGGAGAAGGGAAGGTGGCACGAAAGGGTACAGGAGAGGGGAAGACAGATCGAGCTAGAGACAGTGAGAGAGAGAGAGAGAGAGAGAGAGAGGGCGGGGGCCCTCTCTCTCTCTCTCTCTCACTGAGGAAGAGTAAAAATACTTAAGAGAGAGTGAGAGTGCGAGGAGGGAGGGAGAGAGAGAGAGAGAGAGAGAGAGAGAGAGAGAGAGAGAGAGAGAGAGAGAGAGAGGGAGGGCGGGAGGGCGGAGGATCCGGGGGGAGACCTCGATTAGGCATCATTTGTATCTCAGCCTTCACCCCGTCGGCACGGAACTCAATCAAATTCCCCTCATTCTTGACTATGCATTAAGCAGGGACCTTGTTTCACTCCCTCAATTAAATGCCTGCCCACACATCATTAACAACTGTTTTGTCCACAGATCAATGAAGGTCTTGTTCATTAAAAGTCTCGTTGCTTCCTCCAGGATCCTGTGGCTTAGTTCAGTGGTTCTCAACCTTCTGTGAGCTCTGGACCACTACAGTAGCATATTTACAACATGCTTTACCAACGCACTGCCCTATAGACCTATGTAGTATATCATAGAAGGCATAACACATTCTGTTTCATTTCTATTTTATATATTTTTAATTTCATAAATAACATCATGATCACAAAACAGATTCACACTTTTGTTGTGTGCTTCTGTCACACTCCAAAAATAGCCGATCTACAAGCTCACAATGCATCATTATGTGACGCATTGTGAACGTATATAGATCTAGATGTTATAATGGACCACTGGTTGAGAAACAGAGGCTTACTTCACTATTGTAACCGAGACGATGACAGTGGCTGCCAGGCAGAAATTCCTATTGCTGTTTCGTGCCTTTGGGTTTTTCTCTCTATATATATTTTTTTCTATTTATAAAAGATGGAAGAGGATGTCAAAAATTTTTAAATAAAATAAAAAAACGATTGAAAGCTAGGATGTCTTTTGAAACAGCGGAGAGCAAAAGGGCTTATGGGAACCTATTAGCTGGAATGTATGACAGTTTAACAGCTTCCAGCTTCAGTTCTTGGTTAGTCTGTCTTTCCATGAAGGTTGGAAATATAAATGATACGTAGCTTGCAGAGTTAGTTCAGTCAGATATACTCAAGCGGGTTCATGCTATACTCAAGGGACATTAATGTATTCGAAGGGTTAATATGCTGCATTACTATGTGGGTGTATACAGTGTTTGCAAGACCCACGCGTCATACGCTGATAAGGCAGTCAGCTGACCAATTGGGCAGGGTATTTTAGCTCACCTAGACTGCATGCATTCTTCCTGCCTTCCTCTGTATATGGTTCCTGGTTGTTGTTATTCACTGTTTGCTCCCACCGCCACCCCAGCACCACTAGTGGGCTCTGTTATTTCTGTTCCCCATGGGGGATTGTTATTGTATATCTATCTCCCTGCTCTTTATTCTCCTAGACCTATTGGCAGCATTTGACACAGTGAACCACCAGCTGCTCCTAGACACCCTAGCAGATCTTGGCATCGGTGGGACGGCACTGAAGTGGTTCTCCTCCAACCTCACCGACCGGACCTACCAGGTTTCCTGGAAAGGTCTGTTATCATCCTCCCGAACCCTCCAAACTGGGGTCCCACAGGGATCTGTACTTGGTCCCCTCATTTTCTCACTATACACTAAATCCCTTGGCACTATCATCTCTGCTCACAATATATCCTATCACTGCTACGCCGATGACACACAACTGTTTCTATCCTTCCCCCCCTCTGCCACTCAGGTGGAAGAGCGCATCACTGCATGCCTGGCTGACATCTCACAGTGGATGTCCTCCAACCACCTCAAGCTGAACCAAGACAAGACTGAGCTTCTCTTCTTCCCAGCTAAGTCCTGCCCTATGCGCGAGCTAACTATTTCCGTAGACAACGCCCTGTCTGTCCCAACAGCCAGGAATCTTGGTGTTGTCCTGGACAGTCAGCTCTCGTTCAAAACTCACATCACAGCTGTCACTCGATCCTGTAGGTTCACACTCTATAACATACGACAAATTAGACCGTTCCTCACCCAGGAATCAGCCCAGCTCCTAATCCAGACAACAGTCTTGTCAAAACTCGACTATTGTAACTCCCTCCTTACTGGACTACCAGCATGTGCACTTAAGCCTCTCCAACTGATCCAAAATGCTGCAGCTCGCTTGGTCTTCAACCAGCCAAAATAGCATAGTTATGTAGACAGCACTATAATTGCATTGTATGTAGTCATAGCACGTCATAGTACATTATGTATAGCATAGTACAGTGTTTCCGAACCTTTTTTGTCCCGGGGAACACTTTTCATAGCCTAAAAATCTCGGGGAACACCTGGGGGGGGGGGGGTGTATATAATATACATATATATTAAATATATATATATATTATAGTAAAAGTAAATATATACGTAAAAGTAATATAATAAAATAAAAACACACATGACAGCACTCATCAAATAATGAGAATGAAAAGGACAGAGACAGTGCCTCAGTTTAAAAAAATTGCTCATATGCAATGTGAAATGCCACCTAATCCTTTTCCTTGTCTTTATTATGGGCCAACTTGTGAAAGCTGCATGCTTTTATTGTGCAGGGTCTCAGTTCTCACAGCCTGCTTATTTTCACGTGCTGAAAATAGCTGATCGACAAGCTCACAACGCGTTGCGTCCGCAACGCGTTGTGAGCTTGTCGATCAGCTATTTTCAGCATGCAAGCATAACACGTGTACGACGAAGAATAAATCACTGCGCTTCTGTGGAGGGAGGGAGATATATTTTGTTGGCCGAACGAGGCGATCATGTTTGGACATGGACAGCTATTTTGGACAGCTATTTTTCGTGGCACATTATGTTTAATCACAACAACGTCACGTTTACTTTACGTGTTTGGGTCGGGACTACGAGAATCTAAATGTTTGGGCTAGTTTGGGACATGTAGGACTGTATGTGTCTGCTGTCTACGTGCATGTGGCTGCGCTCTGCGCGCTCCAGTCTTTCTGGAGGGAGCGAAATGTAGCCTCTTCTGCATGCATCTAAGCATTAACATTTCAATGGCCGAGGGTCGTTAGTCTATTGTTCCGTGTTGATGTTATCGCACGTCTAATGGTTAGACGTGTGACAACAACAACGCAACTATAAGAAGCCTGCAGCCCAGTAGCTATCGGGGGAGAGTTAGTGTTCCGCCTGATTTGACAGAAAGTAACACTATAACTTAATTTCGGTCAAATTACGTGGAGCACTTGGACACATCAAACGGAGCACCAAAGCTCTGCGACACACAGGTTGGGAAACACTGGCATAGTATAGTATACGGTATATGTATAGTTTATATGTATAGTTTCATTATATAGATATTCCACTGTTACGTTCTTAGCTTACGCATGTTTCATGATAAATGCTTTTTATGTGATGTATGCCCATGCTTTTTTGTTCTTGCTTAATGTAAGTCGCTCTGGATTAAGAGCGTCTGCTAAATGCCTAAATTGTAAATTGTTTATGTTGAATGGTGTTTAATTGTGCCGAGCAGGGAGACAATTGCAGCAGACTGTGGTAGCTGTTCACTCACATAGCCCTTTATTCTGCATTCTTCCCAGAGCCATTTTCCCCCTAAAACAAATCCATTGTGAAGCATCAACAGCAGCAGCCATACAGCCGACACGTAAAGCAATGCTATAGTATACATCAATATCAATATGCACCCCCTCATGTCTGCACGGCGGTGTGGAATAAAATCCGTCACCGTCTGTGTCTGCCACAACAGCCAACGTCTACAACCACTGCGTGGTGTTTACAGATGCAAAAAACAAAGTAGCTGCCTGTTTCTCCTTAAAGGCCCTGGTGATCAATAGGAGCAACGGGAGCAGGATTTAGTGTGCAGTCTGCCTGCCTGCCATCAGTAGTTAACGCGTATCTCTTTTCTTTTTTTTTAATGTTTTTTTGTGGCTTTCTATTTTATATTTGTTATGGAGGGACAGACAGTAGGCTGACAGGAAATGGGAAGAGAGATGTGGTGGAAGACATGCAGTAAAGGCCGTCGGGATCGGGAGTCGAACCCGCGGCACACTGCTAGACTGGATTATCAGCCAAGGTGCCTGGACCATTGAGCCATGGCCCAGGCCGCGTATCTCTTTTCTACGTCCGAGCATAGACATGGTAACGCCCCGCCTGCCTCTGATTGGCCTACCAACACTGCCGGCTTTACCAGAGCTTCCTCCGAGGTGGAAGATACATGCTGGCAGCTGGATAGTCTGCTGCGAGGTTACTTTGTGGTGGGAAATAAATAAAATAATAATAAAAGTACGATATTCTACAAGAGAATGACAGCTTGGCACACGCGACAGTAACTTTTATTTTTGTAGAAGAGGCAAACTAATATTGTTTATGCCGTTGGCCTGTTTATTTGTATACACCAATCAGAGGCAGGCGGGGCGTTACCATGTCTATGCTCAGACGTATAATATATATACGCGTAGCTAACATGTCTGTCTGCCTGCCTGCCTGCCTGCCATACTGTAGCTAACATGTCTGCCCGCCTGCCTGCCATACTGTAGCTAACATGTCTGCCCGCCTGCCTGCCTGCCTGCCTGCCTGCCATACTGTAGCTAACATGTCTGCCCGCCTGCCTGCCTGCCTGCCTGCCTGCCATACCGTAGCCAACATGTCTGCCCGTCTGCCTTCCTGCCTGCCATACTGCAGCTAATATGTCTGCTCGCCTGCATGCCTGCCTGCCATAATGTAGCTAACATGTCTGCCCGCCTGCCTGCCATACCGTAGCCAACATGTCTGCCCGCCTGCCTTCCTGCCTGCCAGCTGCCATACTGTAGCTAACATATCTGCCTGCCTGCCAGCTGCCATACTGTAGCTAACATGGAATGATTAGACTGACGTGCGGTGCAATCTCAAGCTTACACATACTCACACACCAGACACAAGAAAGAGCAAGCAACAACACGCAGGCACAAAGACATTACCACCCCCAGTAATGATCAATATGCACTTGATACACTTGTGTCTCACGCCTCCTTTCATCTGCACACAGGATCTCTGGAGATGGGTAACAGGGTTTGAACACACAACAGCATCATATTGGACTTTTGTTTTTTATTGAGCTTATTGGGTTAGGCCATCTGAAACTGTTATCTCAGAATCACCGTATCAAATCACATCGCTGCAGTGCAGCACTGTGGGTAGAAGTTATCTGTGACGGCCGTTATGAGCCTGCAATGCTGTTTCACGGCCATTTCTAGGGAAACTGGGAAGTCAGCAAATTCTAAAATACCATAACCTATTATACAATTTGCCCCACAGCAGCGGTACTGAGGGAATGCCAAAATGTTTCGAGAACTAGGGTTGGGCTCAACAACACACCGAACACTGAAATTGGTTCTTCAGAGAGATGCCGTAGCTAGAAGAACAATTTTTACTTCCAGAATGAAGCTTTCAGATCAATTTATTTGAATGGTTAAACATGTTTACTTCATCCCAGGGGTCTATATTATGTATCCCTCCACACCAAATCTCTCCATTGAAAATAGCGGGTCTATGTTGTGACACGTTGTGAGCTTGTAGATCTACTATTTTTGGTGAATGCTTGCCTATTAAGAACCATTATTTGTCTGTGTGAATGATACACTCTGTCACATGCTTTTTCGTTGCAATGCAATGCTTTTTAAGCTGTGTTTAAGTAAAGTAAAAAACATTTAGTAAAGTCCAATCAAGATGAATAGTTATGCTGAATGTATAAAATGTATAAATTGTCCTGTCATGTCAACTCTTTGCAATGTTTCAGTTAATCAATTGTCTAATACCCATAAGCTAGCTCCTTTATTTACAGTATTGCAAGTTTTCTTTCCACAAAGGTCAGCCGGAGAATGTTATATTGAATTAGTTGCCTATTATAATCATTCATGAAGAAACCCAGGAGTACAACAATCCAGTGGGTCTGAATCTCACGGCAATGCCGTAGTATAACTTCTGCACATTGTTACTGTATGTGCTTTTATTAGCCTACATATACAGTAAATACACAACGTCAAACAAATAACAGCCTCCCCATTTGGCTCATAATTGCATTCTCTGCTAGTAAATATCTTTCATTGTGGCTATTTCAATTGTTGCTTACAGCTCCCAAAGCAACCATATGGTCCATAACACAACAACTGAACGACCCTGATACCAGCTGAGCAACAATAATGAACCACTCTCTTCACTCCACAATGAACTAACATTATGGCTTTGAGACCAAAGCAGCAATATGAGAGAAAAAATAAACGCAAAATATGTTGAATTGGAACCATTATTCATACATAATGGTGGATAAAATACTCAATTGTTTTAAAGGTAAAAGTATCAATACTGTAGAACTACTCAGGTACAAGTAAAAGTCCAGAATTCAAGTACCAAAAGCAGAAAGTACTCAAAATGCAGAATGTCCCATTTCAAGTTTTCAATAAAACATACATTTAAAATAGCCAAAATGTATATAGGGCTGATGTGTTTAATGTATATTTTGTAATAATAAAAGTAACTAAAGTTTTCAAATAAATGCAGTGGAGTAAAAGTACAATATTTGCTTCCGAGATGTAGTAGTGTAGAAGTAAAAGTATTGGAAATTGTTAACCCATTTAAGCCTGATTTGAAATTGAAAAACAAATCTTCTAAATCCTCCAGTTTTCTGAAATAAATATTTTCACGATTTGCCCGCACAGAATACAAAACTCTGATGCTGGCATTCAAAGCAACCAAAGGTATGGCTCCCCCATATCTTGCAGGTATGATTGAACCCTACAAACCCTCCCGCGCACTCAGATCAGCCAACGCAGGGAAGCTGGAAGTACCCTCACTAAAAACGCCGGGACAACGCTCCACACGTCCCAAACTCTTCTCCCTTCTGGCTCCAAAACTGTGGAATGCACTTCCCATTGCAGTCAGAACTGCAGCATCACTCCCAATCTTCCGCCGTAGCCTGAAAACCCACCTTTTCAGACTCCATCATGGCCCATAGCACTTACCCTAACCCCTTAGATAGCATTTCTGTTGGCTTAGATAGCATTTGACACAGACTTATAGCATGTTATGTAGACAGCACTATAATTGTATTGTATATAGTCATAGCACGCCATAGTACATACAGTCATAGCACGCCATAGTACATATGTATAGCATAGTAGTAAATATGTATAGTTTATATGTATAGTGTATGTATAGTTTCATTATATAGATATTCCACTGTTACTTTCTTAGCTTACGCATGTTTCATGATAAATGCTTTTATGTGATGTATTCCCATGCTTTTGTTCTTGCTTAAATGTAAGTCGCTCTGGATTAAGAGCGTCTGCTAAATGCCTAAATTGTAAATTGTAAATTGTAAATAATTGTGGAAAATGGCAACTAAAATTAATCAGGAAATGTATTTGGAATGGAGCCGATAAGATCTGTAATGGGCACTTATCAGAAATGCATGAACTGCTAACTTGAGTAATGATTATTTTACTGGCTGATGTAGGGTTTAGGCAACTTGGGAGGTGCACTGTAAAGATGGATCTGTGCTATAAGCATTTTATTTGTTTTGGAAAGGAATGTGAATGTGTCCTTTTTAAAACAACATAACAGTTTTATTTGTGATATAAGGTTTTATTTGCTTGTGGCTCGGAACAAGGAACCCGGTTCAATCACAAACTCCATCTCAATGAATGTCAAAGTGTCGTTGAGCACTTAACCCCTAATTGCTCCCGATGAGCAGGTCGTGCTTTGCATGGTTTGATTGTGAAGTGCTTTGGAGCACGAGTAAGGTGCTGTATGAATGCACCATTTATGAAGTACCCTATCACTGCCGTCTACTGTAGAATCGCATGGCGAGCTGGACATGCACCAGCTAGTAGTTCTGTAATATCTTCAATGGGATCTCATCTCGGAACAAATTTCCTGCATACAAGTTCGGGTCCTTCCAGTCCGACCACGAACCGAAGCCATGCACATGCGCACACGCGCGCACACACACACACACACACACACACACACACACACACACACACACACACACACACACACACACACACACACACACACACACACACACACACACACACACACACACACACACACACACACACACACACACACACACACACACACACACACACACACACACACACACATTTGAATTATTTTATTTGGATCTGCACAAGAGGCGTAATACAATAGACCCAAACACTGATCAGAATTAGGTTATACATTATATGGTCCAACCAGATATAGCTGCTGCACATGCTTAACACACAGAGGGAAAAGGAGAAAAAAAATATATAGCACATTGTTGACATATACTATTACTTGACACTACTAGACAGGATGTTTGTTTTGGGTTTTTTTAAGACACCTAGGGATAAATGAAACAACGCCTTCTCCAGATGGACAGATCTACCCAATTGCAGACCCCAATTGCAGACCCCTGAGCACAAGTTTATGGACATGGCCCAGACTTCCAAATACAAGGACAATAAGTTGACAGTTATATCCCAAGGCCATAATACGTTCCACCAGAAGCTGATATTTCATAAGTTTGGATGTAAAACAAGTGTCCATATACAAATCACATGGGCAGCCTATTTCAAATATAGTGACAGTTTTTCTAATTTCATTGATGAACACAATATCTGGGGTATTTGGAATATCTTGTAGTGAATTGACATGCGTGTCATTGTGATCAAACCAGTCTATTTTTACAGTGCTGTGTTTATACATTCTTGTTGTCCTGTCCTGTACTCCTCTGATCTTGTCTGAGACCAGGTCCACCAGACGGTCATGTCTGGCATTGTACAGTCCTTTATAGTGGCTGCAACCATTTAATATGTGTGCGACTGTTTCTTTGTCATGTGGTACTGCATATAGGATGCAGTGCGGGTTGTGTGCTGATGGGTACCAGGTTGCAAAGTTGAACTTGGTCGGCAACACCTGTAAACGGGCTTTAATAGTGAAAATAAGAATGTCCTCACCTATGGTGTTATTTGACAGTATAGAGTGTGATAATGAGTGGTTTGCAAAGGGAAGAAGAGCCAGTTTTCCCTGCAGCCTCAGACTGGTCCAGTGTTGTGCACTTTCTGATCGCTTCATTCCTAGAATGGTGGCTCTTGTGGTTGCGGATTTGATTGACAGTTCCTGGTGCGCACCGTCCTGCTCGTAGGTCGCACATGCACGGACACGCGGATCTATGATGATGCTGTTGTTGAGCTCAGCAGTTGTTGTATCAGGCGCCACCCACTTTAACTGTAATCCTGATCGCTGGCATAGATCATTAAGATCCACCTAGTCGGACCGCACACCGAATCCAGCGGCTTTAATGTCCAATTTACCACACACACACACACACACACACACACACACACACACACACACACACACACACACACACACACACACACACACACACACACACACACACACACACACACACCCTCACACACACACACACACACACACACACACACACACACACACACACACACACACACACACACACACACACACACACACACACACACACACACACACAAATAACTGACAGGAAAAACATATTGAAACCATAAAAGAGTGCTATATAGTTCACACAGCAATATTCACAATGTACAGTACTCATCTGCACCACATACACGTGTGCACACATCAATATGTTCGAGCTTTCACACTCAGACAACCATGACATGCACAAACTTGCACAAACTTGTTCAAACTTTTTGAAGTAGAGATTTGGCAAAGCTTCTGAAAATCCATTTCCAACTCAGACATGCAGCGCAGACTCTTATTTTCATTTAGAGGAGCAAATCCCAATCTTTTTTCCTGCTAAAACTCATCTTAAGTGCATCTAAAGTGTATACACTTTAAATGCAGTTTGGATTTTGAATTTATATTCAAATATTTTCCATGTTGTTAGTTCTGCTTCACAACAGACCAAAGTTAGGTCGTGAGTACTGTGCTTTTACTGTAGATCAGTTATTTTTGTTATTCATTGCTTTCAAATTGGTCGTCCTCCTCCACCCCAACCTCCTCCTTCCTCCTCGATTCTCGCTCTTCTTCCTTCTGTCTCTATTTCTCTAGGAATCCAGCGGGGGTAATGACGGAGCAGAGACAACCGAGTGCTCCCCGAGTAGAGCAAAGATGGCCACCAGCTCCAGAGACTTCACCCCATCCTGAGCCTCACCCTAACCTTGGGTTCCTCGTCCCATTCCACTTTCATCTTCAATAAAATGTCAAACTTAGGTAGTCTCTACTCCTGAACCTACGTTGACAACAACTACATTTTGAATATAAGGTTTGTTGTCCAATTTAATTCCATTTTACTGTCATTAACACAATGCACAGGCAGTGATTTAAATGAAGGTTCACCTAATGGTGAAAAGGGAGGGAAAAGTCATAAATAGCATAAAATAAGTCAGATAAAAACACAATATAAATATATATTCAAACTTGCATCGAATGAAGTAGTATTCATATAGGAGGTATATTTATAATAGAGCTGTGCAAAAGGCGTTGAAATTAAAGTGAAGAGAGGGGTATACATGCAACTTCGTACACATTTTCCATTTTAAATTCCATACTGTTGTTAGGGTTAATGTACTGGCCATTCATTCACAATAATCAGTAAAATGTGGAATGAAGAATAATTAATAATGATAACTTTAGTCAGATGAGGTGGGTGAAGACCCAGAACCAAGACAAAGAAGCTACAGTAAATAATTACAGCCATTATGAAATGTCTCTATCACTACATGCAATAATGGTCACCTTTGTGTTCAACAACGGCAACATTTGCAAAGAAAACAAAACAAAAAAAGTAACACATCTCAACATTCTACGTTCCAAATAATGTATAGCCTACTATTGTATAATGTATTACTGCTGAAGCACAAGCTCTTTTTCTAACTGGCCACATGGGACAACTCTCTTATCTAACATCAAACGTCAGATGCCAACCTGACCTGTAGCACACACAGGTCATTGTTGTTGTTGCTGTTACCGACTGACAGAGCGTGCGACATGTGGGTTATGTTCTGCTGAACATACCAGCTGTGTGCCACATTTATGCATGTGTGTGGCAGGGCCGGGTGTGCACATTATGCGTGCACTAGCAAGTCTGGCGCAGATCTGTGCCAGAGGATTTAATGCCTCATCCTGGATTGGTATCAATTACATACTTTTCCCTATACTGTACTGTGTCTCTCTAATCGCCACGGTAAAACAATAAATCACTGCGGCATCCTCGTTTTCTACGTCTCTTCAACAGCTCTGATGCGTACCGGCGCAGTACCTTTGTGCTGTTTTATGACAAATGCTGTTGCTGCACTCTGGGATGGCGGGTAAAAAAATGAAGACATTTATAAAATGAACAATGGCAGGTTTATGGTTCAGTGGTAAAGCAGCTTCCTTAAACCGAGATAATAGGAAATGCACAAAACACTCAATAAAAGGTATTCTTTAATGTGGCGTGTTCACTTCACACAACTTACGGAGGGAATCAACTGAAGGTGTTGTCATAAAACTTGCTATTGCAGACGTAATGCACTTAAGTGACTGAAGGGTCCGTGTGCAAAGTAAGTAAGTAAAATAAATAAGTAAGTAAAAATAATAAAATAAAACGTGGATTTCAGCTGCAAGCTTCAAATGCCAGAAGGTTGTGAAAATTGATTGCTGTGATGGCAATAAATATTCAGATCAGTTTAAATTAGAGAACAGAACAATGATTAGTCATCATCACTTTCCATTTTTTCTCTAATCTAGACGAGGAATGAATGATATTGTGTATAATAAGTCAATGACATCTGATGATTTATTCATCTCTACTTTTGATCAACACAAATCAGATGCATGTTTAGAATAAATAATGATTAAAAACAAAATGTAGGAAACAATGAATAAAGGGACCCATAAAAATGTGTCCGTGACACAAACATGGGTCCCGACCCACTGTTTAGGAACCAGTGATGTAGGTCATTCAGTACTCATACTTAAGATGGAGGCCCAATTCTTAATTTCCATTGAGTGTGCGGTTCACACACACACACACACACACACACACACACACACACACACACACACACACACACACGCACACACACGCACACACACACACACACACACACACACACACACACACACACACACACGCACACACACACACACACACACACACACACACACACACACACACACACACGTTTGGACATACTTCTGAGGACATCAGTAGTTTACAATTACGCGACACAAATGCCATTTCTACAATTTATTGCCAATGTAACCATATACAGCACCCTGCAGCCTAAAATAGCTGACGGACAAGCTCACAACATGTCGCACTGCAAAGCATTTTGAGCTTGTATATTTGCCATCTTCCGTGTGCAACACCAGCACGCAAAGTACACTCGCGCACGCACACACACTTTTTCCCCGCCCTATGTCACTCTCTACATTTTATTGACTCTTCATCTACTGAATTATTTTATTATTGTAATCAGGATTTGATTACCACAAATGTAATGCAGCTGTTACCTTATGCATTAAAATACGCTAGTATAAATGTAACAGATTGATTCATGAAACAGGATCACAGTTGTGCATTTATCAAGCAAGTGATTTCGCTGAGGGGTTTACGGTTTAGTCATTTTAATAGCAGCCACAAACTTAATAATGCCATATTTTATCATTTACAAGGCAGTTAATTTCTCTATTAGAACTTACTTGTTAAAAAGTACTCGAATGCTTTACTTAAGTAAAAGTGTCAAAACTGAATACTTTACATGTAAAAGTCCGGAATTCAAAATGCAAATGAGTAAAAGCGTAGCCTACTAGGTTTTGGCATAAAAAAGTACTTGAAATACCAAAAATAAGTACTTATTGTGCAGAATGTCTCATTTCAAGTTTTCAAATAATGTACAAATCTTTTGAAAATAGCAGATCTACAAGCCCACAAAGCCCAAACTTGTAGATCGGACATTTTCAAAACAAAATATAGACCAGAATATAGACCAAAATATATATAGGGCTGAAGTGGGTAATGCATGAGATGTAGTGGAGTAGAAGTAGCCTACTGGAAGTTGGAAATACTCAAGTAAAAAAAAGAAAAAAAAAGTACAGTACTTAAGTAAATGTACTTAAGTTACTTTCCACCACTGGTTCCAAACGGTGACCATAACCTGTGGTTTTAGGGTCTGTCAACTACTTACAAAGCACCAGAGTGAAGCTTTTATTGTTACTATTAAACCTGTAATTACAGAGCTTGTAAATAATATCACTATGGGGGAGAAAAAGAAAACGGCGTTCCCATCAAAATGAGGTGAAAACACATCATTGACTTCATTCAAAGTGGCCTTAATGATCATCAAGAAAAGCGTTGAGCAAGCTTTGCCCTCGGTGCATCACCTACCCAGTATGTGCAGCGTCGCCGCTGGCGAGTCTCCGCCAACTGACCTCGCTGTCACTCTGGAGGAGTAATGGCTGCCCGGGTCCCTTTGGGTCTCTTTCGGTGCGTCATCCCACACGTTACTCCACTCCTCTCTCTCTGTCCGTCTGTCGGCCCGAGTCTCTCTCTTTTGTCAACCCCCCTATTCAGACTCCTGGAAAGTAAAGGAGAGGAAGGGGGGAGAAGTGAGAGCTGGGGGGTTAACTCATAACTTAATTCTTTTCCAAGTTTGAAATATTTAATTAGGATAAATGCAGTCGTAATGGGACGATAAGGTGGGGGGAGGGGTGTCGTTGGAGGAGACGGGGGGTAGGAGAGCAGACAAGAGGAGCGAAAAAGGGACGCAATTTGCTAATGGACCTGGGAGAAAAATGGTGCGGCCCACCCATCTCTAGTGGATGAAAGAAGAGAAGAGAGATGCAGTAGAGTGAGGAAAACTCTCATTCTGTATCTGGGCGGAGAGAGAGAGAGAGAGAGAGAGAGAGAGAGAGAGAGAGAGAGAGAGAGAGGTTTTGAAGAAGCAGTCATTAGCTGTCTGCTTGATCTCAGGTGGAAAGAGCATTGGAGGAATGGACGACTAGGCGGAGGAGGGTGGGGAGAGAAATAGAAGAAGCAATCACTTTGTTCAGGTGAGAGAACACAGTCTTCATTTAATTACCTTACCCACCCTCCACCTCCCATCCTCTTCTGCACCCCTCCCTTCTCCTCTCCTCCCATTCACGCTTGATGGTAAGATTCCAGCTCCCCAGAGAGGGGCACCGTGTCTATTTAAACTCTACTAATTACCTTTCTAGCAGTGGTCTAATCACGCCATCTTCACCCTGGTTACAAAAGAGGAAATCTAGTGAACCCCAGCCACTTCCCACCACCGCCTCCACTTCAGTGCAGATTACATGTCAGACATTCAGTCAGTGCAGTATCCCACTGTCATAAATTATCAGTTCAGAAGGCCTGCACAAGCTTATCCTTATCTTGTTATCTGTGAAGCTTATCTATGATCTTCACACACACAACATTCAACCACAACTCCACACAACACTGCAACTCCCAGGCAGGCTCTTTTCTTCCGTGTAGGTTCTGTACATGTGCTAGAAAGGCAGTGGCCGAGTCCCTCTGCTGTCATTAAAGGCAACTGTTAGGCGTTATCATACGCCTTGTTAGTCATGTCTTTCTAACGACCCCAGCGTGTTATCTAGAACACAGGTGATTTCCATGAATTGGATAAGTGGCTGCGGTCGATAAGGAACAACTGACTGACTAGTGGAGACAACACTGCAGTGATCAAGTGAGCATGAGAAAGCTAACCTGACTTTGCCAGATGGGGGCGGTATTGGGTAACCATGTTCCCCAACACCACAACCATCTGGGACCTCTCAGGGAGTTCAGCTAACACCAAACCGCTCCCGGTTCGAACCAATCAGCGTGAGCTAAGGGCGGGATATGTGCGAAACCGGATGTGAAGCTATAATAGACACGTCAATATGATTGGTTGTGTTTGCACGCCCACACGGTGATAGACAGACGGTCCCATCCATTCATCTACCAAGTATCTTGAAAAAAAGGAACAGCCCCGTCATCGAATTTGCTTCCGCGATCCCAGATCCCAATAAGCTGTGAAACAAATTTGTGTAGCAAGCTTCTTGGATCTGGCAGCGTCAGGTTATGAGAAAGCGCCCTGATGGCCAACGTGATTATTTCATCCTAAACAACAAAAAAACGTAATTTTGTCTTCCAGACCCGTGCAGAGAGCACTGGGGGGGCAGGGGCTCAAACGCCAGAAAAGGGCAGACCTATGTGCGCGCAGTGCGCGGCAATTTTTGGAGGTGGTCTTTTTGTGGAGTCCTTCCCTTGTGCCATGTCATGTCATTGGACAGTAAAATAAGCAATATGTTCTCATTAGTCTGAAACTAAAACTGACTGATGGCAGATTAAAAGATAATTCATTATGATAGTGGAATTTATCATTACTTGTCAAATGTTCGTCTTGAAGGGCCAATGGCAGTTATTGGCCCCCCACACAAGCCCTTATTGGCCCCCACATAAGCCCTTATTGCCCCCCCACACAAGCCCTTATTTTCCCCCACACAAGCCCTTATTGGTCCCCACATAAGCTCGTATTGGTCCCCCACACCACACCACACCCCCCCACACATGTCCTTATGTGGCAAAAAATTAAATACAAATACAACTTTTTTTTTGCCCTTTCCCTCAAAAAATAAATAAATAAAATAAAACTTTTTTTTTTGTTTTTGTTTTTAGAAAGGGCACTTTCTGCAAAAGAGCAGGTGCTCAAGCCCCCCTACCCCCCCCCCCCCCCCCTCTGCACATGCCTGTTGTCTTCACTTTGTGCTGTAGTGCTGGCATGCTTCCCACCGTGGGATTATTTCAGAGGGTAGCCTATTTTGCAGTAGCGTATTGATTACCTGTCCCTCCCATAACAGTGTATGGTAATATCAATATCTCCAAATAAACAAATAAGAAATAAGCGAGACAATGAGAAGTCCTCAGCAGTCCTTTATATTGGCTTAAGAGTTATCTTACTTTCACATTGTCGTGTGCATGCAGTCTTAATCACTGCGCAAAAAGCATGGAATACGGATGTGTATATTACAGGAAACTCCCGTTAAACTTTCCAACAGACTCCGGGTATCTCCCGAATTGTACCATCTTACCGTATATTACTGTATATGCCTGCTAAACTTGAGGTTTACGGGCAAATCTAGTGCCCATAATTGCCCGCTAACTTTCACACAGTGCATCTTGCTCCACTTTCATCTCACCGTTTTAGCGTCAGCTCCTTTTTTCATTCTGACTGCTCCCTATTTCTGCAATGACTACTCAGGGACATGCATACACTATGTATATATATATATATATATATATATATATATATAATGATAGCATCCAAAAATACACGCGCAGTTCCCCCGTCCCCCCATTTCCTCCTTACAACTCAAGTACTGTCTCTCGCCATTGGTTTATCATCTGGCTCACCCTGTTCTGCCCACAATGAGGCAGGTAGCTGCGATGGACGAAGACAAATCACACAAGGCTGTGTTTGTTCTACGGAACTTCATTATGCACGCCAATAAGGCTGTCGTAGGCTGCGAGGGTGAGTAATAGTGTGTTCCGACGTGCTGTAAAAAAGTTTTACTGAAGAGGTGTTACTTAACGTCCGATTTACACTTGGGTTGCGCGACAGTATTGCACACCAAAAATAGCCGATCGACAAGCTCACAATACGTCGCAGCAAGACGGGTTGTGAGGCTTGTAGGTCTGCTTTTTTCGGTGCGCAACAGTAGGCCTCGTAGGGGCGTCTGCTGTATAGGCGCATGCCTGACAGTGTGTCGCACGTTCGAGTCCCGATCCCGACAACGTTTGCTGCGTGTCATTCCCTGTCTCTCTCTCCAGTGTCGTCACTATATCCTATATCAATAAAAGGCAGAAAATCCCCAAAACATTATAATAATAAAAAAATCTTGAATTAATTCATGAATCAATATCATGAATGTTGACGTCAACAACGGACAAGTGCTTAGCGGTAACTTAATTTCAGACAGGATAGTAAAGACTAGAGAGACAGGCGACAAAGGGCGAAAGTAGGGAAGAAATGCTATATAATATGTCCTAGTCAGATTCTCACCTGGGTCGTTGCAATTAGTGGACATACTAACATGTCAGTGCAGCACACCACACACTTTGACATATTTTGACAACTCAGAGTTCCCTCTGCGGACTTTGACTTTAATTGACCTAACCATCAGTCTGCATGATTTTGGGACACTCCTATATTAAGCAACAGCAGGTACGAACTACGAACCCAAACTCCTAAACCTCAGTGTATAGGTTTAATGGTACAATGGCTACAGTAGGTAGTCCACTTGCCAGAATCCGGACATGTTGAGTAGCCTAAAGTTTTATGTTAGAAATGTTAAGTATGGGTCCCCGCAGCATTTAGAAACTTCCGGATGCTAACTTGCATAATTGGGCAATCTTCATAATTAGCATATTAAGCTAGGGTACGACTGACAACCTATATAATATGGCAACATTTAACACATTGATTGCTAACTTTTGAAATTCTACTCAGGATTGCTTCTGCTAAGCGATTAACATTGGACTTTTTAACTTTTTAGGGGCCCACAGCGAGGGGCCTCTTATAGCACATCGCACATTGCATAAATCAAAAGGAAGCCAAACTAGTCCACTTCAATTTAAAAAAAAAAATATGATTCTACCATCTTCCATTCTGGAGATATTGACCTTTTTCTAAAACCTGCTTTTCACTGCACGCTGCTCTTTTGAAAAAACAGCAGAGATATGGAAGGTTGAAGTTGACAGACATTGACAGACAGATATAAAAATGAACACAAATAATATCATATACATACTACACACTGAATGAAAGCCCTGAATGTCTACTTTTAGGAGGAAAACAAATACACATGGTCCCATGTATAGTTTGTCAGTAATTGGCTGTTGAATGCAGCTTGCGCCCACCAGAGAGGATTTCAGAAAATGCATGGACCTGAAGAACCATTATTCACAAAATAAGGCCTATAGCGACATGTACATACTATATACCGTATGAAACAGAAGACTCTCTGCTTTCATAAGAAAAATACTTCTACTGTAATAATAATACAAATCACACCCCTGTGAAGTGAGCAGTGCAATGTTGCACAACATTGCACTGCTCACTTCACATGGGTGTGAATAATGTGAATAATGGTTCTTCAGGTCCATGCATTTTCTGAAATCCTCAGAGTATTTTAGACAAGACAAGGAACTGACAACTAAATATTCACAAAATAAGGCCTATACATACTATATACCGTATGAAACAGAAGACTCTCTGCTTTCATAAGAAAAATACTTCTACTGTAATAATAATGAAAATCACACCCCTGTGAAGTGAGCAGTGCAATGTTGCACTGCTCACTTCACAACATTGCACTGCTCACTTCACATGGGTGTGATTTTTATTATTATTACAGTATTAGTTTTTTTTCTTATGAAAGCAGAGAGTCTTCTGTTTCATACGGTATATAGTATGTACATGTCGCTATATGCCTTATTTTGTGAATAATAGTTCTATAGGTCCATGCTTTCTCTAATCAGACCAGTGTGTGTCCAGTGGAAACCTCGTATGAATCTGATCTCAGGTCAGAATGGGCTAAAGTTCTCTCTGAAAAAGAGAATTTTATAAATGAAATGGATTCAATAGTCTAGTATTGACAAACAGTATATGGGATATGTGTATTTTATTTGTTTTCCTCCTAAAATTAGACATTTAGGGCTTTCATTCAGTGTGTAGTATGTATATGATAATTTATTTATGTTTATATCTGCCTGTCATGATAACGTCATGATGATGATGATTCTATGCACATATGTGATCATTGTCTCAGTAAACAAAATCAACAGATCGTTTGATAGCATAACAGTGACTTGAGAGGTTGACATGTCTGGACATGAACCACAGGAGCGACTCAACTCGCAGTGGGGGGGGGGGGTTCCACGACATGTCTGGACATGAACCACAGGAGCGATAAGCGTAGCCCGGCTGGCTGTGATTTCGACAAAATGACAGACAACACGATGGCTTCCGCAGCTTAGGATTGTATTAGTTATCCATTACAAACGGGTCGATTACGTCCCAGACGCCTTATCACTGCAATTGGCTGGCGAAGGCGCTATGGCGATTATGGTGATCAACTGCCGAGAATCTTTTTTCCGAGAATGAGAGTAGCATTGCAAACTGCAAAACGATCGATCGCAACTCGCAGTGTGGGGGGGGTTCCACGGTGTGATATCTGCTAGCCTAGTATACTGCTTCTTTGTCCAAACATGGCTGACGCGACGGCGAAAAAAAGACAGTTGGTCAGATGTATACTGCTTCTCCTATGGCGGTCCTTCGAGAATACGTCATTCGTTTCGCGTATACCTGTCCGTGTGCGTGAAATGGCGATCGACCGTTGGAGATTATTCTTGGTTTATATACGGGTTTATATTTCCGAGAATGAGGCGGCAGACCGGTGAGTTGTCGTTGGAAAGAATTAGAGAGGGCTGTGTCGAGTGGATCTGTGTGAATGAGTGGGGGGGGGGGAGAAACTGTAATGCGATGGAGAGATGCCTCGGGAGAAACCATGTAGAAACAGGAGGGGAAGGGTAATCGAGTGTATTCACAAATTTCACACACACTAGAAAATGGGTAGCTCCATTTTAGATCCCCTGATCTGCGTTGGTCTATGCCGTGTGCAGGACGGCGATGCCGCCTCCCCAGTACGTCGTAATGGATACGGCATGCCTGGAATGTGGTTAGACCAGGCCTCTTTTCAGGAGGTGGGGGGCTTTAAACTCCCGGATCTCACAGCGGATCTTTCTGGAGATGATCAGTGTTACATTATGTGTTGTCCGGGCGTCAGAGAAGTTGATGTACAGTATACAGTAAAAACACCAATAAAACGCTTTAGAGCGTGATGCGCAGACGGCGCTCGAGATTAATAAAACGCTTTAGAGCGTTTTGCGCAATCGATGAGTTAAAAAAAATCTTTATGCTTTAAGTAGCATGTGATGTGTCAAACTAGGGGTTTTTCATGATTCTGCACGAAAAACACTGGGCACTTCACCTCATCACATTTGTGATGACGGCTATGGCCGATTTGTGATGACGGCTATGGCCGTTTTTAGCCGAAGGAGTGTTTTTCGTGCAAAACGAATGCATGGAATGGATTCAGAATCATGAAAACCCCCTAGTTTGACACGTCACATGCCACTTAAAGCATAATGGAATTTTGAAAATGTTGCCTTGTCAGTGGTACCCCAGCTTATTATGCTAATTATGAAAATTGCCTAACATATGCAAGTTAGCATCCGGCAGTTTCTACATGCTGGGGACCCATACTCAACATTTCTAACATAAAACTTTAGGGTACTCAAAATGTCCGGGTTCACAATGGGTTGGCAAGTAGACTAAGGAGGGACTTCACAAGGATTCCAGACAGCTTTAGGTGACAACCTATGGTCTATTTATACAGGAACCCTAACAAGGAGCGACTCCACATCTTTCCCAGCAGCTTTAGGTGACAACACTGACTACATCCCACAAAGGCCCATGATAGTCCTGTCTAATCTCTTAATCGTTGCAGTAGCTACATGGCTCTGGGTGACTCGGGGTTGGGGGCACCGTCTGCATATATATGATATGATGCTATAATGCACAGTCACAGACACACACTCTCTCCCTCCCTGCTCTCGCACGCACGCACGCACACACACACACACACACACACACATACACACACACACACGCCACCGCACCCCCCAGAGTGCTGTGCTGAAGCCCCTGTGTATCTGTGGGTATTAGCAGATCATCGCAGAGCTGCAGCCTCCCTCCTTTTAAAGCCCTTTCCTGAGGTAGCGCTTCACGAGCCTGCTGCAGAGCAAGGATAAATGCACAGCTATCCCCCAGGCCTCCGCGCCACCTTGGCTGCACTCAGCCCCTTCTCCCTCCCTCTTTCTGTCACCCCCCCCCTCTCTCTCCTTTTTTCCCTTTGCATCCCCGCTTTCAGTCCGTCCACTGCTGCCTCTCAACCTTCAGGATGCCTCTCCTCCTTCCGGCAGCCCGCTCCTTCTCTCCTCCCATCTTCTGTCCATCTCTCTCTCACCGTGTCTGCCTCTATTGTCAGACTCCTGGGGTTGAAAGACGCTTAAGCCGTCGGCTCGGAAATTTATTTTCTGTCCGACAGGCAACCCTCGTTAACCGATCATTAACCATTAACAGACTAGATTAAAATGGACAATCTAGAATGTCCGTCACCCATAAAAAAAAAAGAATGACCAGTGCAACAAATGTTTATGTTATGTTACGGGCATAAACAACTACATCCATCACCCGATGCTTGTGGGTGTTTGCGTCTCTGAGTCTCTAGGTGTCGTGATAGTTCTATGCATGCTTTGTCTCTAATGCGTTCAAATATGAGATGGTGCAGTCTATTCACTATTAACACATCCACAGGATGCACCAAATCTACAAACAACAAATCTATGTTGAAATTCTAGAAATAAACAAAATCAACCTCATCACTTGCAAAATCGTAAACCACAACACGCTCACACAGCCGCGCACGCACGCACCACAACACACGCACACAGCCGTGCACGCACACACCACAACACACACACACACACACACACACACACACACACACACACACACACACACACACACACACACACACACACACACACACACACACACACACACACACACACACACACAGCTTTAACAGAGAAGTATTAAGATCCTTACAGTACCTCACAACCTCCACCATGTGTGCATTTTAATTACAAAAGGCTCTTTGCCATTAAATAATACAAATAATAAGTCAATATCAGTGCACAGCAAAAGCCTCTTTAATTGCTCATGAGAAGAATTCGATTAAACTGTTTACATGTGTAGTGGGAAAAATAATGGTCTGTCAATATTCTCATTTTCATTTTCAGTTCACCCTACTTATTGACCTGGTTTGTAAATCGCTTCCTACCGTAAATGATATGATGTTAAGCAATTCCCTGCTGTCACAGAGTTGCAGCATAACGGCTCTCTGCTATAGCCTATAGCCTATTCATGCTTCCATGGAACTCAGAGTTATCACATATTGAAGCTCAAGAGGAGGGCTCTAAAAAACTACTGTAACTGTAACATATACTGAAATATACTGAGCCAGTACATACAACCAGCACCACAATGTATAGAGGGAGATCAAACAAGAAAAAACTGAGATAAGATATAAAAATGTGCGTGAGCATATAGTAGCAGATGTGTGCTTTGCATGATATACTTGTCAGCATTACTGAAGGTGCAACCCCCCCCCCCCCCCACAAAACATGTCAGTGCGTTATCCA
>NC_139703.1:20407066-20674566 GCF_964188405.1 Protomyctophum parallelum | reverse complement strand
AGTATACAGGGTTTGATGAGTTCAGATCAACATATGGAATGTTAGAACATGTCAGCTCCATATATAGAGATCTAAGGGTGGCAGCGGGGGCAGTGTCTTGAGTGTACAGGGTTTGATGAGGGCCTAGGTAAGGCCGGGCCTTAATTTTCAGGCATGTTGAGAACTCTAGTTTTCGCCGGCTGCCGACGTGGCTGCACTAATAACTTTGGGTCTGGCCCGTCTAGAGTTTGAATGGACAGGTATCAGTCAAAAGGAAAGTGTAGGATCAACATATGGAATGTCAGAACACATCAGCTCTGTGTTGTGTCACGAGGTGTGATGTCACAGGGGGGTGACCGTATATGGAGGCGTGATGTCACAAGGCGTGACCATTATATGGAGGCGTGACCGACAGACCGACGGGAGATGCAGGTTTTCATAGTGAACTGCATCCTATGGTCGCAATGTGTGGCTTGTGTGATTTAAAGGTAAAAAGAGTTGTGAACGGTAATATTTGTCGTAGGACAATCTATATATATATAAATTAAGCATGAGGTGGCTGTACAATGACTTTACTGTAGTCAATAGACTGCTAGGATCTCATGCCAAGAATGGCAGGCAGAGTGTGTTGAATACATTTGGGAACATTTGTGTCTTGAACTTGAAATAAATACTCTTTTTGCAATGAACAGAAGCTAACGGTGCCATCTGCTCGTTGTCGGGCTGGGGGACACATTTTCATGTTGCATGTGGCAACCGTACCCTGAGCGGGAGAGGTACAATGTGTTGCCTGCCTTCCAGGTTGAGAATGTGTGAGAGCTGCACGTTTGAACAGCTCTCTACAATACAGTATATAGTACACTACCTGCACTATATACTGTATGTGCATGTATGATTTCGCAATCGCAAGTGAATGCTTGTCACCGTGTGAGACAGACAAATTGTGTGTTTGCAATTATCATTTGCATAGTCTGCTCTATTCACACACTGGAAAAACAAATTGAGTTCACTAACAGAATCAGAAGTACAGGGACTTATTAATTTATAAACCCAAGTATGCCAGACAGACTTGTCAGATCTGACGAGGTTGACAATTTGACTGCAGTAGTGTGTGGGTGCATGTGCGTGTGCGTTTGTGGTTACGATTCAGTGAATTGCTTGTCACAGTCTGCTTTTGGCACTTTCAAGCGCTCGGGCTTCATAAATAATAATGCTTCCCAATGCCTCTAGCATCAGTAGCATGTCACTTCAAACTCAACAGTGACAAAGGATGACAACAGTGGAAAAACAAATGTGGACGTCAATCAGTCCATTTATGCAACACCAATACTTCTCAGAGAAGAAAAAAGGAAGAAAATACAAATTATATCAGTAGTGTGTGCTGATAGAGAGAGAGAGAGAGAGAGAGAGATAGAGAGAGGCCAGAGGCCAGAGGAAAAAAGCCAAGATAAGGTTATTTACCATTGAGAAGGAAAAGTGGGAAAGACAGAGATGGAGTCGATATTAATAGATAGAGACAGAGAGCAAGGAGGAGATAGAGAGAGATAAAGAGAGAAAGAAAGGAGAGTAATTTCCACAGCCTTTTTGTGCATGTGTCTTGGAGAACTGATATAATATGCCTTCAAAATGCTGTTCTTGGCGAAGGGAATTATTCTACTCTCAGTATCCATCTCACTCTTTTAAAACCAATGACCTTTTTTATGACTATGTGTGCCGTGCATTCGTACGTGCCTGTGTTTATGTTTCTCTCCTTCAAGGGATCGCTTCGTAAGGACATCTGAGGCATCATACACACATATCAAATGCATGTTCTGTGTTCAGTCTGTGTTTGCCTCAATGCTTTTCCAATGGGAGTCACATGGTTTGACTGCTGATTGCTGCCTGCCTCCCCCATCCCCCATGTGACTCCCATTGGAAAAGCATTGAGGGCGGCCATCAAACACAGACATGTATTTGATATGCGTGTATGAGGCATCAGGCCTCATGCACACATTCTGTGAGTGTGTTCTGTACGTGGACACAGCAGCGTTGGATGAGGGGTAGAGTGGCCGGTGAAGTATGTCATCTATAAATGCACCATTTACTATTTTACGTGTTCTGTACGTGTGTTTTGCGTTAACCATTGCTTTTACTTTTCATGCTTTTAAAATAATTTGAATGCATGCAATGGAAAGAAATTGGGAATCAAATGTGTACAGAGACAAATGGAGTCTCACAAGGGGAATACCAGTGATTTATGTATTTGACTGTTTGTTATTACTGTGCCTTATGGTAGTTTGCGACATCAATGAAAATGCACTGCTCAGACATAACAGTAAAACGAATCATGTCTCCAACCACTTATCTGTTATGACATATTTTTGTAAGGTGAAACCATAGAGTAACTAGAACTGCACTCTGTCAAGTGCATACTTGCTTGTTGCACACTAGTATGCCATAAATGGCCAACTAGTGCGCAAGCAGAGCGCGCAAGTCCTTTCGACCGCTGTAAAATGTCAAATCTCAGTATCTCTGTGAAGGAACGTTTGAAATGATTAATGTTTAGATGTAACTATTTGCTATCTACTTTATACATATAAACATCTAGTATTATTAAGTATGATTCAAGTTTCTATCTATATAAGAAATACTGTTTTATCGTTGTAGATATATTCTGGATCCCTTTTTAGTTTTTCAGAGACAAATAAATCAAATAAATCAAAGATATATAAACTGAATTAAAATTTGTTATACAGTATAATTTTTCTGTAAACGGTGGAATCTCAATATCTCTGTGAAGGAACATTTGAAATGTCTAATTATTAGGTGTAACTATTTACTACCTATCTACTTTATGCATGTAAACACCTAGAAAAAAAAAAAGTATATAAACTGAATTAAAATATATTATACAGTATAATTATTGTATTAACAAAGTATTATTTACACACCACGTACTCTGGTCCCAGCAGATCAGGCACAATTTGCTATTTTATTTTTACTGATTATGTATATAGTATACGTATGACTAGCTCTAAATGATGACGTAAGAAATATATATAGTATATATATAGTATATAGGCATATACTATATACGTATACACTCTATACTCTATACTGTATAAAGTGTGTAGTTGTAAGTTGATTAGCGGTATACTGTGGTTACTTTGCGCCAAAAACCGTGACAGCTGTTCCGCCATTTGAGGCTTACGCAGAAAAACATCAAATCTGTGCCTGTGTTGCTGGACCAAATGACCACAAATGACCATATTTCTTACGTCATCATTTAGAGCTAGTCATACACATACACACCACGTACTCTGGTCCCAGCAGATCAGGCACAATTTGCTATTTTATTTTTTACTGATTATGTATATAGTATACGTATGACTAGCTCTAAATGATGACGTAAGAGATATGGTCATTTGTGGTCATTTGGTCCAGCAACACAGGCACAGATTTGATGTTTTTCTGCGTAAGCCTCGAATGGCGGAACAGCTGTCACGACGAAGGAGACCGGGCGAAAATATTACTTGCGCGCTCTGCTTGCGCAAGTAACAAGTAATAAAAGGATAGAGACCGAACCTGAGCGTTAGCCCCCCCGCTATTCATTTCAATAGAAGTTGCTCAGTGGCGTTTTGAAGCACCTGGAAGACTGCCAGAAGTATTGTTATAACTCAATGGCTCGAGCGAGCGGAAGTTTAGCCTAGCCTAGCCCCGGACCTCAAATTTGAGGTGCGGGCTTACACACTTGACGTCATCAATGTCCGTCCACCTCCATGAAAGTACTGCAATTCCACATTTTGCCAGTAGGTAGTGGCAGCTTCAACGTTGGATAGCCTTACTTGGGGCTTGGGTGAACATGAGTCATACTGAGGACCTAGTCCTGATTGCTGCCACACAAGCTACTGTCATGTATTGGTTACTCAGGTCACATGACCAGGAAACAGGAAGCAGCAGGTAACAGAAATCTTTAGAGACACCCAATGTTATGTAACTGTTAAGTATAAACGTCTAGGTGAACCCAATTGCAGACTCAAACACAGAGGCACGTTCAAAGTTCAAAACCACAAAGATTTATTTCCAGCCCAGAGCACAACAAAAATACAAAAATGCAAAAGCAGGCAAAAACTCAAAACAAGGATTAGGCAACTTAGCGTAGGCATCGGCTGGTATCAAAGAGGCAAAGTCCAGAGCACAACAAAAATGCAAAGCAGGCAAAAAGTCCAATCAAAGTATAGGCAAACTTTACGTAGGCGTAGGCTATTAGCGATGAGGCAAAGTCCAAGACAAGGCACAGGTTCTGGAGCAAGAGAAACACAGCATGTTACTTGAGGATCTGACAAACACTGAAGTGCAGAGCAGAGCTTAAATAGGGCTCCACCCGATTACTAAAGGGCTGCAGCTGAGGAGCCGCAACCCTGTCTACAGTCTCCCAATCACAACAGGATTAGGAAGATGTAGATGGCACTGGCATGTGAGCCAATGTAACAGTAACCCCTCCTCTAAGGGCGGCACCTGGCGCATGACCAGGCTTGTCAGGGTGCTGGGCATAGAAGTCCCTGATAAGAGTTCGGTCCAGAATTTGACACCGGGGAATCCAGCTCCTCAGGCCCATACCCCTCCCAGTCTACCAGGTACTGCCAGCCCCGACCACGGCGGCGAACATCCAAAAGGCGCCGGACAGTGTAGACAGGATGGTCATCAATGAGACGGGGGGAAGGAGGAGCTGCTGCAGGAGGAGACAGGGGACTGGAGCTGACAGGTTTTAACAGGGAAACATGGAACGTGGGGTGGACCTTGAGAGATGCTGGCAGTTTCAAACGAACAGCAGAGGAGTTAATGACACGCTCTATTTCAAAAGGACCAATGTAACGGGGTGAAAGTTTCTTAGAGGTAACCTTTAATGGCAGATCCCTTGTCGAGATCCACACCTTTTGGCCCGGGGCGTAGACCGGGGCAGGAACCCGACGGCGATTGGCCTGAGTCTGGGCTCTGGTGGAGGCACGAAGAAGGGCAGTCCGGGCCTTCTTCCAGGTACGACGACAACGACGTAGATGAACTTGGACAGAGGGAACTGCAACCTCAACCTCCTGAGCTGGGAACAAGGGGGGTTGATAACCAAAAGCACATTCAAAAGGCGACAACCCTGACGAGGCGTTGGTTAGGGTGTGTAGAGCCTCGTCGTTTCATCCACTTTCTGTTATGGGCAGCTGTTCACTCCAGGAGGTTGGATGGACGGACACAGTGCAGCGGAGAGCCGTCTCCATCTCCTGGTTGGCCCTTTCGGTCTGGCCATTAGACTGAGGGTGATATCCAGAAGATAAACTGACATTAACACCAAGAGCAGAACAAAATTATTTCCATACCCGGGACGTGAACTGGCTGCCTCTGTCAGAAACTATGTCCACAGGAATACCATGCAGACGGAACACATGGTATGTCATCACGTCTGCAGTCTCCTTAGCAGTCGGGAGCTTAGGGATAGGAACGAAGTGAGCCATCTTAGAGAATCGATCAATAATAGTTAATATGACAGTGTTACCATTAGACATGGGAAGGCCTTGATGGAGGGACAGGAGCCGTTTAGCCGCATCTCTACCTTGGACTGGGTGGTCAAAGTTTCTACTCATCTCCTCTGTAAACCTGCCGTACGTGGAGCAGGCGATCGATTGGCTCTCCCATACTGCCGTGGCCCAGGTGAGTGCCGATCCGCGGAGGCAAGCAATCAGGTATGAGATCTTGGCACGATCAGATGCGTAGGTGTGGGGCTGCTGTTCGAACACCAGTCAACACTGCAGGAGGAAAGATCTGCACTCCCCCAGGTGGCCGTCAAAACGGTCGGGGGCTGGAACCGACGGTTCGCGGTTCGGTAGAGGAGCGGAGGCAGCTGCAGGAGCGGGAACAGTAGGTGGCGCTGTAGCAGCTTGAGTGGTTCCCAAAGCTGCAATTTGGGCTTGGAGATCCCCAAGAATCTTGGAAATATTAGTAGACTGGTCCATGAGGGTTCTCAGTGCTTGGTCATGCTGATCAAGGAGAGTGCTCTGAGCTGCAAGGACCTCATTTAAACGTGCAGAGTCTGCTGGGTTCATGTTACTGGTCAGATCCTACTGTTAAGTATGAAAGTCTAGGTGAACCCAATTGCAGACTCAAACACAGAGGCACGTTCAAAGTTCAAAACCACAAAGATTTATTTCCAGCCCAGGCCAGAGCACAACAAAAATACAAAGCAGGCAAAAAGTCCAAACAACATTTTGGCGTAGTCGGCAGGATGGTACAATTAGTGTTTTGAGACCAATTAATGTGGGAGATGGTTTAAATGTTGTTTAGTAAACGGTTTGTAAAAGAGAAAGGAACAGCAGTCGAAGAAGACCAAGCCCCGTCGCCCACTGAAGTTTGTCTGCTGACCAACTGAACCCGTCATGGCGGAAGAAGAATTGGCGACGCTCAGGGAGGAGCTTGAACAAATGAGATTGGAAAATGAGAGACTCAAAGAACCAACCTGGCCGAGGTAATGGGGCTCAGGGTGAGAGCAGCCGACGGCTGGAGGTGATGTATATCCCCCGGGAAAGAAAATGCCCACCGTTTTCTGGTGGACCTGGGTCCTTGTCCATAGAAGACTGGGTAGAAGAGGTTGAGGCTTCCACAAGGGGTTGCCATATGTCAGAAACCGATAAAGCTCTCTTTATGTTTGATCATTTGGAGGGGAAGGCGAGGTCGGAGATAAAGTTTAGGCCACATGTTGAAAGGGAAGATCCTAAAATAATTTCTGATGTGCTGACGGAACTGTATTCCTGCTCGAACTCCTATGTTTCATTACAACGTCAATTATTTGATTGTAGACAAAAAGAAAGTGAGTCATTACAAGATTTTTCATTATCACTGTTGTCTATCCTGGACAAAATAGAAAAATCTAACTCTGATGTTATTCCCAACTCTGCTGAGGTTTTACGAGACCAGTTTGCTGAAGGTGTACGGGACCATATGCTTAGCAGAGAGTTGAAAAGGCTTGTGCGCCAGACCCCTGGGATGTCACTCCTGGACCTGAGGAAGGAGGCCATTCGTTGGGTTGAGGAGGGGCAGCCTCAGGGGGTAAAGTACACTCGCCCAACTTCTCACTCTCATGAAACCCAGGCTATAGTAACGTGCGAGGCAGTCAATGCTAAGCAATCTGAGTATTCAGAACTGAAAGAAATTGTAATGAAACAGCAGGAGCAACTAGATATGTTGATTACAACTATGGGGGCACAGGGTGGGTACAACGGGGGCATGCAGAGGCCTAGACAGGCCACCCGGTGGAAAAAATAACCAGAATAGTCAGGCTACAGTCACTTCGGACAACGGGCAGCATGGAGAAGAGACAGAACAGCAAAAAAACTAGAACCCCCCAGCGTGCAGAGCCACATGTTGGAGGTGGGGGCATTGGGCTCAAATGTAAAGGACATTGTAGGAAAGCAGCAGGCACAATTTGATCAACATAATTTATAAGCACCAGTTTTCTCTGACCCAGGCGGAGAAGCCGTCCCTGCAGATAGCAGCACATGCATTGGAGAAAAACGGACGTGCGCAACAGATAAGAGGATGCCTTCTGGAGAGTGGGGTATCAGAGCTTAGCCACCGCAACAAGAAGCCCACCCGCATGGCCCAGACTCTCCAAGTGGAGATGGACATCCCCAGGCGCTCAGCAGACTGGGTGAGCCGACTGGGGAAGACTTACAACCAGAAGCCGGATAACCTGGGAGAGATACGCCAGCAGGTGCGCCTCCTTGAGGAGCGCAACACTGTCTATAGGCAGTGTATGGATGAGATGGAGGAGGAGCTTGGCAAGGTAAACACTGTGCATAACCAGCTAGATGTCTGCAAGAGACGGGTGCACGACCTCCAAACCAAGTATGCTGCAGAGGCCAGGAAATTTGAAAAGTGGCAGTTGAAGTATAAGAACCTTCATGACCAGCACTGCATTTTAGTTGAAGAGAAAGAACACTGGATGTTGGAGAGAGAGGCACTGCAGGCGACCAATGACGAGCTGAGGTGGGGACAAGACCAACAGCGGGTGTCAGAGCTACAAGTCCAGGTGGAGAACCTCCAGAAAGCTCTACAAGATCAGGACAGCAAGACAGACGATGCCATCTCATTTCTGCTGAAGAAAACTCTGGCAGGGCACATGGAGAAGCAGCACCGGATCTACCAGAAGGAGAGAGGGGTCATTGATGACCTAGGATTCAAAGCAGAAGGCCCTCGAATCCTGATCATCCACCCTGGTCAGTGGAACCATGGGTGGCAGCACTTACAGAGTAAGAGCATGAAAATAGGAGGGTCCTGTAGGTTAATTGTTCTGGTCATGTTTTTTTTTTTCATTTTTTGTAGTGAATCGTCGGGACGACGATTCAATTTTGGAGGGGGTAGAATGTAGCCCCTAGAGTGAGGCATAGGTCAATATGTGACGTCATAAGTGACAGGGGTATTTAAAGCCTTTCTGAACAGGCAGGTAGCAGGTCTGAAATCCATGGGGCCTCACAACAATGCCAGTAAGTGTTGGTGAGAGGGGATGTGTGAGATGATCTGTCAAGGGCCCTTTCTGAAACCAGTCCCTTGACTTGAAGTGCTCTCGGGAGGTTCCCTCGTCAGAAAGTGCCCTTCCAGCCTAATCAAGTTCCCTTGATTAGGGTGCTTGGTATAAAAAACTGTTTGGAGATACACTCACCCTCCTTGTGAAGAAACAGGAAACAGACGCCATTCGTTGCCATGGTTACCATCATGCAATTGTGTTACCTGTTATTTTGTTTGTACAGTTATATTGCATTGCATCGTGTATGTTTGTGTGACATGTGGATTTCATTAATATGGAAAAAGGAAATACAGCATGACTGTCAAAAATGACATATACATCCATGGTGTTTATAAATCATTGTGTTAAAAGTTGTTTTGTTTGTGTGGTTTCATTTATAGTTTTTCACAGTGGGGTAAATAAAGAGCCCTTGTGAACATCAGTTGGAGCGTTGTCTATTCTGCATCAGATGATTGTTTAGGAGGAGTTTATTTATCATTTATTTGTAGTGGTTTCCATGCGGACAGAAAGCAGGGCTGCACAAGGCAATCGAGTCTAGATTGGCACAGACTCGCTCTTGAGGGCTTTATAAGCCACTTCCACTCAAGGCTGCTTGGTTTCGGACGACACTTAATATGGCGCAGCCTCGCGTGAACGCGCATATCGAGGGCAAGTGTGTAGGGCGAGTGGCGAGGAGCTGGTTTCAGAAAGGGGGAAGGGGTCTGTACTATTGCTGAAATGGTGGATGTTTTCCTGTCAATTGTTTGGGGTGTGGCCTCCCCAAATGTGTAGGCATTGAAACTGAAGAAGTGTGAGTACTATTTTATCATTTCTGCACAGCTGAACAAAGATGGGTTAATATATTTCCGGTATTGTATGTGATTCTGTAACTTTTGGTTCTAACTTTCATGGATTATGTGATTGCATAACAGCTACAGGTGGAGAAAGAGGCCTGGTTGTTTTCCTGTGACATCATTGTGAGAGGGATCATGTGTTTATCTTGAGAGCTATATTTGGTAAGGGGATCCTTTTATTGATTTGCATATTGGTGACAGTTTATAGATTATATTGGGTTTATAGACATTACTTTATGTTGTGAACTGTTTAGTGTTGAAATGTGTTAGACAGGGTTGGCATATAGGTCCATGCTGTTCTGATAACTGTGTACTGAACTTTGGTTGTCATTGCTTATAGGTCCATGTTGAACAAGCGGCGCCTATGAAGGACTGCTGTTCCTTTCTCTTTTGGTTTGTTTGTTTTAATAACCATTCTCCCCATTCCCAGTGTCATCTCAAACACTTTTAACAATTTTGCTATGCAAATAAAGTCATTTTGTAACTTGTTTTTAGGCCTATAAATAAAATAATTGTTAATTTTGTACCATCCAATCTTGGGTCCTGTTTTAAATATTTATTAGCGGGGTTACAAAAGTAGGCTATAGGCAAACTTTACGTAGGCATAGGCTGGTAGCGATGAGGCAAAGTCCAAGACAAGGCACAGGTTATGGCGCAAGAGAAACACAGCATGTTACTTGAGGATCTGACAAACACTGAAGTGCAGAGCAGAGCTTAAATAGGGCTCCACCCGATTACTAAAGGGCTGCAGCTGAGGAGCCGCACCCCTGTCTACAGTCTCCCAATCACAACAGGATTAAGAAGATGTAGATGGCACTGGCATGTGAGCCAATGTAACAGTAACATAATGTTATGATTGAGACTGGCCGGTTGAGAGGAGCGTTCGTTACTAATTAAAGAAACCAGCGCTTCTTTCCTGACAAATATCACTATGTGATCATTTCTTGTTGGATTATGTTTGATCCCAAAGACACCAGTGCCTATAATGCATCTATAAGAGTAGATGTTTACACCCTCAGTGACAAACTCTCAGCTGTGACTATATTTTCTATGCACTTTTTTTGAACGAGACATTAATATCTTAATACTGTTTGACTGTGTTGTTGCTACTCTTCCCTCAGTGTGTTCCAGTGTATTCCAATGGTTAATTACTTTGGGGGATATGTTAGCTTCTTCTAGTATCAGAAAGTTATCATCAAAACAAGCATAAAGTTGTGTTGAGGGGCATTTTCCTTTATCTCAAAGCAAAACATGAAATCCTGTTGTGTCTCTCTGATCACAAAGAGCCAGTCACTTGATGATACTAGTAACGCAGAAGCTGTCAGAAGCGCTTCCAATCATTTGTATTGTTCCTCTAGACAAATCGCTGCTCTCTCTTTTGCTCCACTGTGACAACTACAGCATGGAACAAAATGTCTATCACAAACAGTGCCTCTGCTGGTGTGGTGAACCTCACCTATATAATGCAATACTTGACAGTGTTTGGAGAAATACAATATAATCCTGAATGCTACACGATGTAGCTTAGTGTTGCTAATAATAAAAAGCCGTTCAGAGGACTTGCATTAAGTGGTGCTCAGTCATAAAATACTGACATTAAATGTCATTTTGTGTAGGCATGCAAACTCTTGACTGTAGCTGAATTTTTTCAATAAAAGGTAAAACAGGGCAGAGTATACTGCCCTCTACTTTGTGTCTGCATGTACTGGAGGAACAAAAGCCCCAAAAGTTGACTATACCCCTCCCCGAGGTATAACAAAACGGGACATATATCTTTAGGGATGTCCCCTTCATGAAATGGATTGTCCAGAGATTTACTTTTACTGCAAAAGGTTTGAAATTGATCCATGAAGTTACTCAGCACATAGGCATAGGCAATAAAAAAACGCCTATCTGAAAGAGATAGTTCCAAGAAAAATCTCTCTATCTCAATTTTTACCTGCTGTTTAATTTTAACTATACAATACTACAAATTGTCTACAGGTAGTGTGCCTACATCCCAGATGCCAATATTGTGTTCTATTGTGAATCAGCAGCCTTTTATATAAGGCCTTAAATAAGTGTAGCTAAAAGTTAACTTTTCTGAGCAACATTCACTTGGAATTTTGGTCCTACTATTTATCAACAAAATGTGACATTGTTTTTTCATATCTTTAAGATGTCCTCTTCATGACATGGATGGTCAGACGTTTTACGTTTACTGCAAAAGTCATTAAATCCATACATGAACTGATCCCCACTGCAAAAAACACCTACCCTGGAAGTGGGTCAATTCCAATGACACAGGCCAAGTTATTGTGAAACATACTAGTTGTATATTTCTGAATTGAAATGGCACAAGGGACCCCCACAAAAAGACCACCCCAAAATGGTGCCCTTTTATGGGGTTTGGGCACCTTCCCCCTCAGTGCTCTCTGCCCCTAAAGCAACCAGGATGCCAATATTTGGTTCTATTGTGAATAAGCAACCTTTTATAATACTGCCACCCTTAGATCTATATGGAGCTGACCTGTTCTGACATTCTATATTTTGATCTGACCTCATCAGTACATAATTCATTCCATATGTTGATCTTACCCCCCATGCCAAAGCACCAGCGCTCACCCAGCAGTCACCCAGGTGGATGTGTGCATGCCAGCTCGCCCTTTATGATGCGGTCGCTTCTCACCCTCAGGTGTCTTACTGGTTATAGGTGGGAATAGCTATAGTCTCATGTAATACTGCTCCTACTCTTCTATCAGGGGTACCTCAAAAGTCATGAAATGTATCCATGAGATTTGCAAATACAAATGCAGAAAAGTCAAATTAATCCTGCTCCATTGTCCACCTACTTTTTGGATTTACATATTTGCACATATTGTCTACAGGTAGGACCCCAAGATATGTAAAAATAGGCTCCAAGGCACCTTTTACAGTTTTCTTTTCAAGAGTTCTAAATGTTCTAATCCTGATCTATTACTGTAAAATGCCTATACAAACTTAATGACAGGAAATATATTTTGATGCCATGTTTTTAGTTTACCCACTTCATGTAGAATCTAAGGATGTTTCTCAGGTATGCCTCAAAACAGCTGGAATGACAAAATATTTATCTATAACTCTTCTATGGTAGTACTCATCAATCAGCAGCTTATTCTCAATGTCATCTTGAGCATTGTATAGGGAACTGACTGACTGGGGCCAAATTGGTTTCCATAAACTGCTGATTGATGATTATTCATTAAGAATGGCACAAAGCTGTGAATTCTACAGCATTAAACCATACTGCATTTAGGCTATAGAATACAATATCAATAATGTATCATTCTGATGCTTTGAGGTGTAGAGATATTAGGCCTACCTGAGAATAATATTCTATCACTGAGGATACGTCCAAGGTCCATCCATGCGATGTATTTTTTGTTATAGTTTTCTATTTACAGTGACTCAGCCATAGGAATAGACTATGTGACAACCAGGTATAGTCTGGTGACCACCGGAGAGACGGGTGACAGCTGGAATGTAGACGGCACCCGGGTGAGCAGTATGGGTTAGCGCCCCAGCCTGTGTCCTCCGTGAGGAGGAAGCCCAACAACCCTCTGTGAGGCCTTTAGGAGGGCCATGCAAGCAGCAAGCGGAGCCGCAGCACCATTTCCCTGCGGAAACATTGCCCACCACTCCTGAATGAACTGTCTGGTGCTGGGACTCTGCGCATAGGTCCTCGCTCTACTCCTGGTGAGAGCAGGAGTGGACCTGGTGAGACGTAGGAGGGCCCCGGACAGGAGACAACCCACAGAGCCTAGTCCTTCCATGCACCAGCCCAGCCCTGGCAGAGTAGTTCCAACGGATTGAGGGTAGCTACTGGGACGTAAGGCGGGACTTGATCACCCCGGCTGGGTCGCCTGAGTGAGGGGTATGATGTTGGAAGACCCGAAACCCTGTTGACCTCAGGATACATCACTGAGGATACGTCCCAGGTGCATCCATGCAATGTATTTTTTGTTATATGAATATGAAGTGGCTGGGTAAAAAGTTAAAACATATTGTCTCCACCAGGCCAAAAGGCATGGCAGAGACTATGTTGACTATGTACACCCTGTCCGTCCGTCCGCTAAGATTGACTTCCAGCCCACAATAACCTGTAATTGGTCTGGTGGAGACCTGTACTCTGAGTGTAACGCCTATGATTCTAACCCAGAGAGCCTATGAATCCCTGCTGATTCACAGTTCAAGCCTATTTTAACATAATGTTCTGGTTGCTTTGGGGTGTAGGGTAGATGCTACTGTCTACAGACACCTGTAGACACTGGGGACACTGTATGCACTTTTTTTTGGTGCAGAAAGTTAATTGAAGAATTGCATGACTTTTGCAGTCAAATTAAATAGATTGATGGTTGATACTGTATACTGTGTATAGTTAGATGCTTTTGGCTATTTCTGCCTCTAATAAGGCCTTATATTCACTATAGAACCAAATATTGGCATTTAGGTTGCTTTAGGATCTACCTGTAGACAATCTGTGCAAGTATGATGTAAAAACAAGCAACAGGTAAAAAATGGCAAAGGATTTTCTTGGAACTCCATCTTTCAGAGTAGGCGTTTTTTGCCTATGTGTGAACTTCATGGATCAATTTCATGACCTTTGCAGTAAAAGTAAATCTCGGGACAATTCATTTCATGAAGGGGACATCCTAAAGATATGAAAAAACTATGTCCCGTTTTGTTATACCTCGGGGAGGGGTACCTCGAAAACTATGCCTCTTTTTGAGGGTTTGGTCCTGCACTAATGGTTTCGTACGGTATTGTTTTGTGTGCCGAAAGCCAACAGACTTTGCTCAAGTCCAGAACGTTCAGAGCTGATGAGAAAGCAACTGTTTCGGTACAGGGAATTATAGTCCGGAAAGAAGGAATAGAAAAAAAAAGACAATTTGAAAATGCCTGTGAATGGCTGTCACTCAGAAGACATGTGCTTTCTGCCTGATTGACAGAAGGAACGAACGGAGCACGTTTACAGCCTCAGAAAAAAATTAAAATAAAACTGGTGGAACGACAATAGGGCTGTTAAATGAGAATTCCATGATAGAAGGCTTTCTTACATTGCGTTGCAGTTGTTAGGTCCGCACCAAAGAGGTCCAAGTGTTATTTTGTGCAAAATTATTGGCTATTTCCCCATAACTTAAGCCCTCAATGAATTGATTTGAATTGCATTGAATTTAATGGGGGTATGGGGTGTTGTTCTAATTCGCTTATTTCCATCGCTCAAAAATATATTTTTTGTATATATCCTCTCTTCATAATGTGAATAGTATCCCAAGCGGTACACTTTACTATACCTATTTCGATGGAAATAAGCGAATTAGCACAAAAACCCAATCCCCATTGAGGGCTTATGGTAGGGGAAATAGCACTTTTGCACAAAATAAGTAAGTAGTAAGTAAGTACATTTTATTTATAGAGCACCTTTCAAAACAATGTTACAAAGTGCTGTACAACAAGGCAAAACAATCATGATAAAACAAGGGCATGAAACAAACAATAGAAGGTAAAACATTAAAATGCAACAAATCAATCAAAGATATATCATAAAATAAAATAACACCTGGACCTCTTTGGTGGGGACGTAACAACTACAAATAAAGGTAAGAAAGCCTTCTAGCATGGAATTCTCCTTTAACACTCTTACCTGCCATGATGGAAGTCTCAGTCCTATCAAATAATTACGCTTGTCCTAGCTAGCTACTTCTAGCTACTTCCAAAATGGTGCGGAGCAACCTTGAAATAGGCTCTGAAGCTGCAAATCACTGGGCGCCCTGATGTAATGGTTCCAAATATCCCCAGGCGTGCGCACACACACACACACACACACACACACACACGTTGTTAGATGCTGTAGTGTGGTGTAAGATCAAACATTCACATGGCATTGCGGGTGCCTTGTGAAATGAAAATGAAGTGACAAAGCAAATGAGCCATGAGCACATTGGGGGAGGGAGAAAAACTGTGAAGGTCACCACAAACGGCAAAGAGGTTAGTCTTTCATTTGTTGTGCCATTTTCTATTATTTAGGTTGTGTCTGTACTGAAAACCTTCCCGGATCCCAGGAGAGGTTATACCTGCCTGTTTGTGGGCCTCCCTTAACCTAGTACTGCAAACCCTGCAAAAGGGTTTGCAAACTGCAAACCCTTCTCACATGTTATTGTGCGTGTGTGTGTGCGTGCATGTACGTCTTATAGTGCCTGCACTCTTGCTTTTACATTTGTGTTTTAACAACTTCCATTTGGGAGTTGCATCTGCCAACGCAGTCCTCTTGTATCCCAATAATACACCCATATGCACGCACACACACACACTCTCAAGGTGACACTTATTCATGCATAATTCTACTATAACTCCGTCAATAAAGGAGTAGGCCTAAACTGTTTGCATGGACAAAGCAATGTTTTGTGCTTGTGTGTGCGTACGTGCGTGTGTGCCCACGCATTCATGCCTTGATAATTGACATGCATTCATTGTGCATGATGTGCATGGTGTGTGTGTGTGTGTGTGTGTGTGTGTGTGTGTGTGTGTGTGTGTGTGTGTGTGTGTGTGTGTGTGTGTGTGTGTGTGTGTGTGTATGAATGTGTGTGACACAATGCAGCACAGTGCTATTTATACAATCTGGGACAGCAAATGCCATTGGAGAACTCCTCTTCCTCCTTCTACTGGTTTGACAATGTGGAATTACAATAGAACTGACATACAATTTACAACTATTATTATTGTTGTATTATTACTGTTATTATGGATCACACCTCAGTTCTGGGGAAACAATTATGCCTAACCCTAAACTGGACAGTATATAGTCCACCAGTGACATCATCAATGGGGAATCGTGATTCCCCAATGCATAAATGCCATTGTTCTAACGATAATACAAATCTAAATATTAAACTTTTTAAAAACTTAAAACTTAAAATAAAATCTGCATAATGATGATGTCACTGGTGGATGAGTTTTTGAACTGCCCACATCCCTCCTATGAGACACAGACCAGTATTGTTTTTTTTGTCATTAACATTAGTGAAGTGAGGACCATCAATTATATGAAGATAGGTTGAAAAGTGGTGAAGTGGTCCTTTAAGGGCTATCCACTGAGTTGAGAATCAAATTGTGGTAAATTCGATTCAGTGGAGATGCTCTCAAGTTCATAAATTAACCACTTGAGAATTAGACCGTAGTGTTTCTATGTTGACATTGATCCATGAAGGAAAGAAAAACAAAGCCAATCAGTGTGGACTTTCTGTCGTCTAAGTGGAGGACGATACCCATCACTCTGCAACCCCCATACCCCATATCTCTCTCTCACTCACTCTCTCTCTCTCTCTCTCTCTCTCTCTCTCTCTCTCTCTCTCTCTCTCTCTCTCTCTCTCTCTCTCTCAGCTTGGCCAAGAGAGTGTGGAAGCAAGCACTGTGTAGAAATGCTGTTCCGTCATCCCTGCATAACGCCTCGCGGGTCTGAAGATGCATACTTTTCTCACAACAAGGGTTCCCATGATAGCGCTCTGCTTTGAGTAGCAATTAATGCCCTTTCTTGCTCAGTGGATTGTCAAATGCATTCATCTGAGGCTTGGCAATGGATGGAAAAACGGCGGTGAAAGGGAAGCTGGAGAAAACATTAGGAAGCGAGGAGAGGATGGGACTGGAAAGGAAAGACGGGGTGAAAGACCAAAATGGGCGAGAAGAAAAAGAGGAAGCGGGGAGTTGATTAGTTGACCTCTACTGTTACAAACAAGTCCACACACTGACCTCTGGTTGTCACTAACTAATATTACTCCAGAATTACATCGTTCACCACAATAACATTACTTTCACAACACAATGTATGATTGTCTACATATTGTATCATTTAGAATTCCACATATAGTTTAAGCATAATGATTAAAGACTATTTTAAAACATTTAATACAAACTATGGAGTCGTTCACTTGGTACTGGCACCATCGTCTATTTCCTTACCCGCAACCACTCTTCATGAATATTGATCGCTAAACTCATTTACATGGAAAAACAAGCCAACGGTTATCTAATTAGGATTTTCAGGAAACTTGACTTAGATTAACAATGTACCAAGATCAAAGAAAACGTATTAACAAATGGAGAGTTAAGAGTGTGCACAGGAAGCTACAGCAGGGCCACTCAGGGGATGTGTGGAGTATAGAGGGAGGAAAACTGGCTTCCACTGACTGAACGTCACTGCATGTCTGTGGGTAACTGTGGAGAGAAACTTCAGGGTTCCTTTATCTCAGGATATGAGTGAGTGAGTGAGTGTGTGTGTGTGTGTGTGTGTGTGTGTGTGTGTGTGTGTGTGTGTGTGTGTGTGTGTGTGTGTGTGTGTGTGTGTGTGTGTGTGTGTGTGGTGAGTGAAGACCAACACACACCGTCTGCGAACGCCGCACGTCAATACAGCCGCCTCCGTTATGTTCAATTAACCTATCCCAGACGGTGTGTGTTGGGCTTGAGTGTCTGTCATGTATTTTGATGTACCAACACAGTAAGAACCTCTAGTTTCATTACATTATTTTGTTATCAGCTTTTTAATTGTTTATTCTCTAGTTTAGTTAGTTAGTTTTGTGTTACCCATTGATTGTATGTGTTGATTTATGTATGCTTTAGCATGTTGTGGCGACTGGTACACACACCCAGGAGGCAGAAGGACGTTTGCCTATTCCAAGGCGTTTAATCACACAAGTAAATTCAACAAACAGTGGTTTTAGCCACGACTGTCATGTAATGTCAATGCAAAGCAGGTAATATAGACAGTTATGTTCAGTTCCTCTTTCTCTCCGGACGATGGTGCTCTAGGGTCGTTGTCTCTGGACCAAGTCTCTGGACTTCAACGGGCGTCTGAGAACGTGATTAAACACAGTCGGTCTTCTGCCCTGTGGCATTCAATAAACATGGGAAGTATATTCGCTACTCAGGACGAGCGCTCTCGCTCCGGTTCCTCCACCGTGTACTGGGGTCGTCGTAGGTATTACTCCGTCCTTTTCCATCCCATGTATGTATAATTATATGGATCTGATCCTCTTCCTCTTCACCAGTCTGTAATGTGACAGTCGGTCATAGACGCGCTTAGCGCGTCTGTCGTAGAAGCCTGGTAGGGGAGAGGACAAGAGACAATCAATATAATGCTGTTCATGTTAGTCACATAGAATGTGCTAGTGAACCGTGGTGCTCGACTCACCGCCCAACTCGCCCGATAGCGTGCTGCTTCACCCCTGGAGCCTTGATCTGAACTGAGGCAGAGAGAGCTTCCTTTTAAACAGTGGCGCTCCTCTGACAGAAGGCAGGTGACGCGCATTCCAGCTGATCAAAGAGGTGACGCGGGACATACCTTCCCTCTAGTACCCGCCCTAGAGGTTGGTGCGCTCCTCTTCTCTCTCTGCCTCTGCTGGCCTCCCTGATAGGCCTACCTGTGCCTACCTGTTGGGCGGTGTTCTGCCATCGAGACACCACATACCCCCCCCCCCCCCTTAAGCTTTTTCTTGGTGTGGGTTCCCCTCCCCCGTCCTCGTCGTACCGTCTAGACAGGGCGTCGGCGTGGGGGATGCTCCGCCCTGGTTTATATTCCACCTTGTAATCTTGTAATCTTGTAGTTCGAGGAACCAACGCGTCACGCGAGCGTTAGTGTCTTTGTTAGTAGACATCCATCTGAGGGGGGCGTGGTCGGTGTAGAGTGTGAAGACCCTTCCCCAAAGATAATATTTTAAATGATGCACGGCCCACTTTACAGCTAGACACTCTTTCTCTACAGTTGCGTATTTTTTCTCGTGGGGTAGGAGCTTACGGCTGATGAATGTGATCGGGTGCTCCTCGCCGTTAAAGTCCTGTGAGAGGACGGCCCCCACCCCTGTCCCCGACGCGTCCGTGTGCAGGAGGAAGGGTTTTGTGAAGTCTGGCACCTTCAAGACAGGCTCCGCACACAGGGCGGCTTTGAGCCGTTGAAATGCCTCCTCCGCCTCGGGCGTCCATTTCACAGTGTGAGGAAGGCTTTTCCGTGTCAGCTCATGGAGTGGCCCTGCAATAGTGGTAAAGTTATCAATACATTTCTGATAGTATGACATCAAACCAAGAAACGACTTCACCTGTTTCTTGTTGGTGGGGCGGGGCCAGTCACGTATCCTCTCCACTTTCTTGTGCTGTGGCTTAATATAGCCGCGACCGATGGTGTGGCCGAGATAGTCAGGTCTCGGTCAGTCCGATCTGGCACTTTTTCGCATTTGCGGTGAGCGCCGCTTTACGCATGGCACCTAGGACTGCCTCCAGATGCTCGAGGTGTTGGCACCAGGTCTCGCTGTGGATGATGATGTCATCCAAATAGGCGGCGCTATACTCACGGTGGGGTCTCAGTACCCTGTCCATGAGTCGCTGAAAGGTGGCCGGGGCTCCATGGACACCAAAGGGGAGCACGGTGTATTGGAACAATCCGTCCGGCGTGGAGAAGGCGGTCTTCGCTTTGGCGCGGTCGGTGAGGCTCACTTGCCAGTAACCTTTGGTCAGATCCAGCGTTGAGACGAACCGGGCCGGGCCCAGCCGTTCCACCAATTCGTCGGCCCGCGGCATGGGATACGTGTCGAAGAGGGAGACGTAATTTAGCTTCCTAAAATCATTGCAGAACCGGAGCGATCCATCCGGTTTGGGCACTATGACGATAGGGCTAGAACACGGGCTATGGGACTCTTCGATCACTCCGAGCGTCAACATCTTCTTCACCTCGTCCCTAATCGCCAGCCGGCAGGCCTCTGGTATGCGATACGGTAGCTGTCGGATGTGGTGGTTAATAGGGCAGAGAGAGGCCCGGCTTCGGGCTGGTGCCACCGTTTTAACAGGTTTACATGGTAAATAACCTCACTCTTGCGGCGTCCGGGTCGCTGCACCTTGTAGTTGACCGGGCCAGCCTTTTCCACAATTTCATATGGCCCCTGCCATTTGGCTAGAAATTTGCATTCCACGGTGGGGATTAGAACCAGCACCTTGTCACCCACCTGGAATTCTCTTGGCGTGGCTCGTCGATTATATGTATACTCTGCTCTGCTCCTGTTGTGCCTTTTCCATGTGCGACGAGAGGCCATATCCTCCTGGCGCGCGCTTGCATCTGTTCCACATGATCTATTACGCTCCGGTGTGGCGAAGGATGGCTCTCCCAGGCCTCTTGGGCCAGGTCTAGCAGGCCGCGCGGCTGCCGCCCGTAGAGCAGCTCAAAGGGGGAGAAACCTGTAGAGGCCTGGGGGACTTTGCGGATAGCAAACATCACATATGGAATCAAACGGTCCCAATCCTTGCCGTCAACATCCGGCAGCTTTTTCGTCTGGTTGAACCGCTCAACGAGCCCATCCGTTTCAGGATGATATACGGAGGTTTTAATTATTTTTATATTTAGCCACTTGTACAGGAGCGTTATCACTTGTGCCATGAAGCAAGTGCCCTGGTCAGAAATCGCCGCATCTGGGATCCCCACCCGGCTAACTAGCATGAGGAGCTCATGAGCCACTGCTTTAGCTGTCGCAGCGCGCAGTGGAATCGCCTCGGGATACCGGGTGGCATAATCTACAATCACGAGACTCACCGCCCAACTCGCCCGATAGCGTGCTGCTTCACCCCTGGAGCCTTGATCTGAACTGAGGCAGAGAGAGCTGCCTTTTAAACTGTGGCGCTCCTCTGACAGAAGGCAGGTGACGCGCATTCCAGCTGATCAAGGAGGTGACGCGGGACATACCTTCCCTCTAGTACCCGCCCTAGAGGTTGGTGCACTACTCTTCTCTCTCTCTGCCTCTGCTGGCCTCCAGGGGTGTGCCTACCTGTTGGGCGGTGTTCTGCCATCGAGACACCACAATGTATTGTTATTTGTTTCTCCTGCATACGCAAAGCACTTTATAACTTTGTTTGGAAAAGTTAATTATTTAATCATGATCATTATCATTCTCCTTTGAAACAGAGGGTAAATAAAAGCAACAGAGGAATTCACATGTTTCAAATGATACAGTATGTTTGTACATAATGATAACTCATTCAGAGATCCAGTGCAGATATCTAGGGACAGCAGCTCAGTTATTACATTTTTACGACTCACAGTCTGCATGTGAGTCTGTCTGTCTGGAGCTAATCTCACAAACTGCTAAAATGGTCAGCCCCCCCCCCCCCCCCCCCCTGTGCCAGTAGGCCCCATAGGTATTTCTTGTTATATACTATTATATTTTTTGTTCTTATTTATCTTACTTTGATTCTTCATTACCTGTACCTCTCCTGTATTTCATTTCCACTGCAATTGTGAATATCACACCTTAATTATCCTCCGGGCATCATTGCGGATTTCAGTTTGTCTTCAATCATGGCTATGCCTTCCGGTGAGTCTATGCAACTGCTAAGGGAAACTTGACACATGCAAATTAAATTCTAATGACCTGATAGACTGAGGCTAAAGTTATTGAAGTAACCCAATAACCAACTAGAAAAAGTGCCCTTCTGGGCACAGGTCTCCACCAGGATTTCTTCCTAATATGCGTGCACAGTTTCATCGCAATCGGACGCTGCGTTGAGGAGTTGTGGCGATTTGTACAGCACTCCTGTGAACTTTGGAAGCCAATCTTAACCAATCAGGATGGAGTGTGAGAAATCTGAAAGACCGGTTTCGTTGAATGGCTCTAGAGAGACTGTGTACCAATTTGCGTGATGTTTGGACAAAATCTGTAGGTGTACTGTGCAAAAACTTGTTTTGCACAAAGCGGCCTCCTGGTGGCGCTATAACAGGCCGTTCTGGAAAGTTTGGGGCAGAGGTTCATCGTTGGCATCCAGGGAGTGTGTGTGCAAAATTTGGCATCGACCGGGTTGTTTTGCACAAAGCGGCCTCCTGGTGGCGCTATAACAGGCCGTTCTGGAAAGTTTGGGGCAGAGGTTCATCGTTGGCATCCAGGGAGTGTGTGTGCAAAATTTGGCATCGACCGGGTTAACGGTGGCCGAGATTAGCTGTTCACGGACACACGGACACACACACGGACGGACGGAGTGCAAAACATACTCTCCCCACATGCCTTCGGCCTGGTGGAGACAATAACGAGGGGAAATAATTACTCAACTTTTAGAATTTATATTTCTAGTATAGTCTACTAGTTTAATGAGTCACTGCACCAAAGAAAATAGTCCAGTCCACGGTGCTTGTCCAGTGCATTAGGGAAATTATAGCCTATACGTTCTCCTCAGACATTCATATTTTGCTATAGTGTATAAGCTCTAGTCTGTACTCTGTATCCGGTTATTTGCGAGAGGATTGGAATTTTGCGGGCCCATTGATTTTATCATGACCGCCCGCGCCCGCCCATAGGCATTTAAATACCGCCCGTGCCACATTGGGTCCCGCGGGCGCCGTTGCAGCCTTCTACTGTACAGGTTCACAAAATGTTCACAACTTTGTCCTACTAGTCGCCCTAATATGCCCCTTCTATTCCTTTTGTCCGTCTACTCTATACCAAATATCTTGAAAGTCGATCTACACAGGAGCTATATGTTCGCCTAGAATAGTGACACTAGAGTTGTGTGGCTGGTCCCTTTGTGTACTGTGGATGATACATCTGAGAGAAACAGGGAGCTAAAGGAGCTTTCTCTTTACTTTGTGGTCACATTGCTCTCTGCACCATCTCCATTCCACCCTCCCTGAGGTGTAATCTTGGAAAGAATCAGCTGTTTCTCAACACATCGACTCTGAGGAGCAACGAGGGGCCTTCCAAATGGCCTTCTTCCATTACCTTAGGCTGCCTGTTTGTCCAGTTCCACCCTGGTAGCGAATAACATTCCCTTGCTTTGCGTCTGTTCTAGCTTGTTGCTCCTCTATTAATCAATGGTAAGAAAATGAATGGCAATGAGCAGACATTTCAACTACTCAGCCCTGCTTAACTCATAAGGACAAGGCTGTGTCAAATGCTAGGAGCAAAAGGCAGTCTAACAAGACTGTGGTCCTGGGAGGGAGCATGGGGCTAATTTAGAGAAACACACAACGCCACTCTCAAAGTAATATATTATAAATGCATAATTTCAACTATCCCTGGGCCTTGTGTCACTATAAATCAGTTTAGCAGCACTGGCGCAGAGACACAATTTAATTATTATACAGAAGAGGGGAGTGTGGATCATCATTGGGGGTTGAGATTAGGGTTGGGATCCTTTAGGACGGTCCGATTCCTTAACGGTTCCCTTTAACGATTCCTATAATAATTTAAAAAATATATATATATAAATAATATAATATTTATAATATAATAATAATATAATAATATAAATCTAGAGTTGTTCCGATACTGTACTTGTAACCGGCCCGATACTTTGACCTGAGTATACCAAAACATTAAATTGACACTAGGCTGAACGAATGCAACGGGAGCAACTCTGGAGCAAATCACCAAAAACAGCCGATCTACAAGCATAAATGACAACTGACAAGTGTAGATCGGAGATCCATCTGCATCTATGAGAAAAAGGGGGTAAAATAAGTGGTTAATCAACAAAAAATAAAGTACTTGTATTGGTATCGGCAAGTACAAAAAATGAAGTACTTGTAATCTTACTCGGTCTGAAAAAATCGGGACAACTCTATAAAATCACACACGTGTGAAGTGAGGGGAGATCTTATCATCTTACAACATAATGTTTGTTTAAGCAACGGGTGCTAATGTTTGTTTTAGTCCTCAACACAAACACAAAATGTCTCTTTATTGTCTATGGTGTTTTCTTAATCAAGCATCATTGAAAAACAAACATTAAAGCTGTATAGCTATAGGAGGGGCTAGCGCCCCTCAAAAAATCTATTCAGTATTGCATACATTGTAGTGATTCTCAAAGTGAGGTTTAGGGACCCTCTGGGTTACTTGGCAGGGTTCCAAATGGACCGGTCTGTAACCGAGTATACCAATGGAACCGAATGGACCCTTTGAACTAGACATGATCGCAAAATCACATCCTGATCCGCTCCCTGTTTATTTATTTTCACGGAAATGGCTTTAGGCTGGCTTGGTTTTTAACTTAGGGAACACACAGTCCAAATGGAATATTGTTTTTCTCCTCTGAACACAGCACACGGCAGTGATATTGGTCCTTTGAGCTTATAATTACACATCAAAGTGTAGCAGGTAGGCTAATCTCATGAATTACCTTTCAATGTTACAAGAAGGCGTGTGGTTCTAACTGGTCGTTCGCAAATAGTGCACTCCAAAAACAGGAGCACATTCCCGATGCACATGTACGAACACATCCAGAGGGCAGAGGCTTGACAGTGGATCAACTTTAAAAAGAAAATGTGGGGCTCTTTAATTCTTGAAATTCTGCACCTGCGTTTGCCTGCTGTGACATTTATAGACATTTTAAATGCCCAAACACCAAACGCCGCCTCCACCACTACCCGTCCAGCCCAGCCCTGGCATGTTAAACCATGGCAGGGACAAGACTAATCCATCAACACCAGTGCCCTCTATTCCCCACCAGGCAAAGCACCAGATGCTAACGGGAATCCATATTTCTCATTTCCATGCAGGCAGTGAAAGGGACCACCTGTTGCAGCGAGCAGTTGGAGGTACATTAAACATCTGTGACACGTTGCCTCCTTAATATGCGCCTGGCTTCTGTACAATCAAAAGTACATGCTGCCCAGAGAGCGGGGGGGGGGGCGCCAGGCACGGAGCCAGGACAGACAGCGAGAGAGCAGTGAGGTGCACCGCACACACAATGCATGCAGAATGTGTGTTCATGTGCCCATGAAAACATACACACATGAAGACACACACACACACACACACACCAGTGGTGGAAAAAGTAGGCCTACTCATATGTTTTACATGCGAGTACTTCAGAGATGAAAATAGTTTTGCGGTCCCAAAACGCATGTTATTGATAATGGACGCAACTTTATCCTGCACTGAAGACTATATCAGTGGTTAGTAATCATGGAAATCTAGCACTGTATCGGTCACATACTGTTCTACATGGAAATCTAGCACTCTTTCGTCTAAACACTGATGCGCTGAAATCCCTATCATGCCATTGGTCATGATATTTGCATATGAATACCCCCCACAGAGGCTGAAATTCACACAAATAAAAAACTTCTGGACTCTGTGCAATTTTGAATTTTTTTTAACCTATGACTTTTGACCTTTAACCCCAATAAAAGTAAGTAAAATAATTGTAATTATGTTTTTTTTTTAGATCATTAGAATGTCTAGAACATGTTTTATTCATTAATGTGAAAGATATCCCCCAAATGTAAATTATTAATTTATATAATTATTATATAATTATTATAAGTTTTTCATCAAACTTTATTTGTTTTTAAATTTTAACATATTTTTTAGTCTTAGTAGTACAAAGTAGTAGTGGGGTTGAAATCTATTTTTTGCAAGTAGAAATTAATGCGGGTCTTAGAGGGTTAAACCTCTTCGTTGGACCACTCTGGAATAATGTTGATCGTCATACACAGTACTAACCTTTTCATCTCAAATTGACCGGCCAAAATAAATCCACGAACGATTTTCAATGTGTTGCTCCGCTCGAAAGAAAGAAGGAACTCACCATCAAAAACTATTTTAATAGAGCAGTTAACAATACAGTAGATCAATGCAGCAGCTTGGTGCTGGTGCTGCTTTTCAGAGTGACCTATTATGCAGTATACGTGCAAGATCAGAATGAAGGGCAAGATCCCTTGTCAATAACATCGAGCGTGACGGCACATCCAACGGTTTAAAATGAAAACGATACATATTAGTCTGTGCTGATCAGATGGGAGTCTTGGCAGAGTATACTGTAGCAGTGTTGCCTCAGCAGCAGTTTGAGTTTCTATAGAATATCTGGTAGCACATTACAATAATGACCCGTTATAAAGCATTTATAAACGTTTATAAGCAGTTTGTAGACTATTAACAAATCATTAACAACCTGTTTGTTGACATTCGTAAATGATTACTAAAATCGTTATAACTATGGTTACAAATAATTTATAAGGTATTAGTAAGTAGTAAAACTATTCATGAATAAGCCATGTATAATACGATATGTTTAATGGTGTTTTTTAGCGTTGTTACATTTATCATGCATGCCGTTACAATTAATCCGATATGCGCAGCAAATGTAACACTGAAACAGCGTCCACGTTCGGTTTAATAACTCCCGACCTGTTTTATCAAAAACATAACTTGAAGTGGTTTATGGTAGCTGACATGTGTAGGTCCGTTGCCTGAAAATATTACATGTGTAGATAAACGGATCTCTGAGTAAAAAAATGAAACGTGCAAAATGTTACATCCTTGGCGGCTCTCCCCTACCTTATAAATTATTTGTAACCATAGTTATAATGGTTTTAGTAATAATTTACGAATGTCAACAAACAGGTTGTTAATGATGTGTTAATAGTCTCTACAAACTGCTTATAAACGTTTATAAATGCTTTATAACGGGTCATTATTGTAAAGTGCTACCGAATATCTTAGTTTCAATGAGAATGATCCAACAGTTAAGTTTTGTTTCTCGCTGTGTTTTCAGTTTGGGAAAGTTGTCTAGCACATCTTTTTACATCACTGAGCTGGCTGAGTAAACAGGGACACCTTGTCTCTGTCAGATGCCAGATGTATTTTCCAGGATAACAGAAAAAACACTCGGAAAAAGGTTATTTTGAAAGCGAAATGCCCAACAATATTAAAAGTTTATTTTATTTTATTACTATATTTTATGTAATGTATTCCACTGTATGCATGTTTTGTTTTCATGTTTTGTGTCAGGACTGCGGATGTAAATGGGCATATTTGGTGTACTCTGGTGTATTTATGTTGCATTCATAATTATGCAATGTCCCGTCTAAATAAACAAATAAAGTAAAATAGAGTACTATATATCTTTTATTTGCCTCCAAGTAAAGAGCCAGGAGCTCTTTAAAATGATCAATTGTACTCTGGTCCAGCACAAGGCAGAAGCCCTACTTCACTGGCTGTAATCAAAAACAGCCAATAAAGTTAATTATTCACCGAAACAAAGAAAGCCCACAGCCCACAACATAAGAAATCAGAATGCATTTAATTTATTTATGCAGTTACTCTGCAGGCTGTGCGTTGTTTACCCGCCATGTGTAATGTTCTGAATATGTGTTGGACTGTCAATTTTGTGAACTTTGAAAATGCATTACAGTAAATTGAAAGTCAACATCATGGCACATAGAATATGATGCCGGCCAGGCAATAACCACGGGCTCTGACAGGCACGAATGGTGGACAGTGATTAATTTATTTGAGTACTGTGTATGTGTACATATGTTTATTTCTTTCAAGACAAATAGTGTATTTTTGACTCCACTACAATGAGCTTGTAGATCGGCTAATTTCACTGTTATTTATATTTTTACTTTGTCCACAACTGCATGCACCACTGCTGTCACAGAGCTGACTGGTGTTCCATACAAACAAACAACAGAGATGACACGCACCATTTTGAAAGGATGGGCCAATAATGTAAAAAATAATAATAACATATTTAAGAGGGTTAGAGTGGCGATTAATGTCATTTTCTGGCAAATCCGAGGCTTTACTGGTACTGTATATTTCAATCAGAGTTGAAGCTCTGAGACACAGTGGGGGTGACAAACTGGGACACGTTATTTTCTCACAATCCCCCAAAGCTCAGAAGTATTGTTATGTCTCCTGGGTATTATCTTACAATGCCTATTATGCTGCAGAAACTAAGAAGAGACCCAAGAACGGTAGCTGTAATTTGCGCGCGCGCACGCATACACGCACACACACACGCGCCCTGTGGCTAGTAATGTGCGTGTGTATGTGCACACACACACACACACACACACACACACACACACACACACACACACACACACACACATCAACAAACACATCAGTGCAAAGCTCAATGTGTCCCTGGATTATAGTTATGGTGCGTGTGCAACTGTGCATCCAGCTGTGCACCATTAAAAACAGATGTGATATTTTCATGTCATAAATTCTGTAGGATATGGATACAGCAAATTCAACATGGAGCAAAAAGAAATATATATCCCCCAACTTAAACCTGCACATTCATATTTTCTGCCAGCAGTATGTACGGTACAGATGCATTGCACACACAAACACACAGCAAGAGAGTGCCCCTCCCAGTGGGAAACCGTGACATCACTGTTGGTCCATGCCAGTGTTTCCCAAAAGCAACCCCCCAAAAAATGGGTAAATAATAGTGTAGTTTATAATCATGAGAATGCACACTGTGAACTTGTAGATCTGCTATTTTCTAATGTCCGAAATATATATAGTGCTGAAGTGGTTAGTGTGTTTTGTAATAATAAGGAAAATCTACAAAGTAACAAGTAACATTTGCCTCTGAGATGTAGTGGAGTACACTCCATCAAAAACATAAAAAATATACTAAAGTACAGTACTTAAGTAAATGTACAATTACTTTCCACCACTTACTGGATATATCGTGATATAGTCATGTCATGCAAATGTAAACATGTTGGCAGTGTGTAAGACAAATGTCTGAGGAATATACAGTAGTAATTTGTTTGTGGTGCGTCAACTATGGAACTCTTCAAGAGAAAGGAGACATGTTTAGTTGTTGTTAAAAGTTAATTACATTTCACACACACACACGCACGCACGCACGCACGCACGCACACAATGAAGCTTTACAGTAAAAGGCCCTATGAAACAGCTATTTTTTTATATTACTCCTCCAGATTCTGTCTAAAAATCCCGCAAATCGTTACACACTATCTCTATAGTCAAAGTTTGGAACAAAAAGCCTCAAATCATGAACGGAGCGTGCAATTTATGTGAAATCTTTCACAGACTTTCCTACTAGGCTGAGGAATATATCCCACCCTTTTCACATTGTCCTGTTGCGCCACCAACAGGTGGATTTTTGCAAAACACATTTTTGGAACAAAATGCCTCAAATAATCCAATTGCCATCCAAGGTGTAAGAAGAAATGTCACCCTTTTCACATTCGCCTATTTTAGCGTCACCAGGAGGCCTGCCCTGGTGGAGACCTGTGCCCTGAGGGGCACTTTTTCTAGTATGGTTACGGCTTAGACACGGTTATGAGCAGAACTTCAGAGGTCAGTCCGTGGTCCCACAATTTTGCAACCAGTGTCAATTATCTAATCCTACACTTCGTCTGTCAACCTGGGGACAGTGGGGAGGCAGCGGACTGACCGCATGAGGAGTCCAAGCTGCTGATCCGTCGGGACTTTAAAAACCAACATTCATCTCTCAAGACTGTGCTGTTATGTGCATTTATTACATGGCTTGGTTTAATGCTTGATTCTGATTAGTCAATCGCTGAATTCAGCTGTGTGTTATTTCTTGATAACAGACCGCTCCGCTCTATAACAGACCGCTGCCTAATCAAACCCTCTGAGCACCGGCTGCAGCCCCCTGCTCTTGATTTACTGCTGTTTCCAACATGACAGCCATGTAAACACACACACACACTGTGACACACAATGTAATTTACAGCTAAACATTGCTTTAAAAAATGTTTTTGAAAACATTTGAGCTAGAAATAGACTAGCAGTACCCAAAAATAGATTATATTTGATCAACTCACTTCCTTGTTTTCCGACAGTGCTCCAGCCCTGGGAAGACGCAGCCAGCGGGAATGCTTTTTTTGTTGCGTTTTATTAATGTATTAATATGTATTAATTTATGTTAGCCATGTAATAAGCGGGATGGAGTCAAACCCACGTTTTACACAAAAAAGAAGGTCGTCGTACACAAAAGCAAAAATAAAGGAAAAGAGAAAATGTCCCATTCTCCCTGCATGAGGATCTGCTCTGGGGAACTTTCCTGTTCCCAGGTGGCCGATTCAACTCAACTGACCTGAACCCCACTGCCGCCCGAAAAACTGTGCCAATCTAGTGCACATCTTGATGCTTTCAAATGCTACTACAGTACAGTATATGAAGTGGAGATGTTACTATTTGTGAAGCAGAGATGCATTATTAAAAACTCATTCAGTGCCGCATGACGCCTATGGACGCCTATCCCGTGACGCCCCCGTTGCCATGGGCGCCTTTTTTTTCTTTTTACTTTTTTTACGAAAATTCCTCTAATCTGGTGTTCAGGTGATGATATTCACATTACATGCACAATTGTATTACAAATTCTTTCTTTTATTTATAATGGACTTCGGTGGCAACGAGGGCCAAAACTGGTATCCAGCTGTGGCACTGGATAAACACAATGGAGATGGTGGTCTTCCAGATGGCTATTACAATACTTAACTCACCCTGCAGCACCACGGAGCCTTCTGCTGGAGGGCTCTCACTGCCACAAGTGCATTGTGCATTATTATTATTACTAGAACAGTGTTGGGGGATGATCAGTTGTGATCAATTGGCTAATAAAGGGAGAGGGCGCGCAGCTTTGTTATGTCAGAACATGCCAGCTCCATATATGGAGATCAAAAATTCTGAGAATCATGGTGTTACGTAAAATGTGTAAAATGTGTTCTGCATGCTGAGTCACAAGACAGATTTCAGTGTGAACTGACAATAAAGTAGTACTATATCGTATCATCATCTTCATCATCAATCAGGTTTATTGTCACATCACAGGTATTAAAACGTGAGCATAGCAGCAAATGTATTTTATGTATTTTATGGTAATATGTATTGATCTATTCTGGTCCAGGATTAGCAGCTCTGGATGCTGACTGGGTGCAGTTGTTCATGATCCTGATGGATACATTTCTCATGGACATTGTCATGCAAAACAAACCAGGCTGTATATGGTGGCTAAGGTTAGTAGGGAGATTAACTTTTTTGGGGGGGATTACAGTCGAGATTCTATTCTATTTTCAGAGTTATGTATTTTCAGTATAGCTATAGGGTTAAAATCTCTCTCTGTGTTTGTGTGTGTGTGTGTGTGTGTGTGTGTGTGTGTGTGTGTGTGTGTGTGTGTGTGTGTGTGTGTGTGTGTGTGTGTGTGTGTGTGTGTGTGTGTGTGTGTGTGTGTGTGTGTGTGTGCGTGCGTGCACAGTTGCACACTGGCAGTCTTATTCTGAGATATTGGTTCTATTTGTCGGCCCAAAGCATGGATGATGACCGGGGAGATGAGGAGTGCAGGCTATATATCAGTCAAACAAATCCACACCATTAATACACATAACATAACATAACTAATAAAAACCATGAGAAGAAAACCGTGTCTCATCACTCATTAATGTTGCTATGAGCATGACATATTTGTTTGCCTCCATCTTCCAACCTTTCACAGTAGCGCCAGATCAACATATTCTTCTCCTCTCTAGCTCCCTCTCTGGCCATAATTAAACATTGTGCCAGCCACCAGCTCGGGGCCTCTTCGCAAAAAATACAATAGAGCACCGAAGTCTGACGTCACTTTCAGTAGAGGGCGTCAGTCCCCAGGTTCATGTATTTGTTTAGTTGCATTGAAATCCCCATTGAGGCGATTTGAGATCGCCTCATATAACAACTGTGTTTGAAAAATAAACATGTCACCCCGGCCACTTCACTCATATGGATATGAAGAATCAACTGACTGAGAGAAAACGCTAATGTTACTGCTGCTGAATTAGTTAGATTTTCGCTAGAAGCAGACTGTATCATATATGAGTGACTGACTGTTGCAAACGATACAGAGACACCTTCCCGACAATAACGCCGAGACAGCTTGTTTATTTTTGGACCACAACGCTTATAGTAGACGATATTAAGATCACCCCATGTTATTCTCCATAGAGAAATTACTTCCGCGAACCAGGGGAATCGTCGGGATGAGCGAGTTACGTCAGGACTTCGGTGCTCTATGCAGGAAAGATATCTATGTGTATAACACACAAACGCACGAACGCTCGCGCAACATGACACAACATGACACAGAGATCTGTACCACCGAGGTAAGTAGTCTTTAACACATTATGCATGATTCATAGCTTTTATAGGAACAGACAGCACAGAGGCATTAATCTTGCATTGCAATGCTACTGGTGCCATTGTTCAGGAACAAGGTGCAATGTGTTCTCCCTGCTTCCTCAAATTCACTGTAAGAAAAATACACTGTATCGTATATTCACTGTACATTTATTTATATGTACTAGAGCGGTGCCCGTGGGGCCTCTACAGCGGTGCCCGTTGGGCACTGGCCTATCCAGATATTATGCGTTGGAGACTCTACAGTTGGGCACTGCCCGACTTGGAACGATGCAAGTTGGAAATTAATGCCCCACCTTTTATGCCCATATATGGAGTTCTTTGTCAGGCATATGGAGTCTATGTAGACGTCAGAATGATGTCGGAACAGTTCTTTGTCCGGCATGCCCAAATATGGAGTCTGGCCCAGGCATTGGCCTTTTGTGGCCCAGCAGAGGCCTTTTTTGGTGGTTCTGGACAACCGAGGGTTCCGACCGACTCGACACCGGGCACTGCACTCCCTGGTGCAGTGTGGAACGCGTGTGTCGAATTTCAAGTCGGTGGGGCGATTGGTTCTCGAGTTACGTGGATTACAGACGTACAGAGACTTGGTGCATTTATAGTTATATGGATTGACTGTGCATATGTTTGATTTGATTTGATTTATTTGATATATTCAAGATACAGTTAAAAAAGAGCAGTAGACTACAGAATGTTCAGGATTGCACAAAAAGTCAAAGACTTAATTCCATTGTGGTCCAAATAAAGAAATACAGCATATGGTATAGAAAGAACATGCGTTGACTAAAATCACAATAATGGACTTACGACGACACCATCATAGATCACTAAACAAAACAATAAATACATAATAAATAGATAAATACAGCACTATTCTAGCTTGCCCATCAGCCAGTTTCTCAACATATTTTTAAAAATGTTCAAGGACTGGGCAAATTTAATTTCCCTTGGGATTTTGTTCCAGTCCTCCACCCCCGTATATTTAAATGAGCTTCTGCCTACCTTGTTTTTTAGGTTTGGTAGTTTAAGATCAGCTACACTCACCCTTGTATTCAAGCTATGGGACATACGGGAAGTAACCTTTAAAATGTGTTAGGCATTTTTTCTCTAAGATTGTATAGACCATAATGAGTGTTGACTCGTTCAGAGATCCAGTGCCGATATAGAGTATGTGGCCAGCAGCTCAGTATTGTATTTATTTTTTTCTCCTTACTTTTACTAGTCTGTATCTTGGTTTGGTTCTTGGCCCGTCGTCTTACCTGTACCTCTCCTGTGTTGCTTTCTTACTGCTCTTACTGCTGTGACAACTGATTTTCACAACAACAGGGATCAATATAGATTTATCTGATGTTGTCTGCTCAAACTGACGGAGAGGCCCATGGCAGCTAATCCACACTGTGCATCTTGCACTTCTGTAAACCTAGTTCTGAGCCACTGTTGTAAAGCTAGCTGTAGAGATTCAAAGAGTGCATCACGTCATAACGTGGAATTTCAATCATATCCATGAATTCACTGCATCTTCGTGGAAAGCCACCAGCTGCACCTGGTTGAAGCTCATTACAAAGCTCAGCTCCACCCCAGCGCATCACAGAGTGAGAGCGCAGCATCCCATAGAAATAAGTCCATCTCACAGCAGCTTGACCACTGATTAAACCCAACCTTCTCCTCCCCTGTCCTTCTGAAAAAAAGGCACAAAATAAATATTTAAAACAACCCAAAAACAAACAAAATGTCCCCCGGCGTGTATTAATATTTTGACTTTGTAATAACACATTATTATAAGATGGTTTATATAACATCGTATGTTTTGATCCAGAAACTCAATGAAAAATCTTTATTTATTCAAATAATAAAAATCATACCGTCTCTATTTGGGAGTTCAGTGTCAGCAAGAAGTCAGGTATATTTATCATGGGTAATTGTCTCCACCAGGCCGAAGGCATGGAGGGAGAGTATGTTTTGCACTCCGTCCGTGTGTCCGTGTGTGTGTGTGTGTGTGTGTGTGTGTGTGTGTGTCCGTCCTTCAGTCCGTCCGTTATCAGCTAATCTCCGGCACTGTTGGCCCGATCCATGCCAAACTTTGCACACACACACACTCCCTGGATGCCAACGACGAACCTCTGCCCAAAATATTCCTCAACGGCCTGTTATACCGCCACCATGAGGCTGATTTAGGCAAAACACACGTCCGTTATCAGCTAATCTCCGCCACCGTTGGCCCGATCCATGCCAAACTTTGCACACACACTCCCTGGATGCCAACGACGAACCTCTGCCCCAAATATTCCTCATCGGCCTGTTATAGCGCCACCATGAGGCCGATTTAGGCAAAACACATTTCTGTAGATTACTCATACTCATTTTATCCATACATCACACAATTTGGTATACACTATCTCCATAGTCATGTGATCAACACATTTCCCATCTTCCATCCTGATTGGCTTCCAAAGCACACACGATTGGACCGTTTTGAAAAAATGACACAAATCACAAACGCAGTGTGTAATTTCCGTGAAATTATACACGCACATTTCCACTAGGCCGAGGACGACATGCCACAATTTATTTCCCAAAATCAGCCTCACGGTGGCACTATAACAGGCCATTTCCTGTTTTTAGCTAAATGGTAAATGGTGCATTTATATAGCGCCTTTATCCAAGGCGCTTTACAGAGATTGTGCATTACATTCACCCATTCACACACACATTCATACACCGATGGCAGCGGAAACCATGCAAGGCACCAACTAGCACATCTGGAGCAATTAGGGGTTCAGTGTCTTGCTCAAGGACACTTCGACAGTAACTGGGGGAGCCCGGGTTCGAACTGGCAACCTTACGGTTACCATCCAGGCACTCTACCCCTGAGCCACCGACGCCCTATATAGTTAGCTATAACTGCATCAATCTGTATACAACTTATGTATGCGCAGTTGCACACATGGAAAAACATTGTCCCTGCATCCCTCCAACGACAAACCTCTGCCCCAAATATTCCTAGTTTCCTAGTTTTGGTCGCACTACAGCAATTATATGCAGTGGCACTGGTGCTCCCAGTTATATTTTATTTTTTTATATATTTTAGATCGCACAGATTATAATTCAGGCGCATTTGCGACCATTTCAAGCCCTGGGGAGGTATCAGGACAGGAGATATATGGTCTCTTTCTGGTAGCAGTCAAGAGTCTGGCTCAATATTTCGACCTCCCATAATTCCGAACAAACTATTCCAAACCTATTCCAATTCCAAACCCTAACCTCAGTTTTCACCAGCCACATAGGTCACTAACCCTAAACTCAGTCTTCACCATCCATGTAGGTCGCTAACCCTAACCTCAGTCTTAACCGGCAACGTAGGTCGGACTAACGGGAGGTCAAACTTATGGACAGTCCCCCTGGTGGATGCATTTTGGACCAGCTGGAGACGGGAGAGGGACGACTGGCTAATCCCAGTGTGAAGGGAGTTGCAATAATCTAAACAAGCTGTGCGTCATGTGCACAGTCCAAGTCCAGTTGGAGCCCTGTGTTGCATTTTCCCTCTGAGTTTCTGTCTCTAAATAAATTAGGCACCGCCTGCCTACCCTAAAAGGAAAAGCTTGTGACTAAAAATAATTACACACAAAAAACCCTCATAAATCATCACACTGTACATCCACTTACACAGATGGCAGTAAAAATCAAATTGTTGGCAAAGGAGTGTATATTATACCTCACTTTCAATTCATTCACCATATCATTTCAAACCAGAAATGGATTTAACTCTTATCCCCCGAGGAACACACACACATGGTTATGACATGGCGTTGTAGACACTACGTGTAAGTGTATAGGTTCTCCCGCAGTAGAAAGGGCTGCGCCGGAGAGCAGGTTTATACATCGAGCACTGATCCATTTCCATTTCCGGTTGCCATAGCCGACTGCCGTATCCGTCGTTGCTTAAAGTCGCTACTCACTCACTGTAGAAGGCCTATCTCTCTCTAGCACCCTCTAGCCCGTGCTGTCCAGACTAGAGCCTATGATGCAAATTAAACCGGTGACTATGTTGATTTGGAATTGCTTGCCATTATGAAAAGGTACAGGGCTTGGGGATTATCATAGAAGATTAAGATTACAAAAACATGACTTTGAACAAATCTCTTTTTGTTCATTTTGAATTAAAAAAATATATGGTTGCAGTTTTTACACACACTGTGCTGTTAGATTATATATGTTTTCCTGTTCACTAGGGATAAATCTCAGTGAAATACTGGTGTCTTTTCCTTTGGACTGAAAATATTGTGGTAGATTGTAGATCTTTGCTTAAACACTGTATCTATTTTTGCATTGAAAGGATTATGGTACAGTGCTTGTAAATTGAAAAGATTCTGGTAGAATAGGTTGTAATCTTTATACACTCACTGTCACACACTGTGGATATGTATCCGGTTCGCTAGATAACAAAAGCTTGGAAATTAGGATCGACAACAGAGAAATGATTGCACTGCGATTGACTAGTTGATTGTTAGGCCAACTTGCCGACCAATGTTGTAACTTCAGTCACACAACTATCCACAAACAATTGCTTTCCACAGCAGCACTGTCAAATAATAGGGTTCCACATCAACACCTGATAAATGGATGTGTTCGTCTCAGACAGGACATGCTATACACATGTCAACTATACACATGAAACAGTAAGGTTCATTACCGACCGTGGTAAGGTTCATTACCGACTGCGGTCGAAAAATGATGATGAAGATTCATTATTTGAGTGTGTCGTTTGCAACCCTGCAAGCAAGGTCAAAGTCACTGCACTGAACTGGAAAACAACTCGCTTTTGCTCTCACACATCTTGCTGAGGAATCCCCTCTAAGGCCTGTAATAAAGAGTTATTGCCTTGCCCCCCACACCGCAGATTCATCTCTTACTGGATACCTGCTGTTTTGCTGTCAGCCCAGACATGGTATATCTAATATGTCACTTTTAAACCCTGTCTATCAGATCCACAGTGGGATACTAACTGTAACATCATTTTACCAGTTTGTCAGCAGCTGCTCTGTTTAAATAGCCGAATAGTAGAACAACACTATCACCTTTCCCAGGCATTCTTCAAAGATTTCACCAGATTCAATAGCTGAGGTCAGCTGGGCTCGACAGTGCGACTAGGTAGTCGCATTTGCTACAAAAAATAGCACTGTGCGATGTCAGTGGTCCATCCATTGTGCGACCTGCTTAACGAGCAACAGTAGGCAGCCGAGGGGTGATTTCACCCAACACCCAAAGGACTGTCCCCCCAGTGGCCCCACCACCACCAGCTTAGTAAGTTAATAGTCTACTGTAGCTGTGTGTCAGATGTTCTGTCTGAAGCAGTCAAAGCCAAGGAGAATGTTACAATTTAATTCACAATCGAGCATCTTGCCCTGCACCGAATATCACATGATAGAACAGCAGGATAAAAACGGATAGTCTGTCTATCCATCCATGAGCAACATATAAATGAATTGATTATCTATCTATCTATCTATCTATCTATCTATCTATCTATCTATCTATCTATCTATCTATCTATCTATCTATCTATCTATCTATCTATCTATCTATCTATCTATCTATCTATCTATCTATCTATTCATCTATCTATAGGCTATAAAAAACAAATAGTCTATCAGCATAAAAACTAATTGGTTATATAGATTATATAAAAACAAATTATATCCTGATGAATATCAATATTTTGATAATTGCTGAAAAGATATTGTGATATAATATTTTGCCATATAGCCCGCCCCTACCTCATATCACTTTATTAAAGAAAAATCACACCCGTGTGAAGTGAGGGGCACTCTTATCATCATACATCATCATGAATCATCTCATACTGGCCAATCAGAATGCCTGTGATTGGTTAGCTGATTTGCTCGTTTGTAAATGTTCCTTTCAATGTCAATGGCATTTAATGTTTTGATGTTTGATTTACGTCATATTTAGCGGGATTTTGACCAAATTTCTCAGTTCATTGACAATGGCAAATAATAAGACGTGTGTGGGGACAAGATTTAGCAGACATTTGACTAGATTTTTCAACTTAGTAGCACACGTGCTACTTGGAAAAATGCTTAGCGTCGAGCCCTGGCTGAGGTTTTGATGTGACAGCCCAGATAGTCTTTCAATCAGTTCCTTATGTACCAAACATCATTATACTAAAAGCATCCATACAGGAAAACCATATTTAAATCTGGTCACAGAGAGACAACAATGGAGCGCACAAGACATGTAAAGAGAGAGACAGAAAGAGGAGACAAAGAAATGGGATGAGGGGGCAGAAAGGCAGAATGAGTCGACAGCCAGAGGCTCCATTAGCTCCTCACAAAGGTCAACTGTCTGCTGTCCCTCAGCCCTCAGATGATCAGATCAGACAGGAGATGCCAATGGGCTCTATGCACACCGCCGTTTTGGAAAGAACTTTTCCTCCTTCCTTCACAGGTGTTACCGCTCATCAGGGCTCGACGCTTAACATTTAAGTAAGTAAGTAGCACGTGTGCTACTAAGTTGAAAAATCTAGTAGCACACAAGTTATTTTAGGGGCACAATGAGAAGTTATCAAATAATGGGTTTTTGAGGGGCGCTAGGGGTGCTGTTCAATCATGTGAGTGTGACACACTGACATTCAGTGCAGAGGCTGCTCGATGGTGAATTAGTATTGAAACATTATCCTTGGCTTTGACTGCTTCAGTTCAGACAGAACATCGGACATATCAGCTACAGTAGGCTACTGATTTACTAAGCTATAGTCTGCTACGCAGAAAGAAGTCGGACAAACCTCGGATAAACCTCGGCGAGTCGGCGTGGTTGAAGGAGGTGGTGGGGGGACAGATCTTTGCCTTTTTTTCGTTGCTCATTACGCAGGTCACACAGACTGATATGTATCCAGCCAGTTCGGTCATTCGTATTATCATTCACTCTGCACACATGCTTTTGTAAGCAAACGCTAAGCAAGGTTTTTTTCTATCATTCTAATGCTATCCTGCCGCGTTCGCTCTGTCTACTTTTCTGTCTGCCGCTGCTGACAGCAGTGACAGGGAAGAGCACAGAGCAGCAACACAGGGAGGGGCGGGCGGTGGGAGCAAATGGGGCATAGATCTTCAAATGAACGCCGCATTGAGCCTCAACACGTTGTTAGCTTGAAGATCTGCTCTTTTTGGCGAACGACACCACTGTACTATAGAATATAAATGTATAGGTATAGAAATGCGACTATAGAATGTGCACTTGCTGCAGAGCCTTGTCTTGATCACGATTGAACGGTCAAATTCTGTAGTCGCACTGGTGCTACAAATTACATTTTACAACTCGCACGGTGCTATTTTTTGTAGCAAATGCAAGTACCTAGTCGCACTGTTGAGCCTTGCCGCTCATACTAGTGATGGCTCTGTTCCATTCTGGTCAAACAGAGTCAGGGTGCTGCTATTGTGGGGGTGCATAGTTTGACTACACCGTCGTTCCCGACACGCGCTGCCAGTTACAACTAACGGGTTGTACGGCAGGTTAAAACAAACATGTGGCGAGTTAAAACTAACCCTTGGCTCACGGCATATGTGGCAGGTTACAACCAACCCGTGGCAGGTTCAAACTAACCTGTGGTTTCCTGTGAGCTTAGGTTTAGGGTTGGGTTTTGGGTAGGGTGTCGGACTCATGACTGTAGGACTGTTAGTACATCGGACCAAACACATGCACCCTTGTACACTTTCAGAGTTATGGGGGTCCTTGAAATTAAAAACTTTGAGAACCACTGCACACTAAATGTAACAGAGCCTTATCATCGGTAAGGTGGCCCGGAAGTAGGAAGAGTTATTCCGTGTGCATATAGCCCATTCTGGTAAAACAAAAAGTGCTTTGACTTGGCGCAGGGGAAAGTTCCTGCCCAACACCATGGAGACTGAGGACACAGGATTGTTTTACAATATGTGAGAAATGTGATCAATTTGGTTAATGATCCAGAAAATAACTAATGACATTTGAATGTCATTTATCATTTTCTGAATGATTACAGTAATTCTCACTTAATAGTCTGTCAAAGTATGTATGGGTATTTAATCAAAAGTGAAGTGATCCCTTTGCCCTAGGTTTGGAGGGCAAGACAACTGTAGAGAGCAGAGCCTCATGGCCGTAGCCGAATCACTTTCCAACACCTCTGAGATTGACACTACATCACAAATCCCATTTCAGGGATGTCCAGAGCATCTTCTCCATTCTGCCAAAATGTTGTTGTCCTTCGGCCAACATGCAAGTAATCACAGATGAGACCAAGGGGTAAGAACGCAAAATGTTGCTGTCAGACTAAATTACATTTATACTCACAGGACATGAATCCACTTGGAGAGCAGAATATGAAATGATCTACCATTGAGTGTAGACTGTTTACTCATTGGAAAGACCCCAAAGCTTTCTCACACAATGAGCAGGGAAGACCAAACAACAACTATGGTAATAAGCCCTCTTGTATGTCCTCTCATCACCTCGAACCCCTTTTCCCTTTTAATCACTTGCAAAGAAAACAACAGCAATCCCTCATGTGTGCGTGTTTTGGTCTGAATGAGCAGTGTGTGTATTTGTGCGTGCATGTTTTGGTCTGAATGAGCAGAGTATCTGTGTGTGTTTGTGTGTGTGTGTGTGTGTGTGTGTGTGTGTGTGTGTGTGTTCCATTCACTTACAATAACAAAACACTGCACACTCTCTCTCTGTGCGTGCGTGCGTGCGTGCGTGCGTGTGTGCACACACTGTGCAGAGTAAGACGTGTATAAAATGTGGATCACTTTTCCTACTTTGGCAGCCTTCATCGGTCCAAAGCCAAACTTGATGCACATGCATAGGCTATATACTGTATACCAGCACATGAACCATATCAGTGGGGCCAAACACAAAGGAAGGAGCCTTTTTTAACCGTGACACCTGGATGAAGAACCATCTCTTTACAAAGCAGCTGTTCTCACTACTCTGCTGTACCGAGCAGAACCTTCGACTAATTGATCCCCTGTGGGACAGGGTTATTATTATAGTCAACTAAAAGTAATATAATATTTCAAAAAACACAACCTAACTGAAGCTGTATTGTGTGTTTACAAAACTAACTAAAATCATGGAGAAAATGTCCTTAATCTTAGCATTCGTTCAAAATCTTCAAAGACAGCTTGTTCAGTTTGATCTACAAGCCCACAACGTGCCGCGATCGATGTGACGCCTTGTGGGCTTAAGTTGTACATCGGCTAAACTGAACAAGCTAACCCACTTTAAGAACAAATTGAAATACACTGAAATTGAAAACAAAATCTCAAAACAAAATAAAACTAATAACTAATGAAAAGTGCAAAACTATTAGTAACCTTGCTGTGGGGGACATCTCACATACAAGTCTGGTTGCATCGGCACAGATGGAGCCTGACCTCCAGAACATGCATGATTCACATCAGCTGGGAAGGCAGATGATGTTGACGGCTCGCTGCTGCCACTGTCAAACAATATCTGAAATTATCCTTCTACCCTAACAGAAAGGGGGTACACAAGCACATGGCCGTTTATCCGTGCTCCTTCTCCTAACAAACCACTCCATCAGCACACATCTCTCCATGCACAATACATCCTGCACGCCACTCGAAATCCATATGCACCACATCGCTTCCCCACAAGGGAGGGCAGAATCCATTTGTACCGGCCGGCCCATCGACTGGTGCGATGGGTCGGCCGGTCTGTGGGTCGGCCGGCCGGTCGTTTGATATGTCGGCCGGTCCGTTGATAGGTCGGCCGGTCGTTTGATATGTCGGCCGGTCTGTAGATATGTCGGCCATTCGGCCATTTCTCAACCGTTTTGGATGGGGGTGGGCTCGTTGGAATCGTGTCGCCCCCCCGGGGGCGTCTTTCGGGGTCTCAAGGTTCGGGGACCCCCAGGGACCCCCAAATGGTAACTGTCATTTCTCTACCGTTTTGGACGGGGGTGGGCTCATTTGAATCGTGTCACCCCCCTGGGAGCGTCTTTGAGGGTCTCAAGATTTGGGGACCATCAAGGACCTCCAGGGACCCCCAAATGGTAACTCTGTCATTCCTCTACCGTTTTGGACGGGGGTGGGCTCATTTTAATCGTGTCGCCCCCCTGGGGGCGTCTTTGGGGGTCTCAAGGTTCGGGCACCCCCAGGAACCCCCAAATGGTAACTGTCATTCCTCTACCGTTTTGGACGGGGGTGGGCTCATTTGAATCGTGTTGCCCCCCTGGGGGCGTCTTTGGGGATCTCAAGGGTCGGGGACCCCCAGGGACCCCCAGGGACCCCAAATGGTAACTCTGTCATTCCTCTACCGTTTTGGACGGGGGTGGGCTCATTTGAATCGCGTCGCCGCCTTGGGGCGTCTTTGGGGGTCTCAAGGTTCGGGGACCCCCAGGAACCCTCAAATGGTAACTCTGTCATTCCTCTACCGTTTTGGACGGGGGTGGGCTCATTTGAATCGTGTGAATCGGTAAATAGATTCGTTAAATGTCCATGTCCATATATAATAATAATAAATAAATAAAAACGAATGGTTCAAGGCCATAAATTAAGATTCGAGTGCCAACCTTAACGAGCGAACATTCGAACCCTGAATGTTCGGGGACAGCCTTAACACACACACACACACACACACACACACACATGCACGCGCACACACACATACACAGGGCACAGCAGCACGGTACAGCACAGTATGCTACAGTACAGTACAGTACAGTACAGTACAGTACAGTACAGTACAGTACAGTACAGTACAGTACAGTACAGTACAGTACAGTACAGTACAGTACAGTACAGTACAGCACAGCACAGGACAGGACAGGACAGGACAGGACAGTGCAGTGCAGTACAGTACAGTGGAGTACAGTGCAGTGCAGCACAGCACAGGGCAGGACAGTGCAGAGGACTACAGTATACTATTCCCACTAGGTTGCCACATTTACGTCATCCAAGCAACTTGGTATATAGAAACATTGCCATGCTTGCGTTGCTTTTATACGGAAATAAAAACAAGCAAAACAAACAATAGGGCCACTCAGCCAGGTTGCCAAGTTTGGACTTTCCAAGCAACTGGATATATGAAAACATCATGGGTTGCCATGTTTGCTTTTCCAAGTAAAAAAAACAAACAAAAAAACAGTATTGAGTATCGCCCTCCCACTATTGCCTTATTCCTTTTTGCGACGCGTGGCGCTAGGATGAGCAGGCCGAAGGCCCGCAGAATTCTAGTCTTTGTAATTAACACAGTCTCCCGAGTAGATTGCTATAACTGCACACACACACACACACACACACACACACACACACACACAGTGATTGATATAAAAATGACTTAACTGCTACACAGTAAAATCATCAGCGTTCATTTTAATCAGAAAACCTACAAATAAATTAAAATGAATGCTATGGATTTTAGTGTGTACGCTGTCCGTTTAATCTAACTAATGTAAACATGCATCTCTCTGACACAACAATAAAAGCCACAGAGCTAGAGATGACGTGTAATGTTCAGGAGAGGCAGACTTTGTAGACTCATAATTTGTTTGAGCTTTTACACCCAAACAAGACGTGTTTCACTGCCGCGCTGCTAACAGTTACGAACGGCAGAATGTGCCCACATCCCAGAAATAGGTTTTTATGATCCTGTAACCAAAAAGGCGTTCAGCCTCAATGGAGCCCCTCAATGATTTGTTTCTTAATGATGACATAACTATCGCTCTACAGCTGTCATTACTGTAAGTCAATGACCACACGTACTGTACACTTGGAGGAAGACTGCCATAAAGTAGGGACGCCGCCGATTCATCGATTTCCCGATTAATCACGGGAGTCTCCAAAATCGATATTTCATAATAATAAAATAAATAAAAATAAAAAAGACAAAATATAGGCTAATAAGTAAGGCTGCATGACATATAGAACATGTACCTTTATCAGAGTGGAGAATAAATCAAGTTGAGCAAAGCCACTCTTCTCTGCCCCTCTCTCTAACAGACACAGTTTGAATATATTATACAGTATATTAATATTACAGTTAACGATCGCTTGTTAAGTGCCTGCCAGACAGACAATCAGCTGAAATGAAGGCAGCTGTAGACTAGTGAACTGAACGTTTTCTGTTTATATCAAGTACTACATACCAGCCCCTTATGAAACTACTTCTCCCCAAATCCAAATGGATTTCATTTTCCATCCTGAATGGCAGTAACTAGTATACAATGAGAACTGAGAAGATCTCCACAAAGGTTTACTCATCAAAACTGATTATAAAACTGTAACCATCAAACCATGTACTCAACATATAATGGTTATGTGACCATGGCATGTGCATAATATAAAATCTTAAAAGTTTTATCTGATATTGATTTTAAAAATTAAAAATGTGTGTGTAATTATACTTAAAAGGGGAATACCACTAAGTTCTAGGAAACACAGAATGGAGGAACTTTTCTATTATTTCCAAACAACAGCTCTAAGGTATACTATAGTAAAATGTTGAAAATGAGTGTAATTTCCCTTTATAGAGTAGTAGAGTTGAATGTTTGTGTTAGGACACTGATTGAGGGTAGCTACTGGGACGTAAGTTGGGACTTGATCACTCCCGGCTGGGTCGCCTGAGTGAGGGGTATGATGTTGAGAGACCCGAAAACCCGATGACCTTGGGATACATCACTGAGGATACGTCCCAGGTGCATCCATGCGATGTTTCTTTGTTATAGTTCTTCTATTTATAGTGACTCATAGGAATGGTTAGACTATGTGACAACCAGGTATAGTCTGGTGACCACCGGAGATACGGGTGACAGCTGGAATGTAGACGGCAACCGGGTGAGCAGTATGGGTTAGCGCCCCAGCCTGTGTCCTCCGTGAGGAGGAAGCCCAACAACCCTCGGTGAGGCCTTTGGGAGGGCCATGCAAGCAGCAAGCGGAACCGCAGTACCATGACCCTGCGGAACCATTGCCCACCACTCCTGAATGAACTGTCTGGTGCTGGGACTCTGGTGCAACGCACAGGTCCTCGCTCTGGTGAGAGCAGAAGTGGACCTGGTGAGACGTAGGAGGGGCCCGGACAGGAGACAACCCACAGAGCCTAGTCCCTCCATGTGCCAGAAGTGTACCTCCCAGCCCTGGCAGAGTAGTTCTGGAGTAGTTCCAACGGATTGTGTGCCCCTTGTTTTGCCCTAGTGGGACTGATTGAGGGTAGCTACTGGGACGTAAGTCGGGACTTGATCACTCCCGGCTGGGTCGCCTGAGTGAGGGGTATGATGTTGAGAGACCCGAAACCCCGATGACCTTGGGATACATCACTGAGGATACGTCCCAGGTGCATCCATGCAATGTTTTTTGTTATAGTTCTTCTATTTATAGTGACTCATAGGAATGGATAGACTATGTGACAACCAGGTATAGTCTGTTGACCACCGGAGAGACGGGTGACAGCTGGAATGTAGACGGCAACCGGGTGAGCAGTATGGGTTAGCGCCCCAGCCTGTGTCCTCCGTGAGGAGGAAGCCCAACAACCCTCGGTGAGGCCTTTGGGAGGGCCATGCAAGCAGCAAGCGGAACCGCAGTACCATGACCCTGCGGAACCATTGCCCACCACTCCTGAATGAACTGTCTGGTGCTGGGACTCTGGTGCAACGCACAGGTCCTCGCTCTGGTGAGAGCAGAAGTGGACCTGGTGAGACGTAGGAGGGGCCCGGACAGGAGACAACCCACAGAGCATAGTCCCTCCATGTGCCAGAAGTGTACCTCCCAGCCCTGGCAGAGTAGTTCTGGAGTAGTTCCAACGGATTGTGTGTCCCTGGTTTTGCCCTAGTGGGACTGATTGAGGGTAGCTACTGGGACGTAAGTCGGGACTTGATCACTCCCGGCTGGGTCGCCTGAGTGAGGGGTATGATGTTGAGAGACCCGAAACCCCGATGACTTTGGGATACATCACTGAGGATACGTCCCAGGTGCATCCATGCGATGTTTTTTGTTATAGCTGAATATAAGAGGGGCTAGCGCCCCTAAACACAATGAACCAATGGAAAGTATTAAAAAGTGCTTTGGCGAAGACCTCCTAACTCCACTTGAGGTTTTTTTGAGAGGCGCTATTCCCTCCTATATTCAGCTATTTGTGACAGTGGAGAATTAGGGTAGGCTAAGCTTTAAAAAATAAAGCAAGACAGGGAGGGCTGGAGTTCAGGTTTTTAAGCTTTGTTTATACTTCATCACACAATACCCTTACTTTCTGAAAAGACACATTTCCAACGAGCAACAACGGCGAACTACAGTAGTAAACTACAGTAGTATATTAAATGAGTCTTAGGGCTTCTTGGCGAAGGCATGACACTGTACCGGCTGAAAGGATGAAAGCATTTAGCTAAACCCTCACCTTGAAATCAGGAACAAACAAGACAGACAGAGAACAGCAAGCAGCTGCAGCACTGGTCTGTCCACAGCCCTCAGCTCTATATATCTTCTCCCACCTAACAATTCCATCACACAGCTCAGGAGTTAATATGGCTGTAGCAGCCACTGCCCGCAGGGGATAATGAAGTGAATAAGGGACAGCCGTCCCTGACCTGTGTGTGTGTGTGTGTGACTGTGGGGTGTGTGTGTGTGTGTGACTGTGGTGTGTGTGTGTGTGTGTGATGTGGTTATAAAAAAGAATGATCCCTGAGAATGGAGAGACCGCCAAACCGCAGGTCCAGATCAATTAGACGGCCTAATAGGTCCTCTCTAATAGGTCCCCTCTCCGGGAGCCATAAAGCCCCTCTAGTTAGTAGCAGCGGTATCTGTCATCTTTACAGCCCCGGTGCCACCGATCTATCAAGACTTTCTTTCAGTCTCTGGCTCACTACTCGCCCACCTCTCTCTCCCTCTTGTGTTACCTCCATCTCCATCTCTATGTCTGTCTTTATTGGCCTCCCTCTCCATCTCTGCTTTTTTCACAAGCTAGCTCTCCCATAGCACTACATTTCCACCACATCTTGTCTAAACGGTAATCAATGTCTCACAACGGTGGACTGCTTCTTCGGAACGAGGGGCAGGGACGGGTTGTTTGCCCATGTGCGTGCATACAGTATGTGTATGAACTATAGGCTACAGTATGTGTGTGATTGTTTTCTGTGTGCACACTGGAGAAGTCATGCACACACGCCTGTGAAAAGTGTTTCGCCTGAAAATGGCAATGGCTCCTGAGTCCTGAAGCTCCCAGGACTACTTTTGGCACATTAATCACAATCAGCCTGGAATAGATCGGATCCATTCTGCCATCTGCGTTGCTGCTACATAGCCTTTATAATGTGCATTCCACTAAAAGCACAGACGGCCAATAAATGCCTAGCATGTGAAACAGCCATTATATTGCATTGTGTCTACATGATATTAGTCAATGGTGCTAGATGTTATCTTACCAGCTTTCTTGTTCAATATTGTTCCTTCTTGTAGGAGTTATTTTAAAACCATACTATAGGCAATAAATCAGACGCAGTTTGATTACTGTCAGGTGGAAACCTGGTATGTCCACTCCAAAACCATCACTCAGTCACACACACACACACACACACACACACACACACACACACACACACACACACACACACACACACACACACACACACACACACACACACACACACACACACACACACACACACACACACACACACACACACACACTTAAGAAATGTCAACTTTAGTTTAGACATGATATTATAGGCAATAATATTCAAACCCTTTATATAATAGCGAAAATAGCTGATCTACAAGGATCTAATCTGGAGGACCTGATGTAAACAAGTCTTAGTGCCTTTTCTGGTCTTTTGTATTGACCTGTACCTTCCTTGGACTGTATCATTTCTGCAATCTGTTAACATTGTCAAAAGATAAGTATGTAAAATACTTTGTAAAATACTTTGTATGTAAAATAAAATTGGAGATATAATGATTATATGTAGCCACTACACTGCATAACTAATGTATATTATGGCATAATATAAATATGCTTTGCCAATAGTAAACAACTTGTATACTCTCTACACAGTTTATCTCTAAACAAGGTAAAAAAGCACTATGGATAAAAAGCACCAGATTGATATTTTCCTTTTCATAGCACGCTGCACACCACAATGTCAATGACAATAACCAAATAACCCAACTAAACACAGATACATGGTTCCACATAACCTTCATCCAAAACACTATTGTATTGAAGAGGAAAAAGAACATCAAAGGCACAAATTATTTTCTCTCTTTTCTTTTCCACATTTCAACAAACTTACTGAGCTCTCTGACAATTGTCTAACACAATTCTAATCTCATTAACCATTTATTAACCATTCTTCTCTGTCCAGCATCCAGAAATGGTGTGACACAATGCGTCGTGAGCTTGTAGATCTGCTATTTCCGGATGGTGGGATTCAAGTGGTTGATCAATTCCCCAACCATGCGGTCAATAAAGGTCACGGTCCACACCCCCCCAAGGTCCTGCCACATTGTCTGACTCAGGGTCCACATGGGGATGTAATTGGAAAATTAAAGTAATTGATTGGCTAGTGCAAAGTGCACAGGGCTTTTCTCACTCTCCCAAACACTAATTTGTTGCGGATAAATTAGATTCTGTCCTCACAAACAAGCAAAGAGACAGGTGTGCACAAACATCGCCTGGCTACACATATGACAGCATGTGTGTGTGCGCACACACACACACACACACACACACACACACACACACACACACACACACACACACACACACACACACACACACACACACACACACACACACACACAAACACACACACACACACACACACACACAGGCCCTGAAGTAAACTTGAGCACTTCCAACCTCAACCAACGTCAGTCAGTAATATCCAGGCTTAAAGTCTACTGTAGCCCCCCCCCCCCCCCCCCCTACACACACACACACTCTACTAGTCCCCCCTGTTGGGCTATATTTCATCCACGTATCACAAGCACTAAGGGGTTGGCTCCTTACAACACCAACATTGAGCTGGGATGGAAACTATTTGATCAATCAAGTGACCGGCAGTGATGGAGTTTCCCCAGCAGTGGGTTATCTTTGAGAAGGCAGTAAATTACAGCACCGTGAGGATGTCTCTATCTACACTGTAGGTAATATCATCATACTGTACATTCTACAGTATGATGAATGACTGTACAGTGTTCCAGACCTTTGCCAGGTCAGACGGAATAGTAAGAGAGTGGCGACACGCTTTGATATCGCCGCAAGGTGGGTGCCTATGGGCTATAGTTCCAAACATTGGAACTATCCCATTGAGATAGAATGAGCACTTCCGCATTCCATTGTTATAATGGGAGTCAACGCTAGTGTCGCCACTATCTTACAATTCCACTCCGGTCAGACTCTGCTGTTATACTTTATGTGCGAAAGAACAGCGTACAGACCTGCCAACCTTGGGATATTGACATGCGTACCACCATGCGCAGCACACCAAATCCAGCACCCACGCAAAGCGCGGGCACGGCGATTTTTCGTGGTAGGGGGTGCCGCAGGTGCAAATTTGGGGTTCCCGCATTTGGGGGAGGGGGGATGTTATACAGAAATGTTCACACAAGAAATTTGGTAAATTGCACTATTAGGAAAATTATTATACTGTTTGATGTTTATAAATGTATCTGTGGATCTGGGCCCAGCTACATATCACTATCAGACAAGCTGGAGCCATATGAACCCTTACATCATATGGGGCTGGCGTACTAATTGTTCACCCCATTGTTGGAACAAAACATAGTGAATCAGCATTTCACTACTACGCAGTGCACCACCAACCTGGAACAATATTCCAGATCATTAGGAAATGTCCAACTATAGCTGTTTTTAAGTCCAATTTAAAAACATTGATTTAACATTGCTTACTCACAATGATGTCTATCAACTAGTCTTGATAGATAGACTGTCAGCAATTGTTGGGGGGATATTTCACCTTAAACCAATATTGCGTAGTTATCATTGTGAATGTCGTACGTGCGTACTGAGATCTATTATTTTGTGGTTTCTACGCAAAATACGTGCAGGTTTGCCGGTCTGAGAGACAGTGTGCCAACACGGTATGCCCAAAGTAACTCCATTAAAGGGATGACTTCATCTTACACAGTGGTGTAGCAAGTGTGTGTGTGTGTGTGTGTGTGTGTGTGTGTTTTAACTGTGTTTGAGTGAGTGAGTGAGAGAGAGAGAGAGAGAGAGAGAGAGAGAGAGAGAGAGAGAAATGGCTGTAGTTGTCAGAGCCACAGCAATAGAGCCACAGTATAAAAGTTAAAACTGCAGCGGTAAATGCAGTCCTAGACAGAACTGTTATATTGTTGTTAAACATAAGGTAATAAGAGAAAAGATATGCATATTAATGGCCCATAGGCTATAGGTACTGAATACAAATAATAATAACGATAATAAAATAGGGTTATAATTAGCCTACAGGTATGTATATAATCACCAAAATGTGGAAGAAAGTAATTTGAAGCCTACAACCTGACAAATGTCATTTACCCCATCAATTTCCATCACAGTTTGACTTTAAGTATATCATAGGCTTAGGTAGCCCTGGTCCAAGGCTTACAGCGAGTCCCTCTCTGACGCCTTGTGGAAGTACCTTCCACAGCCCTCTGGTCATATTTCCACTCCTGTGCGCTGTTTTTCTAATACCAGCAAATAAACAAAACGACGTAACCACTCACCGAAACAAAGCCTGCTAGACCTTGATAAAAGTCTATTCTCGAACCTGGGAAGCGTCTCAGGTCCCCAGTTTCTCTCTAAAATGCACTTTGTGTCATTTTAATAAAGTACTGATATGGAGTGATATCGGACCTTAGAGTATATATATTTATAGAGAAGGCACCCAGAGGAAATCTTGAGGCGAAATGGACATAGTGGCCGAATGAAGGTATTGCAGCCTGGCCCCAAACACATGAACGCGCTGACTATCATTGTACACGTTCACGACGGACGACGCTCGTGCGCGTTCAACGGCAGCGCATTCATGTGTTTGGGGCCACTCACCATTGCAATCCGTCCCAGAATGCACTCTGTTCCTACCAGGAAGGAGGAGTGAATCCGCCTCATGTGCTTTTGAGCAACTTAATGCAAGTGGATGGGAGGAGAACTCGGGTGTCTTCTCTATAGATATATATACTCTATGTATCGGACAGACTAACTTCTTCTTCTACCACTACATTGTTCTCCTCGCCAATGCTTTACCAACTCCACACTGCCACCCCACGTAATGGTGGTGAAGGAGTGAATTGCACCTGATAGAAACTCAACGCATGACGCAAATGTCTCTAGTCCAACCGCGGCGTTTATAAATATTATTGACGCTGATAAACTATGACGATTGAAAAGAATAATCTATATATATAGGCATTAATAATTGTACATATTTACATTGTATTCTTGTATGTCATAATTACGTTTTAATAAAAACTAACATTTACATAAAAAATGTGTGGTTTCTTATTTGTGTATAGTTCTATTTTCTCTTTCATTATAATTGTATTCTAATTAGCACTTTCTGCCATTATTGTTAATCACTGTCAACCAAACGACTTAAATTCCCATCTGCCCTGGGGGGTTGTGTTACTGTTGTATTGTGGGATGTTGTTATTAGGCTTTATGGGTATTTCTGGTACTACGTGGAGAAGACGGTGGTCGGTGTGTGATTCATAAATATATACGTGTAAACTTAGGCCTACTTAATAATTAGTACTATAATTTATATTAAATAGGCATAGGCTACTCAGCTGTAAGTCTTCATCATGAAGGTAAAGGAGGTAAAGGTGGAAGACATTTCTAAATGCAGTAATTGCTCTGTGAAGATACCCAAAAGGAAGAAAGGCTACAACAGGCATAGATTAGGAGGACTTGCAAGTCCATTAACATGCAGCCTGTTTTTCCCTAATATTGACAGAGATCAATTTATTTGTTTTAAGTGTCACAACCAATTTTTTTTAAATACTTTAAAAAATGGACGCACTGGTAAGAGAACCGTGGGCAAAATAAACTGTTGAAGCTGATTGAGACTCCAGCCACGTCCACAATCTTGACCGAAGACCTTGAACGAAGACCAACAAAGACCCCACCCCAGACCCCCACCATGATGCCAACCCAAACCCCTGTCCAGACCCCCACCATGAAAACAAAGACCCCACCCCAGACCCCCACCATGATGATGCCAACCCAAACCCCTGTCCAGACCCCCACCATGAAAACAAAGACCCCACCTATGACCCCCACAATGATGGCAACCCAAACCCCAGTCCAGACCTCCACCAAAACCCCACCGAGGACCCCCACCATGATGGCAACCCAAACCCCAGTCCAGACCCCACCAAAACCCCACCCCGGACCCCCTTCAGAAGAACAGCCAGGACCCCCAACCAAACACCTACCAAGACCCAATACAGTAGCCCTCCCATTACCCCCAGCAAGTCACCTCGTGCCAAAAAGATCAGGCTGAACCCTGCTGGTAACCCCATCCATATGCCCCTTTTATTCACCCCACTCAGAATTTGGGATCCTTTGGCCAAAGGGATAAAACTATTAACACACCATAAATACACTGAGGGGTTTTGTGTCCTATTAAAAGGCATCAAGAGATTTTTATTAAATCAATAGGCTGTTATTTAAAGTTTATTTTTCAGTATTTTACTGTTTACCAAGTTACATTGGCAAATATAATTGCTGTTTTTAATTACATGTTAAATTAATTTATTGTATTGTATTATGTCGAAACCCACTGTGGATAACATCCCATACTTCTCCTGGGATGCCACATTGGGCTGGGGAGATGAAAAGGCTCCAGTAACGATGACGTTTTTGAGGTCAATGTTCCCTGAGGCAGCCAATATCAGGACCCACAAGTTTGCTGGTGGCAGGAGAAATGCAAGGTAAGATGACTTCAAGGTCTAAATGATTCTTCCTATCTGAATTTGTATGTAAGCAATATTATTTTAATTAATGTTTATATATATATTTGAAATAAAGCTTACAGACAGAGGAAGAGGCACAGCAGGTCATAAATAAGTGTTTGGGGATGGTCCTTTCCACTGTGCTCTTCACATCATGTGTGATGAGGCACAACTTCAACCAGGCCTGTGTAGGGGTCGAACTATGGAGACAAGGCTGTTCCATCAATGCATTTAAAATGCTTAATGCACTTGGAGCAAGCCAATCCAAGGATTCAGCACGGAGTCATGTTGACAAGATTCGGCGTGGCCATGATGCACAGATCATGGAATGGAAAGCTGCTGTTGAGGTATTATAACATTTTGTACTAACAGTATTTAATTCATAATGTTATAGCTGACAGAATAATGAAAACACATGTATTACATTGACTAATTGTCTATTCTTTGGTTATTGCCTTATTCATTCAGAACACCCCAACCCGCCCCTCTAGAAGACGGCAGCTGTTCACCCCACAGAAGATGTCCTATTCTCTATGCTGGGACAATGTTCAAGTAATCATTTTAAAATTTCATTTATTGTATCAATATCATTACGCCTTTGATTGAAATACTGTGATACAATATATAGTTAGTTATTAGATGAGTCATAGAATTAATATAAAGTATTGAGTAATGTAATTGTGTTCTACAGATTTCTGTGCATGGGCGACACCACTCAAAGGACCATGCCGATCATTTCTTTCTGTGGTCAATGAATTTTGCCCACAAAAACAAGGTGGATTTTAGGCATTTCCCACAAGGTCCTACAAAGACAGCAGGAGACATCTCCCCACTGCTTTTGCTCCCAGATGCTAAGGTGAATTAAAATAGATTTGTCTGTCTCCAAGCCATCTGTTTGCCTTTGCCATTCTGATTCTTGAATTATATCTTATGTTTTACCTTCCTTGTTTTGGGTTAATCAGAGCTGATCAGACTTTTGTTGTCAGCTTTTAGATACTTCTCTACACTCAACTACGTCATTAAATTACAATTTAATTAAAGTCTTTAATACAATACCACACAAGTTAGAATTATAGTCTCTTAGAAAAAAGAAGAAGAAGCTAGACAAATCTGTAATCCTAGACTTAATTAATTGCAATTTCAGGTGCTTTCAGGTGCAAGAGTTCAAGGACAGAATGACCATTATTGTCATGCGGATTCTGGTAGACAACCTTGTGGCTCTTGGAGACATCAAGGCTGATGTTACTCAGCACATCCCTCATGAGTACTCACAGGAGATGCGAGAGAAAAGCACTATTGTAAGTGCTTGTATTACACATATACCTTGTAAATGTTGATGTCTAGCAGCATGTTCTCAAGGTTAATAAAATATATAACTTATTGTATGGTATCATTGATATTTCCTTTTTTTAGTCTTCAAAAATGTGTAATACCACTTTATTTGTAGGTCAATCTGGGAGTTCTGGAGGCCAACCCGAGCTCAAGGGCTGGTGTCCTACAAATAATGGACCACCTGCATGGTTACGTGCCACTGCAGACAAATAGCAAACCAGAGCCCAATCTGTGTGGAGGAGATGGCCTGAGTATGGAGAGGATGGATCAATGCCACCTGCAGTCTCGTATTCAGGGCAGAACACCAACAGAGAGACTGGAGGGATTGGTGCCAGCCCCCCAGGAATTCCATAAGGAAATCCTTCTGATGCAGGTGATTACTGAAATAATCATTGTTGGTTATTTTATTTCTATATTGGAAAAAAATATGTTTTATTGTAACATTAATTAACTATTGCCCAACAAATTATGTCAATATGTTTTTGTTTTTTTAATGTAGGACACATTCAACACACTCTTGTCCTCTAAGAGTGAAGGTGCCAGGGGGACATTGTCCCAGCTGAAGACCTACTTCGACCACAGGGGTCTTAAAAAAGAAGTAAAGGACAATGTCCATCATGCATGGGACATGATAGAGGTAGTTAATAATGTTGTAACATCCCCCGCAAACACATTGGGATTTGAACGGATTGTTGACAACTATTGCAGAAGTAGAGCACTTTAGCAGTCTTTATATATGGGTTTAGTGGACTACAAATAATGTTTAATAATCTTTACATTATTATTACGCACTGGTAAGAGAACCGTGGGCAAAATAAACTGTTGAAGCTGATTGAGACTCCAGCCACGTCCACAATCTTGACCGAAGACCTTGAACGAAGACCAACAAAGACCCCACCCCAGACCCGCACCATGATGCCAACCCAAACCCCTGTCCAGACCCCCACCATGAAAACAAAGACCCCACCCCAGACCCCCACCATGATGATGCCAACCCAAACCCCTGTCCAGACCCCCACCATGAAAACAAAGACCCCACCTATGACCCCCACAATGATGGCAACCCAAACCCCAGTCCAGACCTCCACCAAAACCCCACCGAGGACCCCCACCATGATGGCAACCCAAACCCCAGTCCAGACCCCACCAAAACCCCACCCCGGACCCCCTTCAGAAGAACAGCCAGGACCCCCAACCAAACACCTACCAAGACCCAATACAGTAGCCCTCCCATTACCCCCAGCAAGTCACCTCGTGCTCACAAACTAGTATATGGGAATAACTGTTAACTCAAAATACATTGTAATTTTGTGCTTCAGATTCAAGTCTTAAGCACTAATGAACTAGTCAGGTTTGATCTAATATTGTATTAAATATTGTTTTAAGTTTTCTAATGCAGCATACTGCACCCTTCTTGCAACAACAATTTGTCACATAGACAATGTGGAGCAAGTCCCGCCTGGGTACCTAGAGTCGGAGGACAAGCTGGAGTGGCTGCATGCACTGGCAATCCAGGTCGTTGACTTTTGCTGGATGCCACCAGACATAGAGGACATTCAAAATGTAGCAGCAGCCTCAGATGTCAGTATCTCCAGCTACCCTTACTGTCTCTGTATGGAATGTAGGCTCTTGTGTTCTTAATATTACAGTGGGCAGTACTTTATGAAATGGTTTCATAGAATCCTCCTCTAGTCAAATGATCTCAGCTCTGTCATTAAAGTAAAATCAATAACAATACTAATACAATTGTATACAATTCTACAGAAAAAGAAGGGGAGTTGGTCCGTTGCTGTAGTTGGAAGTGCAAGGCAGCGTGGTTCCACCTGTCTTGCACTGACCTGGAAGCAGCACCTGATGGGGACTGGTACTGCTCTCAGGTGGAGCGAAATCCAGACGCGACCTACGACGACGTTGTGACTGATTTTTTTTTGCGTCGCGACCTATTATTTTCAGTCGCAACGTATAATATCAATTCGTCCCGTCAGAACGGACTCGTCGCGGCTATATCTACCCGTTTGCGACCTAGTAGGTTGACTATTCTTTTACGTCGCGACAGAACGGGACACGTCACGGCTATATCTACCCTTCTCGACGTAAAAGGTAATTCGTTGTGGCGTGTGTGGACTCGTCGCAACAGAACGGAACTCGTCGCGGCTATATCTACCCGTTTGCGACGTAGCCTAATAGGTTGACTTTGTTATATGCCCGGTGCGCGGTGCCCTGCGCGGTGCCCTGCGCTGCCCTACGCCCACCGCGTGCACCTTGCCGGTCCGCCCTGCGCCCTGTGGCCTGGCACGTGTGCACGTGTGCCAGGCCACCGCGTGCACCTTGCCGGTCCGTGGAGCCCTTCGCCGTCCCTGCGTTCCAGAGCTGTCACCCATGCCCACCGAAAATAGCTGATCTACCAGCTCCTATACGGGATGGCCCGACCCGCGTCTGTGGACCCCTGGGGATCACGGTAGTCCACGGGGGTCCGTCTGTGTGTGTGTGTGTGTGTGTGTGTGTGTGTGTGTGTGTGTGTGTGTGTGTGTGTGTGTGTGTGTGTGTGTGTGAGGGTGTGTGTGTGTGTGTGTGTGAGCAACCTTTACAGAGAAACTGTGATAATGCGTGGCTTGTGCACATAGCCATGTGTGCAACTATAGGGCCTATTCTCGCATGCACCTATAGTTTGAGCGCTTGTGCTCCTATCCGTGCCCCCCCCCCCACCCCATGTGGACCCTTTGAGGGGGCCGGGGGGGGGGGTCATATGCATTTCTATACAAGGCTATATTAGCCTATACTTTAGCCGATCATCAAAGCTCACCACGCTCATAGCGTCATTTCTGTCTGTCAGTCAGTCAGTCAGTCAGTCAGTCAGTCAGTCAGTCAGTCAGTCAGTCAGTCAGTCAGCCAGCCAGCCAGCCAGCCAGCCAGCCAGCCAGCGCAGAGCACGCAAAATATATAGTGATTGTTTTCTTACTTCTATAACAGCCTGTCTTTCTCATTTTATTGACTAACATTCACTTACATTGTCTTAGCACCGAAATAAACTATTCGTTCATTCATCAATGCATTCATTCATTCTTTCATTCAATTTACTGTTGTATTAAATGTTATGATAAACACTTTATGATTCTTATCTAAGTACTCGGACCCTCGTCTGGTTCTGGTGTGTGACGACCCGGTTGACATTTCCATGGTTCGGACAGCCGCCAACGATGTAACACTTTGCACGTTTCATTTTTTTACTCAGAGATCCGTTTATCTACACATGTAATATTTTCAGGCAACGGACCTACACATGTCAGCTACCATAAACCACTTCAAGTTATTTTTTTTATAAAACAGGTCGGGAGTTATTAAACCGAACGTGGACGCTGTTCCAGTGTTACAATTGCTGCGCATGTCGGATTAATTGGCATGCATGATAAATGTAACAACGCTAAAAAACATCATTAAACATATCGTTTTCAGCTTAAAGCAATTATATTTCATTGAAGCAACTCCTTAGCATTGTTTTCATACCATAGATGTGATAAGAAAATGTAGGGAAAATAAGGGAAATATTAAATAGTATCGGGTGTACCAGTTTGGGCTTTTTTTATTATTATTTTTTTGGCACCCACCGCCGTTATAGGAACGTGACGCGGCTGCACATATATAAGTACATTGCATATTCACGTACAAGTACCTGTTATCAGTACACAGCCTGTTGGATATGTTATTACAACATTAAATTCCCCGAGATGTGCTATATTTGCTGTTATTTTATACCTAAAAGTGATGTTGTCAAGGCAGTAAGATTATACTTCCCAAGGATTAAGGAGATGTTTTTAATTTTTTTAAAGGTTTGTACTTTAATGTTTATTTAGCATATTTAGAGTTATTTTTGCTCTCTAAACACATTGATGCATGGATCAAAAGAAAAAATTATAATACACTCCGCAGAATCCCACAGATTTTCCTCCGGAATCACCGCCTAAAAACATTGGAAAAAACGCAGATTTCTTTTTCCTTTAGTCCTCACTGTCAGTCTGTGGAATAAACAAAAGAAATTACATTACTTAAATCGTTGTACATTCTCACAAGCATGTTTGTTATTTTCATATGTTCATGAATAGTAAAAGATAACTGTACCTCTTCTTCCACTTCTTCGTCTCGCCTGGAAAAAAGATCGACCATTAATGTTGGATTATTGTACTATATCTGTGGCTATATTAAAGGCCTTTTATATGTGATCTCACATAATGTGGGAGTCAGAGGCAGAGCTAACGTTACTCAATGATCATTTGCCGACTGATTTATATCACAGCACAGCGTGTGCTGAGAGAGAGAGAGAGAGAGAGAGAGAGAGAGAGAGAGAGAGAGAGAGAGAGAGAGGGGGGGGGGTGCTCCGTTTATTGGCTCTATATAGGCCGTGCGAGACAGGATTATTTTAAATAAATATGTCTCTGTCTCTGCGTCTCTAGAGCTATAACATATTGTGATGTGTGCAGCAGAGGAGGAGCTCAGTGATTGATGAGCAGAGACGCACTGATTGACGGCAGTGAATTCAGGTGGTGGACGCCAGTATAAAAGGGACACTTGGGTGTTTGTACAGGTCGGAGCATACGTCTTGCGGCACGGCACTCTGGGGACGGGAGGGGCCGTTCGCTGGTTTTAGTCCAGCCGACAGCGAAGACAGACAGCGAGGGGGAGTTAGCTTTGAATGAAGCAGGAGGGGAGACTACACTTACGGTCTCCATAGACAGGGCTGGGCAAGTAGCAGGGTGATCGGCCGCCTCGCTCCGCGACCTACGATGACAGCTGACCAAGTTTAAAGAGACTGTATTGTCAGCGCGGCACGCCGGCCAGCTAAGCATCCCCTGGGGAGTTGGACGGCGTCACAGCTCAGACCCTGGGGGGTCCCGCCCTGGCGGCTAGTTAAGTACATGACCAAACACTGTTGTATTATGTCACTATGTGTACATGTAAATAGGCTGGTATTTTATAGAGTGGTTTTATCATTAAGTGCTGTGCATATATGAAATGTCCTGTTATAGTTTATTACCTTTTTGCCTCATTCTATTATTGTTGTGCTATAACCCACTGAGTATTACCTTTAATAAAGATTGCTCTGTTATATATTTAAATCCCTTGTCTGTGGTCCGTCCAGGTTCTGACATAGCTACAATTTATAGCAAACATAGGAAACCCACTTTTATTACAAGCACACATGTGCACACATGTGTGCTATATGTTATAGCTGTGCTGTGATATAAATCAGTCGGCAAATGATGATTGAGTAACGTTAGCTCTGACTCGCACATTATGTGAGATCACATATAAAAGGCCTTTAATATAGCCACAGATCATATAGGAATACGAATAGGCTTGGGCACTACCCTACCATCTCTCTATAGTGGGGCACCGACGATCTGCAAGCTCACAACGCGCTGCATGTGGACGCAACACTTGGAGCTTGTAGATGCGCACCACAGATCATACAGGGCGTGTGTTCCAGCTAACCCTATAGCATAACACACACACACACAAGCAACAGTATAGACATCTATTCATCATTATTTATTTCAAATCAAAATACAATGTAATGCTGCACCACTGTCATGAAGTTCGCACGCACGCACGCGTGCGACACACACACACACACACACACACACACACACGAGATTCTGACAGAATGCGGCGGCATGCTTAAAATAAACAGATATACAAGCTTATAGTGTACCATAGCGTACATACCAGCGTACTTACCGTTCAATAATAATTAGCAGTATTATTATTAACGAAAAACATAAATACTAGCCTACTATTTTATTGGTCTAGTTCAGTTGATTGAAACAAACGTAATGGAATTCAATTGCCTACATTCAGTATAGGCCTGGTTTATAATGATGCAGGGAGATTTTCTGAGCCAGTCCGTGCCATGTCATTTACTGCATTACATCTTCTGCTATTTTCGGAGCTGCCAGATTAATATTTAAATCTTTAGTTGGAAGAATGCAATAGCATATCATAAGTGTTGACCATAATGGGACGGTTGGAAGTGGAACCAAATGAACCCCCGACGGCCGGCGCTATTCAGCTATAAGGCCTATAAACGATATGGCCATACAAATATGGTTATGTGGTGGTCTGTGACATGTCTGCGTGCGTGCGTGAAAGACAGACAGAATACGACGCAATGACATGTCAAATTGTCAATTGTAGATCAGCTGCTTGTTATTAAAGTATAGGCTAATATGAAGGCAGCGTCTCCGCAAACGTGGACACCCGTGGCCCCCCTTGATCCCCAAGGGTCCACGGGGACCCGTACCGCCCGGGGGTATTATCATTAACCCCCGTGCGCTCTGATCCACAAGGCGCACGGGGCTGCGCAGAACACACACACACACACACACACACACACACACACACACACACACACACACACACACACAGACGGACCCCCGTGGACTACCGTGATCCCCAGGGGTCCACAGACGCGGGTCGGGCCATCCCGTATAGGAGCTGGTAGATCAGCTATTTTCGGTGGGCATGGGTGACAGCTCTGGAACGCAGGGTCGCCTGGGGACGGCGAAGGGCTCCACGGACCGGCAAGGTGCACGCGGTGGCCTGGCACACGTGCACACGTGCCAGGCCACAGGGCGCAGGGCGGACCGGCAAGGTGCACGCGGTGGGCGTAGGGCAGCGCAGGGCACCGCGCAGGGCACCGCGCACCGGGCATATAACAAAGTCAACCTATTAGGCAAACGGGTAGATATAGCCGCGACGAGTCACGTTCTGTCGCGACGAGTCCAGCTCACGCCACAACGGGTAGATATAGCCGTGACGAGTCCCGTTATGTCGCGACGGAAAATAATAGCCAACATATTATGTCGCAAACGGGTAGATATAGCCGCGACGAGTCCGTTCTGCCGGGACGAATTGATATTTACGCCAGGACGTACTCGAATATACGTTGCGACGGAAAAATATACGTCGCGACGTACGTCGTCCGTCGTGAAGGAATTTCGCTGTCTCTCACTGCTCTGACAGTTGTGGCAATGATGGCACTTTTGCCTACTGTGTCTGCCATGAACACCTGGGAGGGCAAATGATACAGTGCCACAAAGGTCACGACTGCCTTCGGTCAGAGTGGTACCACCTGAAGTGCTTGGGCAATCTCTCACCTGCAGACACTGAAGGTAAACATCATCCTCAAACTTTAAAAAACATCATTGTTTGCACTGATGACTGATTCATGTATACACTATTGGTTTTTAATTTACTTGTTTGCACTTATTTGTGGACTGCCACGTTCTATAGGCACATGGTTTTGCTGTGACGAGTGTCGTCTTGGGACTGAGGGACAGGACCACCTCCAGAATTACACCAAGTCCTTGATGTGGGAGGGACTATGCCACCTGACCCGCCGTGATTCTGTCAGAGAGGGCGATGGGCCTGCCATGATTAATAGCTGGAGGATGGACCTGGTACAGTTCTGGGAATACAAACACTTGGCCATTTGCCACAAGCTCCTGACTGGTTAGTAAACTTTTAAGCAGATAACTTGAATAACACTAATGCACATTCATGCTCCTGCCAAGATTTTCTTGGCAGACCCCTTGTCCCTCTCAAAAATATGTATTAACCAAAAATCTGTTAGATTACTGACATTAATTATAACTTATATATTGTCAGAAATAAATGGACAACTCCCAGAAAAGCTGCAGAATGACCTAATATGGAACCGGGTCGCAAACCTCCAAGGACGACCAGGGGGGAATGAGTTTTTAAACGGAGAGTTTAAAGGTAAACACAGTACAGCTTTTTATTAAGTGTCTCACACAAAACTATTTTAATAAAAATATAAATTATGCAGTAAAAATGTACTGTCTGGTGACAGTTGGACACATGGCTAAGGTATAAAAAGCCTCAAAGAAAAAGGCTGGTTCAATTGTCTCTCTTCACGGTACCTGAAAAGAGTATGAAACGACTCCAATAAAGACCTAATAATAAAAGAATAGCTAATCAAAATAATATTTTTTTTAATAAGAAAAAAATGTTACATTGACATAATTTTACACCATAACTGTCTGCATATATCTCTCCTCAAAAGAAATGCTGAAAAGGTCAGGTGGAAGGTACACTGACACCCAAGTAGAGCGGTGTGCCCAGATATCCGGTGCTTTCGGGAAAGACATGCAACGCATCCTGTCAGCATCTGGACTTGGCCAAGCAGCAGCCCCCATCACCACCAGCAAGGGATACAGGAAGAGAATGACAGCAGACATCGCAAAGTTTGTCAAGAGCTACGGGCATGATGAACTGTTCACATATCTACCCGGAAGGTCCCATGAAGGGTTTCCCACTTTCACCTGCAAAAAGGACATTCGAAAGCCAGAGGAGATGGGACAACACATCAACAAATTGAACAAACAGATTGATAAGTGGGACAGGTTGAGGAAGAGGAGACAAGGTATGATCGTAATACTTACAGATATGTTCCATCACAGATAACACAGCAGCCTTTTCTGTTGCATGCTGTCAGTATGGTTTCATTGTCCATTCCTTTGACATAGAGGTAGTCGAGGATGGCCTTTCGGTAGCACGTTTCGGTTTTGACCAGCTCCAACATGCTCTTGTCAACAAGATTTTTGGCCGTTGACCTGGGGAAAGCATAGAGTTGTGCATTCCCAGGTGCAGAGTCTCTGGAACACCTTCCGACTTCTTGCCAGTAGGCTAGCAGGTTTTCAGATGGTCCCCAGTGTATGACATGTCGAACATCTGGTATTTCAACACCCATTCCAAAGGCCTGCTGTCAGTGCGCGGGAACGCTTCCAAGATTTCTGTCTGCGATTTGCGGGCACTGTTGCTATAATACAACTCAACAATGCTTTTTTGTCCTTCCCAAGCACTTTCCCCCAATGTGTCCATCACATCTCCATACACTTCTGTGACTGTTCCTATTGTCCTGTAATGACAGATTAATATGATTGCTCCGTAATTAAAAGTGTACATTAAGTAATAACGTAAACAAAATTGAATACAATATTTGATTGTGCCTGACCTGCAATAAACTATGGTCTTGTCTGCCTTTTTCCTCTCAGTTTGCAGATGCTGAACAAGCCAGGGAACCTCTTTGGTGAATTCATCTGTGTCACACCTGGAGATTGCTAGGTGAATATTTGGCCTGTAGCCAATTGTACATATTTTGGTTTTGTCAATAAAAAAACATTTCTTAGTAAACAATATTTAAGACAAATGTTCATGTTTTTGGTGTAACAATTTGTGATAGCTATTATACATCCTAAAGCTAATCAACATGTTATTACCTGTCCGGGACAACAGCTATTGTCTCTGTGGTTGTTACATTCATTGCTTTGGTTATTTGAGGACTGTGTTGCAGTTGCAGTTAGCAATCCTTGGGGTGGGCAGGGGTGTTAATGTCAGCTACTGTAACCAGCCTATTTATTTGTTTGTAAAAATTTCAATGATGATTCAAGTTTCTTTATTAGGAAAAATACCCATATTTAGTGAAAGCAAGAACATACAACTTTTTGACAACATTTGAAAACTGGGAATTAATAATAATAAAATATGAAATGACTTGTGTTCTGGACTGGTTTTATATATGGGGTTTGTAATAATGTCAATAGTAACATATAAAACGACATTGTGTGCTGGATTGGTTTTCACATTAACAACTCTTAAGCTACAGACCCTACAAACAAAAGTATTATATACATATACATCATACTATAATTCTAACAATGTCTGAGTGTGTGTGTGTGTGTGTGTGTGTGTGTGTGTGTGTGTGTGTGTGTGTGTGTGTGTGAGTGTGTGTGTGTGTGTGTGTGTCAGTGTGTGTCAGTGTTTCTGCATTATCTCATCATTGCCTGCACCAATCGCTCCCACTTGTCACACAGGCATTGACCATATGAATATGGACGGCGTAACGAAGCCCTTTTTTCGATTTGACACATTAATGATTCATAATTAATTTATTAGTGAATTCCTCACACACCTCCGCCCCTTAGCGACACCTGCATCACAGGCCACCGTTCTCACTGTTACCCCACTGGCATGCTTCCTCTAGCTACCTGCGCAACACAACAAATAGTGCCCTATACAATTTGGTGCCGCGTCTGTGTGTGTTGCATCTTTGGCTGTCTTCTCCTACTAAAGCACACCGTTTGCACACATCTCACCATGCAACACCAACATCTAGCCTGTCCACAGATGAACCACTACTTTGCATTCATATTCATGTCATATTTACAGTACTACGGCCTTCACAGTGACCGGGATATTTCCAACCCCCTATTGTCCAAACTCGCTGATCTGCTCCACAGTAGTCCACAACACCTCAGGCCCCTCCCCCTCGCTCTGGCTGCTGTCGAGGCGAACACTCTACCTTAGTAGGATCCGAGGGTTTTCTTCTTCCTCTTTGTTTGGAGTAGCCTATAGCCTACCTTCACTGGATTACGTTCGCTACGGGGATGGATTACGTTTATTTTATCACCTTCACTTTGCTTTGGAGGGAGTGTTACGTTGGGAAGGAACTCTGGGGGCAACAGACTTTGTTTGGAAACACGGAACAATACAAAACAATAAAGGAGCTTGCGCGTGTGTGCGCGAGACACGGACATTTGTTTCGGATCATACACTCATTCATTCAACTCTGTGTGTATAACTGTTGATTCCTTAATTTGACTTGAGATAAAAGGTTAACGTGAGTTTTGTTTCTGACTGTTTTCTGCTTGCTTATTTAGCCTATTTTCATTACATTCCCTTTATCAATCGTATCCTAAGAGGAGATCATTCACAACCCGTGATTTAAATAATTCGTAGCAGTGATAGCGATATCTGACCATTACATATGGTCAGATATTACATACAACAAACAACATGCCACGAAGAAAACGATATCTCCTTCCTGAAGGTAGCAGATATGGTGTACCAGCATACAATAAAGTAACATGCATCTTAATTCAATTAATTTGGGTTACAATAAAAAACATCTACCCGCTAATCACGTGTCACCACCAGTGAAATGCATGTTGGGACGGCCACAGATTAATACTGGGACAAATTTCTCTGCGCAACAGACCCACACGGGGAAAACAACTTGGACCCCGATACTACTAGCTACTCTTGCGTCAGTCGACATAACTTCTTCTTTGGGAAGCATCGCGGCCAACGCGCGGGTTGCGTGGCACAGGCACCTGAAAGCCAGCTCTGACAGTTCTGACGGGGGCATGTTAATGTGAACGAAAATATTCAATAACTTCCATTTATAGACAGAATATCACCACGATTGATCATTCAATTTTAATACAGCGTCTGGAGCACTGGATAGGCCTGTCTGGTACGGCCCTGTCCTGGTTTTCCTCCTACCTATCAAATAGAAGTTACTTTGTCAATCTAGCCGAGTTGGACTCAGACAAACACGACATCAGTTCTGGTATTCCACAGGGCTCGATTCTTGGCCCTCTGCTTTTCTCCTTGTACATACTGCCATTGGGCGAACTCATTGCCAATCACGGAGTCAATTTTCATTTCTATGCTGATGATACCCAACTATATCTTTCTGTGGCTCCAGATGATCCCTGTGCTTTAGACCCGCTGGTTACCTGTCTGTCTAGCATAAAATGTTGGATGAATGAGAACGTTCTCAAGCTAAATGAGGATAAGACAGAAGTTCTTATAATCGGTTCTAGTGAACAGAAAGAATCAATATTAAGCAGACTTGGCAACCTGACTGTAGAAAGTAACAATACAGTAAAGAAACGGGGGGTTATTATTGATTCTGAATTGAATTTTAATTCACACATTAATCATGTTACCAAGATTGCCTTTTTTCACCTTAGAAATATTGCACGAATTAGAGCCTATGTGTCCTTGGACGATGCAAAAACGCTAATCCACGCCTTTGTTTTTTCTCGGCTTGATTACTGCAATGCACTTTTTTCAGGACTGCCTAAGAAAACAACTGACATATTACAACTTGTCCAAAATGCAGCAGCCAGAGTTTTAACTAGAACTAAGATGAGAGAACATATTACTCCAGTTTTGGCATCACTGCACTGGCTTCCGGTTGTTTTTAGGATTGATTTTAAAATGATTTTACTTGTCTATAAAGCTCTCAATGGTCTCGCACCTTCCTACCTACATGACTGCCTGCCTAAATATGTCCCAAACCGCCCCCTAAGGTCTTCCACTGCTGGCCTGCTCGCTTTGCCTAAAAAAATGGCAACTAAAAAATATTTTTTTAAAGCTCAGCTCAAGACCCACTTCTACAACATTGCTTTTAATTGATCTTTTATTTTTATTATTATTATTTTTGTTTTGTTATTCATGTCCTCACTGTATTGCATTACTGCTTGTTTTTTGTCGTTGCCTTGCTGTATTGCATTACTGCTTGTTTTTTGTCGTTGCCTTGCTTTTCTTTTATTCTCCATTGTTCTGTAAAGCACTTTGAGCTGCATTCATGTCATGAAAGGTGCTATACAAATAAAGTTTTATTATTATTATTATTACCAAATGTACATCACACATCAATGGTGTACTTATGATTGTACTACAGCATTTCCTTCTCCCTCCTCCTATACTTACACCATCTGAACTATTACATTACACTATCACATTACCCACACTGAACATCATTTGCTGTTCATATATTCAGAACGGGTAAGGACTAGTACATATAAAAACTTAATATATAAGACTGATAAAATGAATAAATGTCTGACAAATACACCCCTAGACTTAACAACTGATACTAGGTGTATGTGAGCCTCCTAAGTGCCAGCCAATGAAACCGTGCACCTCTGCCCTCTATAGATATGCAAATGTGGGGCAATGTCTTCATGTCCAATACCTGCCAGGTACACTGTATAAAGTAGCACACAGCTGGACACTATAGCTATATTGACAGGGAGACAACATGCCTCCACCTACTAAAAAGAGACTCATCGAGGGCCAGAGAAAGGTACAATTATTCAAGATACCAACAGCCGCTGCCGGCTCCACGAAGACTCCACCAGCCGCCGCCGAGTTGCCGATCCTGGCACAGGACTCCCATCACCAAGCCCTGACGACGCTGAGATGCCGCCACCACCAGAGCCAGAGGCAGCCGTGGCTGGGCCCTGCAGTGTCAAGCTTGCAGCAGAGGCTGAGCTGGCAGCCAGCAGCGTGCCAGATGATTTAGGCAAAGACAAACCAGCCCAGGTCAAACTGAAGCAGTTTCCCAAGCGGCAACATAAAGGGGTCAACCGGTCGTTTTCTTCGTCCTACTACCACCAGAGAGAATGGCTGGAATACTCAAAGCAAGCAGATGCAGCCTTCTGTTTCCCATGCAGAAAGTTTGGAGCAAACTCTGTATTCACTAGCAGCGGTTATAGCAACTGGACGAACGCTACCGACAAAGCCAAAGGATTTCCCAGGCATGCAAGCAGCAAGGAACATTTGACATGCATGGCCATGTGGAAAGAACGGGACATACGCAATTCCTCTGGCACAGAGATTTCAACACTTGTTCATTCTGATCAACTTTCACGCAACCAAATTTATGTGTCTGCTATTGTAGACATAATTAAATTCCTTGTCTCAAACGAACTGCCACTGAGGGGTACACTATGCGGTGTGGATCAGAGGGGGCAAGATGGCTCTGGACTATTTCTTGGACTATTTGATTTCCTTCTGAGCCAGAAGCCAGACCTGGCAGATGTTTTCAAAAGTGTTCCTAAACACGCTACGTATACATCACATGACATTCAGAATGACATCATTGACATGATGCATGATGATCGTGCAGGAGGAAATCGTTAAAGGCGCAGTGAAATGAAAAATACGTTTTTCACACTTTTAGACCATATCCGTGGTCATCATATGGGCATACCTAACAATGGATGCCAAAAAAATTTGAAAATTCTCATTTCTGTGTGTTTTTATATCAAAGGTCCATAAAAACGATTTCATTATTAATTTATTAAAACGAAAACGTGCTGCGTGATGACGTGTAGAGATACACATCGATAAAAGCCAATAACAATGAAGCTCACCCGTTTAATTCCCCATATTTGCGCATCCGTCCATCACAGCTGCTACTGATTACAGAATACTCCGTTTTTATTTCCATTCAAGATAACATCCAGACAGTGTATTATTCTGTTTCAACTTAATCATCACACTAAAATATGTATCTGAAAACATTATAGGGTAGAAATAAGCCACATAACAGTAAACTGGTTGTGCTGGCCGACCATCTGATTTATAAACAAACACATACCACGCTGTTGCGCATAGCATAGCTAATGTCCCTAGCTACCGTCCCATCGCCTGAAGGGATGCGACACTCTGATTGGTTCAGAAACTTCAGACCGGTGTTTCATGTTGAAACACCATTTTCATGTTGTTCACAATTTCCTTTTCACTGCGCCTTTAAGGACGTTGGGGAGTCTTGGTTTACTATCAAGGTGGACGGCACCAAGGACCCTACAGCTACAGGCACCGAGAATGTCTCGCTAGTTATTCGCTATGTGGACAAGCATTTGAAAGTGCAAGAGAGGCTCGTGGCGATGCTGACTACAGACAAGTGTGATGCCCTGTCACTCACTACATTGGTGCTTGATGAGCTGTCACGAGTTGGTCTAGACACTGGGAGGATTCTAAGCCAGTGTTACGATGGGGCCAGCGTGATGTCTGGAAGAGAAGGAGGCATGCAGAGGCTTGTGCAGAACAAACTAAACCGAGAAATGCTGCTCACGAGGTTCCACTCATCCAAAAGAAGACTGCAGCTATACTGACAATATTGAACACCTTTTTTTAAGCAAGCTGTAATTCCGAGACTATTTTTTGTATATCTGAACTGTAAATATACCCTTCCATTTCTTATTATATTTTTTACCACGAATTATCGTTGCCGCCTGCCTCTCTTTTTTTGATAGCCTATAAGCTGTCTTACTGAGGCCTTTTTTGTATATAGCCTAAGCCACTGTATATATACATTTTCTTAACAGTTTTTATTATTGTATGCTTTGACAATGCAAACGTATGTTTATCATGCCAATAAGACAATAAATATCTTTGCATTGAAATTGAAATGTGTACGTGTACCATTACTTTACATTTTACTTTTTAATTTAACGCATGTGTGCAGGGCAAGCATCTGTCACATCAGACTGTCACATCTCTCCCCCGGCATGGCCCACTGTTCATAATCATAAAGTTAATGTATTCTTTTCCAGAATTCGAATAAAAAAATAGGTGAAAAATAATTCAGGATTACAATAATAAAAAATAGCAAAAAAGCAGATCTACAAGCTCAAAATGCATTGCACTGCGACACGTTTTGAGCTCAAAGTGCACCAGATTGAAGAAAAAAATAATCTGGAGCCCAGGGGGAATATCCCTTTTTGATTAAAAAAAAAAGCCCCCTTAAAAATCTCAATTGCCCCCTCAGTCATTTCATCCTGGCGCCGGGCCTGGGCTCTGCGGACTAATGCTTTTAGGCTGGAATGAAGTGAGTATGCAGCTATTCGATATCATGATTCTAGATAGTGCACAGTGGCACGTATGCGTCCAACTTCCCCAAATGCAATCGGCGCATCAAGTGGCTGCGATCCTCCGAAAGATTCTTCTGGTGCAAGTCATTCAGTTATTTTTCCCCTCAATAACGTTACAGTGAATGTTTAATTTTGAATGACCGTTTCGTGTAATTATTCTTAATGCATAAACAAAAGTAACCCACATTAAAGAGAACGAACGCAAGAGTATTCAGGGTGAAGTTGTCGTTTACAACGAGGGGAGTAATGCTAGCGAAATAAGCTACGGGAAACTTTCACGTAGCCTACATAAAAATAACAAAAACAAAGTCGTACCTTTGTAGCCGGGTGCCCAAAACAAGTGTCGGTGTGAAGTTGGAGAGGAATTCTATCTTGACAATATCCGTTCTCCCCAAAAAAAGAAATACGATCCTCTCTATGGTGGAGGATCCGTTCCGACCAGGGGGTTCAGGGCTCAGACACGCTGTGCGTCCTGACGGTAACAGGTACGGTCGCCCCTTTTCCATCACGCCCCGCAAAAAGTGAAGAACGGTCGCCCCTGATTTTCAGAAATTGAAGTTAACTCGCCCCAAAGCCGTGGATAACTCCCCCGAAAGCTGTTCTTGTGGTTGTTGTATACCATTTCCATATCTATTGCATTTTCTATTCTGCTATGTCTGTCTAAAAGTACAGTAGGCTACTTAATATCTATCTAGCCTACCATTTATTTTACACTGGCAAGAGTTAAAGATATATTCTATATTCTTCATTTAGCTATGGACCACCTGGAACCCCCTTAAGGACCACTGTTGTAACCACTGTTGTAATGGTACTAATGCACTTCTTTTTCTATATCTGTTTGCATTTGTTTGTATGTTTATATGTTATAAGCAAATAAACTGTTACAAATCCTGTGTTTGTGTCAGGTTTGTGTCAGGTGTTGTCGTGTTATTCCATAAAGGCTCTTTACAACGCTATAAGCTCTGTAGTATTTTATTTGCAACCGCACGTTAAATCTCAATGTAACACAAATGGTAATAGTGTAAACAAACTTCCTTAGCATCCGCTCCCCGCGTCAACACATCCGTTGTTCCCTTAAAGACATAATGCATTCACTACCACATATCCCTTTCTGTGAGAACAAAGGGTGGACTACCTTTGTCTCTACAGGTCTTACAATACTAGATAATATACCTTAACATAACCATACTATGAACCATACATTCAGCAGGCTGTGTTATTCTCAACTCAAACTTTCAGGTATAGAAACGGTAACAGTAAAGCAGAACTTTTCACAAAGTAGTTCCAACTTTCAATCAGTCACATTAATCAATCACAATCACATTTCACTTCCTTCTTTTTTTCAGTTTTTTTTAGACAAGAAATAAATCAGTCAAAAATCAAGTCTGTGTGGTTTTCTAACCTCTCTTCCAGACCTGGTACGCACAGTCTCTGTGGGATCCCCTCTGACAGGTGATGTCACCGCAGGTGGAGTTGGCTGTGGAGCAGGCGAATCCTCCCCCACTGGCGCCTCTGCGTCGTTGATTCCCCCGCCGTTGGTCTGTAGTGGCACCAGGTGATGCCCACACTCATTCTTTTCAGTTGTCTTTGTTAGAAGGATGCTTTGATAAAGTAAACATTTCTTTATTAGTTAATTATTGGTTGTAATTACTAATTGGTGTATTGTCCAGTTGCATTGGTTGGTGTATTGTCCAGTTGTATTGGTTGGTGTGTTGTCCAGTTGTATTGGTTGGTGTATTGTCCAGTTGTATTGGTTGGTGTGTTGTCCAGTTGTATTGGTTGGTGTATTGTCCAGTTGTATTGGTTGGTGTGTTGTCCAGTTGTATTGGTTGGTTGGTTGGTTTGTTGTATTGTCCAGTAAATAGTTCATTTAAATGCAGTTCTGACACCTGACATGTTTAGGAAATTGAAGGCAAAAATGCATATTATATATTAATTAATTAATTAATTAGAAATGACAATTAATGAATTAATGAATGTGTGCCCAGGCAGATATTCCCCAAGGTAATAATTAATTCCTGCATACGCCACTTAATTTGTTTCTGTCATGGTTTTAGGCTACCTTTGTCTGTCTATTTCACAGACTTGACAAGTCTTGTGCATTCTGTAGTGTTTATAGTTTCAATGTCGTGATATTCTACTGTAGGCGGATGAGGTTCTTAGATTAAATATTTAAAATTAAGAGTAAATTCCTAAATTGCAAATTGTAATTGTTGAGATAAAATAAATGAAAGAAAACACGAAGAAAGAGTCTTATATATTTTGACCAAGCTGTAAACACCAGCAGTCTCTGAGAGGCTCAGGCAACAATGTTAAAGATGGAGCGCTGTGATTTACATGATCATCAGGTACTATGATTATACTAGGAGAAAGATTTTTTAAGCGTACATAAAGTGTTTAAAACTATGTTTTTATGTGGCCACACCCACCAGTTCATTAAGTACACCTGGTTTTGAGTGAGTTAATGAGTGAGTGAGTGTGAGGGAGTGAGTGAGTGAATTGGTTTAAGTTTCAGCTTCATACAGCGGACGGCTGCTCAGGTGTGTCTGTGTGTGTGTGTGTGTGTGTGTGTGTGTGTGTGTGTGTGTGTGTGTGTTACAAATGTAACGTTTGTGATATACTCATTGGGGCTTGGGGGGGAGGGGGGGTTGCACAAAGTTTTTCATCTGTACCTTTCCTTATTAGTAATTTTTTTAAATGTATTTATGGAGTTCCTCCTCTCCTGCACGCTCCTATATATTTGCTGTCCCTGGTCATTTCACATATAGCCATGCTCTAGGGGGAGGAAGTGCTGACTAAGGATGTGTGGCTCTTGAAATTTACATTTTGCCGCTGGGCAGCAGCAGCAGCGAGGTGTGGAAACTGTAGCCGTGCCAATCGCTCACACACGTAATGGGAGCCCGAGACCAGTTCCTACAAACATAAATATACCCAGACTATAGTACTTCAAGGCATTGTGTGATAATACAAGCTACAACTGTAGCACTACACTCAGTGCTGTAGGTAATGACTATGAAGATAGGCAGCACTCCAGACTGTACAGCTGTCTACTATCAGATGCTGTTTATTAGGTCCACCTGCAGTACCTGTCTGATCTATTTCCTGCTAAGTGACTTGATGCTCCCCTGCCACAGTCATCTGCTGCACTAAAGCAATCCCATGTTTGTTTCCATGTTATCCACGCTTGCGTTCCCCCAGCTGTAAACCTAATATATTTAGCCGGAACAAATAACAACACTGCCACGGACTGTGCACCTGTTACATGTTACAGTGTAAAAATAGCATGCCAAAAAAACATGGATGCATGTAGTGGGTAACAGGACAATTTAGCCCTTTTCGCGTCCAAGTTTTTTCCTCCTGGAATTTTCAGGATAAAGGAAACATTCAGTCTAAATGTCCAGTTTGCTAATTCACAACAACAACTACTACTACTTGAATTTATCTACTTTCATGACAGCAGACAGTGAATTTGGTTCACGGAGGTTGTTGTAGTCTATGTGGGGATTATCTGACAACATTTGAGTATGCAAAACCTTACATAATACTAAATTATCAATATAAGTAAAATAATATAGCCTTTCCATAGGAGTATATTTTTATATTTTTTTCCAAAATGAATACAAACAGCCAATAGCATAAGAACCTATTGCAACTAAAGGTTGTTTGCTGTAGTGTATGTAAGGCAGGGTGTTAATGGTGTTTGAATCTGCATACATTACAGGGCTCTCGCCTTGCCCATCCGCTCCCAGCCCCTCCCACCCCTCACTGGGGGAAACTCCAGGAGGAAAAACGGGCAAGCCCCTATTTCCACCAGGGTGAGTTATCCAGCGTCACAGATCAGATCAGCACCATGGACAGCTCCAGCGCCACACAGCTGCAAGCTCTATATTCTGAATAATCATTTCTCTAGGTCTGTTTAATAACAGGGGTCTCCCTGTCTCTCCAGATCTTTAAACAGAAAATGTACTTTTGTGTGAGCTGCCAATTTAACACAATCAGGAGTGAGAACAAATTATTCAGCTTCAATTTACAATTTATTTATAGTGTTCCAATTCCTAATTTTTTGTCTCATCACTTTCTAATTTCACCTGTTTACCTTGTATGTGGTATTAATTAACTCTCCTGGTAGGATCAAATGTAATGTTCTATTTACTAAGAGCTATTTAACTAGGGTTAAATATTATATTAGGATCAGGAAACAGAAACACAGCGCCCAGGTTAGGCCTAAAAAAAAATAGTTTGGTTTCCGGTTGCCGACCGACTCTATTAAATATGCGCGACCCAGATGTTTTTATTGGCATTTGGTGGAGAAAAAAAAGAAGTCAAAATCCAAACGAGTCGGACCAAAAAGGTCTTTGATCACTAAAAGTCTCTTTGGTGAGACCACCTGTTCGCGCAAAGACAAAATAAAGTTTTCTTTCAGGCTGTCAAAGTTAATACATTTTAACAGCGTCAATTTATAACGCAACGCTCAGTGAACAGATATGGAGGTATGCATGCATATCTTTTAAATCACATATATTTTAAATCACAACTTAAAACATTTTTATATTCACAAGCCTTTGCATCACCGACATGATCTTGCACCTTTCCTTTTAGATGATTCTGTCCTATACCTGTTGTTTTATTATTGACGTCTTCTGCACTGAATTGTATTGTATTGCATTTGTGAAGCACTTTGGTACAATGAGAGTTGTTTTTAAATGTGCTATTATAAATACATTTGATTTGATTTGATTTGATTTGATTTATCTACAATAGCCCCTCCTCTCTCTCTCTCTCTGGGCTCTCATCCAGCACTGCAGCGTCAGAGCTAGTGCAGAGCAGAGCAGCCGTTGTGGTCATTATTCATTATTGCCCCACGTGTAAGATCGATGCTCTTTGAAGTGGACATTGGTCAAAAACAAAAGCTCAGACAGTTTAGTTTGACGAAGATAGCAGTTAGTTGTAAAAGCTTGAAGCTACACTCTGATGCTAATGTTGACTGCTAAAGCTAACAACGGACAGACGTGCTTGCGGGAGAGAGTGAGAGGGGTATGTGTGCGTGTGTGTGTGTGTGTGTGTGTGTGTGTGTGTGTGTGTGTGTGTGTGTGTGTGTGTGTGTGTGTGTGTGTGTGTGTGTGTGTGTGTGTGTGTGTGTGTTAAAAACTTAAAAACGATCTGTTCAAGTCAGTGGTTCTGGTCCAGTTCTCTCTCACCCTCTCTGCTAATTTTTCCTCTCTGTCAGCCCCAGCCTTTGCTCTACATATATTCCTCTGTCTATCATTCCTCTCATTCACTGGAAAATCCTTGCTACCCATCCTTCCCACGAAAAAAATAAAATAAAAATAAATTCCCTACCTACTCAGCCCAAAAATGACAGCCAATCGGAAACCAAACTATTATTTTGTTGGGCCTTAGAGGTTATTGTCATGCTCAGGGTTTTCAACAATCTGCAAAATGGTAATGGCGTGTTCCAACTTGGGCCCTATACTGTTGGAATTTGGAAAGGACTCCCATTGCTTCCAAAATCCAAATGTTCTGCCTCCCAAATAATATTAAAGACTTGAGATAATGCAATCGATGTAAGCAAGGCAGTGACTCAAAGGGACTTAAACCCACTCAGCCTGTGGTGTTGCTATATTCCGTCTAGCCATATTCCGTATCCAATTCCATCAGATGTACCTTTAGCTCCAGTACAGGGGTATCAACACAACTGCGACGCCTGCCCTTCCTCAGCCGTGTGAGAGCAGAGAAAAACAACCAGAGGGTCAGATCAATAGTGCATGACTGTGCATCGCATTTGTTGTAGTGTATACCAGAGGTGGGGACTTGGACTCGAGACTCGAGACTCGACTTGGACTCGAGTCCCGATTTTGATGACTTTAGACTTGCTTGATCAAATCAAAAATAGACTTGGACTTGCTTGGGACTTGAATGCCAAAGACTTGAGACTTGACTTGACTTGAACGCCAAGGACTTGAGACTTGACTTGACTTGAGCCCTCTTGACTTGAACATTTTCAAGTCACTTAATACCTTACAGCATCTGATTATCTTTTTTATGACATGTAAAATAGTTTGGTATTTGTATATAAAGGGATGCCGCGGATCGGATATCGGGTCGATATCAGCCAAAAAACGTGACCGGGATCGGATCGGACTACAGCGAAAATGACCGATCCATTCCAAGCACTGCAAGCACTCCACTCCAGTCCATTCTAGTACTCCACTCCAGGACTTTATTCCTCCAGCAGTGTGCGCTACAGAGGCATTGGCAGCCCCAGTCACACTTAACAGTGGCAGTCTTGCACAGTGCAGGCTGCTAGGCTAGCCACTAGCCATTACTGCGCGCTGCTACTCAGTGTGGAGAAAGCCGCATTGACAGCCGCTCCCGCATGGGAGTATTATATATTATAAAACAAAAAAGACCCAACAGCCGAGTGCAAAAATGGATTTGCCACCGTGGCAACAACAGCAGCAAAGTTTCAGCCTTAGCTCCATGCAAGCTAATCTTTAGCATTGATTAGCGTCAACATCTTAGACGAGAGAGACGGAACAGCGCAACAAGCTGACAGCTGAGCATGACGACATGCTCATGTTCTTAAAATGATATATCCCCACAGTCCCCAACAGTTGGTTGACAAATATGACCGCTGTTTGTCAATACTTATGTGACAGACCATGCTATGATGCTAATAACTGCTTAAGTGCTAACCAATGCTTAAATAAACAGACGTCACTATTTCCATTGTCACGGACAGACAGTGTGCTGTGTAGCTGTAGGACAGTATGCACGGTTTGGGGATCAGGGGTCCCCACTCCCAGCCAAATGATAGGTTCCATTTGTACACTCTAAATTGACATTGATTTTACAATATAAACAAATACAAAATAATAATTTGGGGTCACAGAGATACAAATTGCTGGGTCCTTAAAATGTTGTGCATAATGTGCATAATAATAATAAATAGTATGGATAAAAAAGGCATAGAATACAATAAAATAAATTTGTCACTAGAACACTTCCACATTTGAAGTATAGGCTCAAGTTGTTAAAAATAAATGGGTCAGTTATTCTCAACCTATACTCATGTGGAACTTGTTTGTTGACTATTATTCTGGGGAGGTGTTGTTCTCTGTTTTGAGTAATAATATTATCACTTGATCAATCCTGATTCAACATTCCAGACTATAACATCTGTAATAAAAGGTAAAGATAAAAAAAAGTCTGACAGATTTGGGAAAGCATAGAGCGACTTAAATATGTGCTGGATCGGATTGGATCGATATCAGATCGGTATCAGTTATCGGATCGGTTTTGATGATTTTAGATCGGTATCGGATCGGGAGTGGAAAAAGTGGATCGAGGCATTATGTAACATTCCTCTTCTACCCTGGATTTGAACACCTTTTCAGTGCAAGTAATGACATTTTACCATTGTAATAATAATAGCCTGCTTGCACAGGGGAAACATTTAATTTGTGTCAGATCCTGTGTCTCGGTGAGACATGACCTTTGACATGATCTAAATGGCTCAATAGATGCTCATGATTTATGTAAATCTTTACATACCATTAATTAGTATTATGTCTTGGTGGGACTTGTTTGGGACTCGAAACAAAAGGTAAGGACTTGGTTGGGACTTGAAACAAAATGCTTAGGACTTGGTTGGGACTCGAAACTAAAAGTTCAGGACTTGGACTTGCTTGTGACTTGAATGCCAAAGACTTGAGACTTGACTTGACTTGAGAGCAAAGACTTGAGACTCGACTTGGACTTGCAACATAGGGACTTCCTCCCACCTCTGGTGTATACTATTATGCATTTCAAGTCACAGTTTTATTGCCTTAGGCACAGCTCCCCTCATGCATTTAAGCCAAGGGCAACGGTTTGGTAGGCGACATGTGAAAAGTCGATACAAGATTTAAACAATACATCTCTATATATTTGTTCTGGGGGAAGATGGGGCGGCAGTGGCTCAGGAGTGACCAGATGTAAACCACAAGGTTCCCAGTTCGAACCTGGGTTCGAACAGAGTTAGTGTCGATGTGTCCTTGAGCAAGACTCTGAACCCCTAATTGCTCCCGATGCAGGTTGGTGCCCTGTATGGTTTCCTCCGGCATCAATGTATGTGTGTGTGAATGGATGAATGCAATGCACAATCTCCATAAAGCGCCTTGGATAGGTGCTATATAAAATGTACCATTTACATATACACATCTCTTCTGCAGCCCGGCCCCTCGGAGCTACAACAATAAAACAATCTGAAGATATCAGGTTCACCAAACGGTGACCATATGGGGCCAAGCTGAGGCTTGACTCTGAAATGCATCCTGGGAACACTGAGAAAGGCCAAAAGCAGACGCGATGGGGATTTCTTTCTGTCAGTAAGAATTGAATTGTAATGTAAATAGTTCCATAGACTAACACGGTTAGTCACATTTCACATTTCCAGTTAAAGTCCCTCTCATGGTAGCTGCATATCGAAATGTGTCACTTACAGTACAACAGGTTTTCAAAGTGGGGTCCGCCACGGGAGCCAATTGGAATGGAGATACATTTTAAAAATAAATATATTTGTGTGTGTGAGTGTGGCGTGCATGTGTGCGTGCGTGCTTAGAATACTTACTGTAGATATAAAGTGCACTTTAGTTCCAATTGTGCAAAATTATGGAAACAATATGGAAGAAAATAAAGAACGACTCAAGGTTTGCAAGGTTACATTAACACATATCCATCCTATAAGCATCAACGTGATACTGCCTATAAGACTCCCACTCAGTCCCAACACATCCCTCAGGCTCCAGGCAGGCCACAGTTATCTCAGTCATTTGACAGACATCTGAAGCACACTGGCTGCTATCTGTGCTGTTCATCTTCTGGAGCGTGTGTAGGGAGGGAAGACGTTCACATATCAACCGCGTCTTGCTGTAGCCCACAGCTAGATCACAGTCCTCCGGCAGGGCCTGCAAAGTACTGCGCTCCCTCATAATCTGTGCTGATTTGATCATATCTTCTCCTAGACTGTGGGAACCCCTTCAAAGGAACCCTGCCAGCATGTCTGCGGTAGCTCCCTCAGCCTTTTGAAGACATACATTTACCTAAACAACACAAGTGTTACAACACAGTGCGTAGGGACAGGTTTGTTGTGAACAGAAGGATCAACAATAACTCTAGATATCGGGCATCAACCAACTGCACGCTCACGTGTGATCTAACGTGTGATTTTCTTTCACGATTCAGGGTTTTATTTGCCAATCAATCATACAAGGTACAAGCAGTGAAATGTTAGTGTGGCATGTAAGATTGCACATTACAATAGGCTACGATATAACAAGATAATTGTAAATAATAACATAAAATAAAACTACGACAAAAAGAGAAGAGAAGAATAAATATTTAAAAATACAGTATATATGGTAGTTGGAACACAGAAAAAAATAATGTTAGAAGCAATGGGAAATGTGCAGAATGAGGTTGATTTAGTATCTGGAATACATGTTATGTGAACATAAATACACTTATATACATTTATTTTTTACATTTTGTTACATTTCAAATGTTATTATTGTATTCACCTTATATGACATGTGTGCTTGCATGCCAGCGGGTGGGGGGAGGGGGGAATTTTACTTGATGGCAGACATTGGTAAGACCTAAAAATAGCATTTCTTATTTACCACATCATTCTTCCTTTGCTCCTCTTGGAGACATTATTGGGAGGTAGAATCCAGTTACTCCCCTAAAGAGAGTTTCTTTAGTCACATAATATTAACAGGGCATTGCATTAAAGTGGGGTGGGGGTGAAATGGAGGGGCTTGTTCACAACATAGAGGCAATTTATTGCACAGTGGTCTATTTACGAGATGTGTGGAAACGTGTGGAAGACATATCAGCATTTTGTGGCCATAACACAATTCTAAAGAGAGAAATGGAGGAAGCACAATCATCCAAACCCACATTTGTATTTTAGAGGCTTTTTGTGCCGTTGGTTATTGTTCACGAGGAATGTCAATAACTTGATCGATATTGAATTTCACTCGCATGTGGTTCTCTCAATAGAAAAACTCACATATGAATTATATTAAAAAAAAAATACACTGTTGAAGACATTAAGGGGAGCCACAGTCTAGGCCTGTTGAGCAGCATAAACTAAACACCAGGCAGGCACCATTTCTTTATGTATTATATTAGTTTTTATTTAGGTGTTTTATAGACATGACAAATGTCAAGGATATGTGGGATACCTGAGTTGTATATTTAAGGACATCATAAACAAAGCCTGTTCCACTGACATTTGACCAGCTGTGACTTGTCTCTCATTGGCATGTGTTAGGACCCACCCCTGGGGGGGGGGGGGGGTAATAATGTACTTAAACTGAAGTCTGACTAAGATGTGTTGAGTCAGTGTGTGGTGTTCCATTGTAACGCTACACGGCTACTCCGTATTCGAATACAATCTATTCCAATACTCTGAAACTCTGAATTGTGTCTGTCTTGATTATTGTGTTCAACTGTGTTATATGTGCTCACCGACAGATTGCCTTAACACAAACAAGACATACATAACAATGACACCAGACTATGTAATGTATGATAAACGAGTGACTGACCATTAAAGGCACCATTAAAGGGAATGCCACTAATTTACAACATTGAACTACGTCCTTAATATACCTTATGGTGTGTTCACATGGGCAGATGCAAAGATGCAGTCTTCCATTCATTGTCAATGTTGGAGCAGCTACGTGCATCTTTGTATCTGAAGTTGAAGCCAGTTCATCTTATTTATAGCTTTGTATCTTTTGCAGCAGCTACAAACGTCGGATGCATCTTTGCATCTTCATGTCCCTGGCTTCCATTTACAATGAATGGTAGACTGTATCTTAGCATCTGCCCGTGTGAACGCAGCATTATGTTGCGTTCAAGATGCAGTCTACCATTTGTCGTTAGTGGCGAACCAGTGACGCCCCAAGGTGACCCCTAAGATCTCCACCCCTGAGCGTCTCAGTAACGAGGACATATGTTATGCTTGTGTGACACAATGCACATGACTTTCACTTATTGTGTTACTGTAATGCTGTTTTAAATTATGTGTTCTGACCCCACATGTATTATACTCATGAAACAGTGTTTTTTGCAAGGCAGCTGATGGGTTAAATCTGTATGCATTCATTACATTATTGCAGTCGCTGTATATTGTGTTTCTCCTATAACACCACCCGTTGTCAATTATGGAGCAGCCATGTGCATCATTGCGTCTTTGCATCATCATGTTGCTGGCTTCCATTGACAATGAATGGTAGAATCTTTTACATCTTCCCGGGTGAACGCACCATTAGAGTTGTGTGGAAATAATAATAATAAAAAAGTCCCCGTGGGGAATTGCTTGGCATAAAGGGAGAAAACTCTGCCGCACCGAACGGTGTTACCGCGGTGGAGCCATTTGTGTGACACAAGGTCAGCGCCAGCTCTGATTGACACCTGTGATTACGACGAGGCCCGACAGTTGGCAGCACCTCCCTCTCAGCGAGCCGCCGACGACCATCACTCATTCAACAGCATGGCCGTTCAGGAGACAGACTGACACGAGCCGCGGGCACCCTGATAGATCGACCCAAAGAGAGACGGAGAGATTTAAAAAAAAAAGTGTGGTACCTGTGCCTCACTGAATAAACAGGCTATAGAGTGCACAGGGTGTCCCCAGGAGGAATGGGCATTACACGTGCGTGACATTTGCCTATAATTTATGCTCAGTTGTACGACGGTAACTGAAAATGGCCCATCTGCGAGCTCTAGCACGTTGAGCATGTGATGCGTTGTGAGCTTGTAGAGTTTTTTAGTTTTGGCACCATCACACTATGAAGTCTGAATCAGGCTACATTGGGTGAAGAGGGAGGACAGCGAGAAAGAACACATGAGCTCATGTTAGTGCAAGCATGATATGGGCTATGTCCGTCATGGGCTATGTCCGTCATAAACAGCTGCAGCTGATTGCAATGCAAATATGGAACCCCACATATGCACAAACACAGGCCGGCACTGCACGTGTGCGCATGAAGCATGTGTGACACACACACACACACACACACACTGTAGTATTCGACATTCTATTACCACGTTCAACTTGGCGTCCATAATTTAATGCATTGTAGCTTGTAGTTCAGTTATTTTCACCATGTGTCATACAAAGAAGAATAGGTCTAAAGAGGTTAAGTAAATACTGAACAGACACTTATACACAAGCAACAAATGTTCACCTTTAATCCTTATAAAGCCCCTCACCTTTGAACCTCCCTTTACATGTCTTGGCAGCCCAAAGGCAAGCTCTTCTATCCCAGGGGAGGGAAGTGTGGCATGAAAAGCCATTATAGAAACTCAACCTTTACTTTGTGTGCCTAGGTTACAGAACATTAAGATGAAATCATATATATAATTGTGTATACGAGAGGGAAAATGACGGTGCAGCAGTTTTCACATTTCACTTCCAAACGAGTCATGCTTCAGTATTAAGGTGGCAATTACAGATGTGGTTCACTCTCTCACCCTCTATTGGTTCAGCCGTAAACTGTAATTCACACACTGTTGAGATTGATTTGATTCTGTGAGCCATTTACGGGAATGCCATTCCATAACATTATCATTTTCACAAATGTGGGAGAAAAAAATATAAAAAAATATAATCTTGCAAAACCACAAACATTCTCACTTTTAACACACAAACACACACGCGCATGTACGCACACGCACACACACGCTGTATGTAAATTATGTACTGTATGCAGTGGTGGAAAGTAACTAAGTACATTTACTTGTACTTTAATTGAGTATTTACAATTTCCAATACTTTTACTTCTATCCCACTACATCTCAGATCCAAATATCGCACTTTTACTCCACTACATTTATGTGAAAGCTTTAGTTACTTAATTGATTTAGATTATTATTACAAAACATACACTAACCACTTCAGCCCTATACTGTATATACATTTTGGCAATTTGTCGCGATGTGACGCATTGTGAGCTTGTAAATCTGCTATTTATACATTTGATAACTTGAAATGGGACATATTCTGCACAATGAGTACTTTTACTTTTGGTACTTTAAGTTAATTTTGTTGCCAATACTTATCTACTTTTACTCAAGTCAATTTAGAATTCTACTTCCAGTATTGATACTTTTACTTAAGTAAAACATTTGAGTACTTTTTTCCATCAATGTCTGTCTTTATGCATGAATGAACCAATCATATGCACTGATATAGCACAGCAGCTAAATGTGTTGATCATGCATGCGGTGTAGGTGCAGACACTAAAAGTTAAGTGTGGTATGAGAGTTGTTTGTGGCGCTATTGCCAGGCTGTCTGTGAAGCTGGCATGTTCTAACATTAATGTTGATGGCAGTGATTCAGAATCTGCTGACTGCACGGGGCTCTCACTGGATCAATATGGCCCACACGTATGTAAATGCGGTCATTAAATCTCTCCGTCTACTTTAGTGTCTCGATTCAGAGAATGGGGCCGCGGGTTGGGGGGTGATGGGGGGGGGGGATCTGGTGGAAAGGTATGCAAGACATTAGACAAGCTTAAATGTTCGAAGGAAGTATTATGTGGAGTACTGCTGCTAACGGAGTTTATAGGTTTCCTCAGCTTCAAACTATTATTCACTCGCTTAGGTGGAGCTAAAGAGCATCACAGCTGTCGGATGTAAATGTGCTCGTCACAACTGCAGTCACGCTATTCACAGAACCAATGCCAGTGTGGCTTTGCATTTATAATGCCTTTCACATCTTCATCTGCATGCTTGTATGTAGAAGCAGCATGCGAGCTAGCCTGGTTAATAAACCAGACTAATATCGCACAGACCGCGGGATATTAGTCTGGGGAGGCTCAGCTTGGATTTCATTTCCAGGGGAGCGGGTTGAAACATTTTCTCTTTGACGCAATTGGTCAGAGCTACTGTCAGTCAAAGGTCTCAAGCATTGAAAGTCACTGTACCAAAGCCCGCCCATATTGCATACCGTGTCCCGATTGGCCGCCCCATTTCTCCGGTGTAGGAAATGGGCGTACAATTGAGCCTCTCCAGACCGTAATCCGCCGGCAGGAAATTTATTTTTGCCAACGGCTGATTCGGTCTGGTTTATTAACCAGGCTACATGCGAGCTAACCTGACTCTGCCAGATGAGGGCGGTATTGGGTAACCATGTTTCCCAACACAGCAATCATCTGGGATCTCTCACACAGTTGAGTTTACAAAAATCCGTTCCGTACCGGACCAATCAGCGTGAGCTAAGGGCGGGATATGTGCGAAACCGGACGTGAAGCTATATAGACACGTCAATATGATTGGTTGTGTTTGCACGCCCACACGGTGATAGACAGACGGTCCCATCCAATCATCTACCAAGTATCTTGAAAAAAGGAACAGCCCCGTCATCGAATTTGCTTCCGCGATCCCAGATCCCAATAAGCTGTGAAACAAATTTGTGTAGCAAGCTTCTTGGATCTGGCAGCGTCAGGTTACATGCGAGCATGTTCGGCAGAAATCACCTCAAGCCTGATTTATGCTTTGTTGTGTACCAGTGAAGTGTGCCGAAAGTAACCGATCTACAAACTCACATTATGTTGTGATTGTGAGCTTGTAGATCTGCTATTTTTGGCATGCAACATGCAACAAGTTTATCAGGGATTTCAGCAGCCCCGGAGCCCAAACATATAAATATGCTAATACTATTCCCAGTGTGGTTGGTTAAAGGTTACAATGGCTAGACTAAACATGGTCCATAAAATTAAATACGGAGAGGTCCCAGAAGTTTTAAGAACATGTTTCAGGCAGGTAAACGAGGTACACAACCATTTCACCAGAGCCAGTATTGCAGATGTGGTGCTCCCTGCTTTTAAAAGTAAAGTGGGCAAAGGCTCATTCATTTATATAGGAGCCACACAGTGGAATAGCCTGGAATCCAGTGTTAAACTGACCTCCAATTTGAGGACATTTAAACAGAAGACAAAAAGATGGCTACTGGAAAAGGTTCCCCTATAAAGGGTCATCTTAGAGGGATGGATAGGGACGTACTTGTTGTGTTGTGTATGTAATGTATATGTACTGTTATGTATTTGTGATGTATTTTAATTTAGTATTGTTCTGTTCAGTGTGAGAGGACCCCAGTGGAAATAGGTCTTTGGACTTTACTGGGTAATCCTTGGATCGCTGATTATAATGCTGTATTATATTATGATTGCTTTTCTAAATAAATCAAATCAAATCAAAAAATGTATTTGGCCTCAGGTACAGTAGCTATAGTCAGTGATTAAAGTACTTAGTTGGGACTTGTAACGATGTGGGGAATGGGTTGTGGGTTTGTACTTTTGCTGCTGTTTTTTAGACTGTTCTGAGGGGCTTTAGGGTTTTATGTTGTGTGTTGTCCGTTTACTTTATCCGTTGTATTTTCTGCATTTTTGATTGTATGTGAATAATGTGATATTGCTGGTTGACCATCGTCTCTAGAAGTCTCCATCTACAGTAAACCAAGGGGTGGTGGGTGAGGATCCGTCAAGTCACAGGCGCAGAGAACATTATGCCAACACCACAACGTATTACACATACTTTCTGAAGTTTAGAGAAATAATGATATAGCCTACAGTAAGAACAGGGTGTAGATCTATGACGTACCTAGCAGATTTTGGAAACAGAATGAGCAGGAACAAGCATGCATCTCATGTCATGGGTATCAATATGCTTATGCAGATATGTGTTTCGCCACTGAGTCAAGCAGCATAAATCAAGATGCTGGTCAAGCCAGTTATATCTGCACCTTTCTCTATCACTGCACTATGGTCTATAACTTGTGAAATTGTGAAAATATTTAATAAAATGAAAGTCATATAAAGTGATGAAAGTAGACAGAAATGTATTAGATTACATTTACCGTACATTGGCCACAGAATTTCCGTACAAATGAAAGAAATATAATGAGGAGAGAAACTCTAGGCTCTCAAAATCTTCACATTTCTACCTCTCTCCACAGACTTCTGCATATTAACACACTGTCACGGCCATCTCAAAACCCTGCGCATTAATGTCATTTCCTAATAACTCGGCACTCGTTGTCTAGCTTCCAAGCATTTACATTTGGCTGTGAATTTAGTTTTAGACTCAGTTAGCTCAGCTGTCATGGACCAGTGTAATTGCAGGTCAACCTTTGTGCAGCGTCATCACAGCACCTGGCGCGATGTTCAGCAGAATATTGTTTTTATTGAAGATGCAGACAATGCCAAACTGTATATAAACAACACTGTGTTGTGTTTACATTTACTGCACTACTACTACTACCAATAACCAATACTACTACTACTACCAATAATAATACTAATGCTACTACTACTAACAATAACAATAACAATAACAACAATAATAATAATAATAAATTCAATGTGCATTATGCAGTTCCAAGTTATTAAAATAGACTATAGTCACAGTAACATGAACATAAAACAATTATGCAACTGTCAGAACAAGCTAACAACAGCTTGAATAATAAAATATGTTGGGGTGTAATGGGTGGATGAGTGAGTGAGTTATTTATTTATTTAGTTTATTTAATTTTCCTTTTACCAATGTTTAGTAACATAAGACAACATTCTGAGTTTTGAGCATTCATATGTCACATGACAGTGTTCCCACAAAATGTAAACCAAGAAAAATGATGAACAAATGGATGCCAAGGCAGAAGCGTGCAGCGCATATGAAGCACTTGCAGTCAATGAGAGCCGGCTCTGACCAGCTTATGAACAAACACCGTTAATTATCATTGCCAATCACGGAGTCAATTTTCATTTCTATGCTGATGATACCCAATTATATCTTTCTGTGGCTCCAGATGATCCCTGTGCTTTAGACCCGCTGTTTACCTGTCTGTCTAGCATCAAATGTTGGAGGAGTGAGAACTTTCTCAAGCTAAATGAGGATAAGACAGAAGTTCTCATAATCGGTTCTAGTGAGCAGAAAGAATCAATATTAAGCAGACTTGGCAACCTGACTGTAGAAAGTAACAGTACAGTAAAGAACCTGGGGGTTATTATTGATTCTGAATTGAATTTTAATTCACACATTAATCATGTTACCAAGATTGCCTTTTTTCACCTTAGAAATATTGCACGAATCAGAGCCTATGTGTCCTTGGACGATGCAAAAACGCTAATCCACGCCTTTGTTTTTTCTCGGCTTGATTACTGCGATGCACTTTTTTCAGGACTGCCTAAGAAAACAACTGACAGATTACAACTTGTCCAAAATGCAGCAGCCAGAGTTTTAACTAGAACTAAGATGAGAGAACATTATTACTCCAGTTTTGGCATCACTGCACTGGCTTCCGGTTGTTTTTAGGATTGATTTTAAAATTATTTTACTTGTCTATAAAGCTCTCAATGGTCTCGCACCTTCCTACCTACATGATTGCCTGCCTAAATATGTCCCAAACCGCCCGCTAAGGTCTTCCACTGCTGGCCTGCTCGTACGGGGAAGCAGCTTTTTGCTTCTACGGGCCGTCGGCATGGAACAAGCTCCCACTGTACCTTCGTCAGGCAGCCTCTGTAGACATTTTTAAAGCTCAGCTCAAGACCCACTTCTACAACATTGCTTTTAATTGATATTTTATTTTTATTTTTATTTATTTTTATTCATGTCCTCACTGTATTGCATTACTGCTTGTTTTTTTATGTCGTTGCCTTGCTTTTCTTTTATTCTCCATTGTTGCACTTTGAGCTGCATTTCATGTCATGAAAGGTGCTATACAAATAAAGTTTTATTATTATTATTATTAATTAATGATTGTGACCTTTGTCATATAATAGTCTAAGGACTATAAAACAAGACTTGTTTTTTCGACGTGCACACAAGGTAGTTTTACTGTGATCTAAACAGTGCCAGGTATCATTTCTGGCTCGGCAGAATATTTGGTTGTCGGCCCATCATTTGGAATGTTCAGAAATGCACTTGATATACCTCAATAAAATGATACAGTGTGCACATTGAAAAGCAACACAGGAGTTGTGGAAAGTCCTTGTGCAGTGGTAAACGTATGTAGAGAATGTGTGGAGAATGTCTGAGGATTGCAAACTGACTCTTGGAAGTAGACTGACTAAGTAATTGAATGGCAGGGAATTCGTCAAATCAAGCTTAGGCTGGGGTTGCCATGGCAATCAATTTGCTCATTTGGACCACGGCAAGAGCCTTTTCTGGTGGTTCTGGACAACCACCTATCTGATCGACTCGGCGTGAGACATTGCACTGTCTCCATCGGGTCGTCTGCGGAACGTGTGGTGAATTTTAAGTCGGTCGGAAGTGTAAGTTATAATCGAAAGTTCAACTGAGAGGTGGAACTAGCCATCATCCAACTGCTCCAATCGGATCAACGTAACCCTTGCCTGCGCCCCTTTAAAAGGGCGCCTCCTCCTTCCCAGTCTCACTTGTGCTATCCGTTCAGGTACCCGCCACCTCCCCGACACCGCCCAGCAGCAGGCTCCACCAGGTTAGCCCCACGGGGGCAGGCTCAAGAGCCCCCCTGCCTTCGCCAGGCAGGATCCGAGCCGAGGCTCCGGCCCGTCCCCCATGGGGCCTACACCAAAGCTCCTCCACCATGCTGTGCACCAGTCATTTCATCCTGTCATTGCAGTTCTGCCATTCTTGTTTATCATGTCATTCTTGTTTATCATGTCCATTCATTCAACCCATCCATCCTTGTAAACAACTCTCTCCCGCAATAAATCTTGCCTACATCCTCCGCATTGTGTAATCTCTTAAAGTTGAAGTACGGTTATCTCTGTATTATTTGTATGTGGAATCTGTTGCTGCATGGTTCATAGTCACCATCACGTTATCGTGATATTCCTATTCTTGTTATTATGTTGCAAATTTAGCTTTTTGGCCGTTCTAACTGAACATCACCGCAGAGAAAACAATGTGCATGCGGACATTGTCAGAAAATTATGATTGCTATACTTATTGGACTGGCCCCCGCCTACATCACAGTACCCCCCCCCCCCACACACACACACACACACACACACACACACACACACACCCACCACCACTAGGCACCTCAGGTCAACAGATTGGAACTATTAGATGTCCCAACGGCCAAATTGATGCTCATAGGGGACACAGGAATCTTTTAAATCCAGGCTCAATAATCTAATTTCTGTTTTACTCGCAAGCATTCAAATCCCCCTGACATGATGTTTTTTGCTCTTATCTCATTGTTTCCGATTGATATGTTGGTAATGATCACTTTAGTATGCTTCTGTGTGTTGTTCTTACTACTGTTAAATGTGCTTTATAAATAAAAGTGATTTGATCTGAATTGATTTGATTTCCACAATGAGCTAGCATGCATATAGTTTTGAAGAAATGTTATCTGAGGAGGAGGTTAGGACTAGGTATAAACCTCTGGGTAGACTACCGCACAAATACAACCAGATGACATTTCATTAATGGAGGGATATAACACACTTTGTTCACTATATCTGGGCCAGAAATCACAAAGCCAAAATTATGTCAAAGCACATCTGATGAAAACAAATAGTCACGTTTCCTGTCATGTGGGCAGGGTGAGGGTCTAACAGTGCGTTTTAAAACAGCTTGTGTGCCCAAGACGCCCACAGACGTCCTGTGAATTACCCGTATGGGGTACGCCTTTGGGTTTTTACTTTAAAAAAAATATATGTAAAAAAAATGAATGTAAAACGTGCTTGGGTAAAAAGTGTTGTGTGGGCGCACAATGTGTTTAACAGCGGGCGAGCATCGGGCGACACATCGCCTAATTGCCCGCTATCGGGTGAAACTTTTAACTTTTAACTTTTAACTTTGGTGGTTGTCTTATCATCGCATCCGTAGCTTGGCCCAGCCTGTGTGATTTCCTGGTCTAGAGGGAGGTGGATTGCTGGCATGAAAGAAGCAGTGGATCCTATTGGTTCCCCGATCTGAACGATCGTAGGTTTTCAGAAACCTTAAAGGTTAGGTTTTAGAAGGCGTTTTTAGAATCGGTCTCAGGTCTAAATGGGTAAGTCTCCGTAAGTCTCCGTAAATTATTCCATGGTTATTCCATGCATGTAGTAAGCTATGATAATAGTTATATTTTGAAAATACAGGGTTCACAATTTGATAATGGCTAAGATGTTTTCCCAACCAGACACTTAAGGGACCACTTCACCACTTTTCAACCTACCTTCATATAATTGGTCCTCACTAATGTTCATGATAAAATATCACAATTTAATTCTACTTTGTCAGTGTCTCATAGGAGGGCTGTGGGCAGTTCAGAAACCCGTCCACCAGTGGCATCATCGATGGGGATTCCAAGCTTATTTTTTTATCTGACAGGGACAAAGCTCATTAATCATCATGTCAGTTTTCACATCAATGTAAATGGGCAAGAGTTAGCAGAAGCTAAATTTCATCTGTAGTCCCTGATAAAAAAAAAGCTAATAAAACACGCAGGCTTTCTATTCTTGAAAAGTTGCAGCGCGAAAATGGAAGCCATCGTTCTCACGATAATAAAAATCTAAAAATGATTTAAAAAAATATTGTTTAAAAAAACATCTGCCTAACGATGATGTCACTGGTGGACGGGTTTCTGAACACAGACCGAGTAGAAAAAATGCGTGGTATTTTATCATGAACATTTGTGAGGACCAATTATATTAAGGTAAGTTGAAAAGTGGTCCTTTAACGCAAGGCTATAGTACCTTTAAACCTCCAGTAGAACTGTCCAGCTAGTCTACCAGCTGGCTCTCACGACAGCTGGACCCTTTAGAGCCACAAGGCTTTTCATCTCTCTGCAAATCACCATTCCATGCTTGATCACCCCTTGTCTTTGTACAACAGGGCTAGATAAAGACATTCATCTTGATAAAGCACATAAATGGTTTATTCTCACACATGTACGCGCACGCACGCATGCATGCATGCACGCACGCACAGCTCATATATACCTCTGAGGTAAAGATGAGATGTGCGATACGTATAGTGAACCTTCAATGAGCAGTATTATTCATTGCATACGTACAGTATAGTTACACAAGCTACTGCAGTAGTTAGTAGATTATAGTTACATAGATCTATTGACAGTAGATTATAGTTACATACGTAGATCTATTGACAGTGTTAGTAGATTATAGTTACATAGATCTATTGACAGTGTTTGGTATTGAGACTGCTTGGAGAATTTCTGCTTGCTAAATGTCTTAAATTATCCTGCCTATTAAACAGGGTGTATTTAATGATAAACAACAGACAAACATCATCAAAGGATTCAGATGTCTGAACATAGTGTACAGTAGTGTGGTTGGGCAGAGGTTACTTATTCAACAGCTACTACAGTGGTGGAAAATAACTAAGTACATTACTTACATAGTACTGTACTTGTACTACACTACATTTCAGATCCAAATATTGTACTTTCATTCCACTACATTTATTTGAAAAGTTGAGTTACTAGTTACTTTGTAGATTTGCATTTGTATTATTACGAAACATACATGAACCACTTCAGCCCGATATAGATTTCGGCAATTTGAAAATAGCCGATCTACAAGCTCACAATGCGTCACATCACGACGCATTGTGAGCTTGTAGATCTGCTATTTTCAAAAATATGTTATATTTGAAACTTGAAATGGGACATGCTTGGGACAATTACTACTTTAAGTAGGCTACATTTTAATGCCAACACCTTTGAACTTTTACTCAATTACATTTTGAATTCCAGACATTTAATTGTAATGGACTATTTCTACACGGTCTGTGCTCCTTCTCCTGCAGTATTGGTACTTAGTAAAACAACTGAGTACTTTTCCCACCACTCGCAGCTACTACAGTGCATGCCCAGCAATGGTTATTAATTCCCTTTGGTCAGACTCGCATTTTTCAAGAAAATTAATTCTGCTGACTGATTTGCTTTTGTAATAACCTAAAAGTATGCCACCGCCATGCTCACTCGCCTGGAACTGATAGCGAGAAGAGATATATCTATCGATTGAGAGGGCCTCGCCGCATGGATACAGATTTAATAGAGAGATTGAATTTTGTTTCATTTTTCAATTTGCAAGAAACTCCTTATGATAAGAAACAGAATATCGGATAATTTGTCATGTTGTTGTTGTTAAGTGTGAATATAACTCAATAGATTCTCTCTTAAATCAAGACAAGTGCATTGTAAATAATATAGCATATAACAGAGGTTAAAGAAAAGTTAAAAAAAAAAAGCTGTTTTGTGCCATGATGGTATGAGGCTCTGATCAGTGGAAAATGGCAACAGACTTGGCCTTTTCATGAGCGTGCTTGACATTTCTACCGTATGCTCTTTGTGGCCTACAGTATCTTACTGCAAATCTGATTCATTCTCACTAGATTTGGCATCCCACTATATTTTACCCAGTGTGCGAGATGCACATAAAATGCATTTGTCTTTTTGTTTTTGGTTTGTCATTCACACACCCACACTCTCCCCTCGCCAGCTCACTCTTGACAGTTTTACATCTATTGTCCATCTCTTCAGCAAACACAAGCTCTGCATTATGAGGAAACATTGTTTATTCATATTTTATTATTTGGTTTGTTTCATGTATCCGTTAGCTTGTAATCTATCTCTGTCAGATTCTACATTTCTTTATTCAGTTATGCTGGCTCCAGTGAAGAGGGATAGCGGATTGTATAGAACGAGAGCGGGAGAGCGATGGAATGAGAGCGAGGTAGAGCGAAGAACATTCAAACTCATGTACAGTAGATGTGCATCATATTGCATTAGCATAGTAGCCAGGTTGAGAATCAAAAGCCCGGCAGTACTATAATGCAAAGTGGGGAGGCCTCACGCATGTCTCATTTTGTTGAAAGTTGAAAATGAATTTCTGTATAGCTCTTGTCTTTAATATAACTCAGATTTGGTACCTGATTTGGTACTTTGGTTCCAGAAAAGCACAACTGTTTTTTGGAACAAATTCCCTGCACACATGTATGCAAACGTCTTCCTGTTTTTCCATAAGCCTAGTCGGACTGGGAAGGGTCAGTTGCGTATACACACATGACTGCACTGACGCACGCACGCACGCACGCACGCACGCACGCACGCACGCACGCACGCACGCACGCACGCACACACACACACACACACACACACACACACACACACACACACACACACACACACACACACACACACACACACAGCATTTTACTGTAAAATATATCACTGTATCACAGGTATCAGGCAACTCGCATTAAAGCCCTGCTAGTGGACACATGAGGCTGTGCTCATGCTCATTACAGCCAAATGGACATGGTGGATTATGAATTAGTGGAAATAAAACAAAGCACACTACTGTAATTAAATAGCTAATTATCTCCACCTGGCTGGCCTTCAGGCCATGCAGGGCCAGAAATGGTTTTCACCTGTCTGCAGTGGTGCAAAGTAACTAATTTACTTACTAAGTACTGTACTTAAGTACAATTCTGAGGTACTTTTACCTGCTGGAGTATTGCCAAATTCCTGTACTTTTACTAGTAGGCTAGGAGGCAAATATTGTACTTTTACTCCACTGCAATATTACTTTAACGAGTATTTCTACATTGCAATATTGATACTTTTACTTAAGTAAAACATTTGAGTACCTTTTCCACCGTCTGTCTGTCAGTCAGTCAGTCAGTCAGTCAGTCAGTCAGTCCGTCCGTCCGTCCGTCCGTCCGTCCGTCCGTCCGTCTGTAACAAAAGTGTACCTCACAAAAGTGACTCACTCACTCACTCACTCTCTCTCTCTCTGTCCCTCTCCCTTTATGGGCCGGTTTTCTGTGTAAAGGTCATGTGAATGCCCCATGGGCAGCTCAGCTGTTAATGAGAATCTATGCACTCGGTCTTATTAAACCTTAATGACAGGCACCTGCTTGGACACCAATATGAGCAAGGCTCCACCAATCATCAAACACAGAGAATATCTTCTAATAATCCCCTGCATGAAATGAGGCGGGGGCGGGGAACGAGACCCCTGCCTAGACAGATCTTTCTGTGATCACCCATTTGATGTTCCCTGTGAAACGCGACACACTAATAAAAGATTAAGATTGAGATCTTCTGCTTCTCTGGGATTTAGGAGATGCATGTTGGTGATATTTACATGTCTCCCCCCCCCCCCCCCCCCCTCTCTCTCTCTCTCTCTTTCTCTCGCTCTGTGTGCACGAGCGCACAGGACGGAGTTCTCCGCCCTATCAATTAGTATCGCCCTGCAGCGCTGAAGACAGAGATTGGTCAAAAGGAGATTATTGATATAAAAACCGATGGCAACGCTCCACAGGCTGGGAGCGTTTGTTGCGCAACACTCGATGTTATTTTCCGGTGGGACGTCATCGAAAATGTCTCCCCCCCCCCCCCCCCATTTTAGCAGACGAGATCGAAAATCTTAAAACGTGAATAACTCTTGATCTAAATCATTCCGTCCAATTCAAAGAAAATATTATTTGTTAGACGGCCCATCGCGGTCCCGTCGCTAGACGGTAATCATACCTCCCGTTGTTGTCGATCGCCTCGAGAGTGTTTTGGCTACATCAAGCTACTTCAGCCACATCCGGGAAAACATCCGGTCCGTCGCTAAATGTGCGCAATTGGGTGGGGGGACGGGGGGGTCACCCCTGCCAGCATCACATTGGTCCCACCCAAATGAGTTGGGGGGGTCCCCCCCTGTATCCCCCCTGGCCTTAAAGTTATCTTAGGAGTAATACTTTTGAAATTCTGCGTTCATAAACGCGATATATTTTGAAGGATGTATTTGGTCCACCCCTGTGTAAATCCCAAAATGGTTTGGCCAGAAATTTTGGAAGTTATTACACTGCCATCAGTGACCCAATGTGCTTTGCACTCTGTGGTGATTGCGTAATGATTCTAATAATACAGGAACAGGATTCAATAGGTCACCACTTTTGGTGTCACTCACCACTTTTGGTAACACCAAAGATCAGGAGATGAATGGATATACTTTATCCTCTAGTACAGTGCATGGTTCCGAAACCTTTTCGTGTCAAGGACCCCCAAATTATTAATAACTGTGCCAAAACACAGTTTTGTATGTGCATTAAAACTAAAAGTCACTGGAACAACCTCTCTGTAGTCCGACCCCAAACCCTAACCATAAAGGCTCATACATAGTCTGGATTTACGGTGGTGGGGTGACCACCGAACTACAACATGACATCACGAGCCGCGGTGAAGAGCAAACCACCGCCACCGCTCCAGCCCTTCTCTCTGTTTTTACTCACCACCGCTCAACGTTATTTCAGCTCCGGTGGTCAGCTCACCACCGGAGCGGTGGTCACCTTACCACCGAAAATCCAGACTATGAATAGGCCTTAACTCCACGTTTTGGTGGTTAGACCCCCCCATCCCCCCCTCCCCTAGGGTGGTGGGGGGGGCGGGGGGGACGTTCGGTGAGAGTTGCGCCATGCACTGGCTCCGCTGCTATAAATTGCTGGGTGCTCTGATTTAATGGATTAAATAACCCCGAGCGTTCAGGGTGTCAGAGGGACCCCACTTCCTTTGCACGCTGCTCAAAGAGTGAGCTGCAAGGAAGTGCAGGAATGGATGTGTCGGCAAAGATAAGTATCAAGTGAGTGACAGCTTAGAAGCGAGTCATTTTTACCCAATTTAACCAACGCAAGAAAGTGCCTAAGAACCACCCAGAAGAAAGCCAACAAGCCTTTGAAGGAGATGATGCATCAAAGATGCTCAAGCTCTCTCTCTCTCTCTCTCTCTCTCTCTCTCTCACCAGAGTCAGACTCTATGAGTTCACCAACCTGCAGCAGCGTATGACCATGAATACACTTTTTCACTCAAAACTTTTCATAGGACATCAAGGGCTTGCCTTGATGTGCACTACAAATGAGCTTTACAAATGGAACAAAATGACTTGGGTCCATTTGGTTCCATTTGTATGCTGTGCATATCAGTGCATGTTCCCAAACCTTTTAGCTCGAGACCCAAATGAGAGATTAGATGTTTGCCCGGGACCCAAACTACTGAAAATAGCGAATCTAAAAGCCTGCGCTGCATTGTGAGCTTGTAGATCAGCAATTTTCACTATACTTCTTAAACATTTGTTTTCTGATTTAAGGAATTTCTTTGAATTTTGTTGTATTGAAGGGTACTATAGGTATACTAAAGAAAGCAGCAAATTAAAAAAAGTTTAACCCTCATATTTTACTATCTCTAATAACAACCTAAAACATGAACCTGAAAAAACTAAAGTTGTCCTTTAAATTTGTTTTTAACTAATGAAAATGTTTTTTTGGGAACGTTTCTTGAAAATGTTTGGAAATAATAATAATTAAAACTAGATAAAGTGCCAAGTGCCGGAGATTAGCTGATAACGGACGTGTGTTTTGCCTAAATCGGCCTCATGGTGGTGCTATAACAGGCCGTTGAGGAATATTTGGGGCAGAGGTTTGTCGTTGGCATCCAGGGAGTGTGTGTGTGCAAAGTTTGGCATGGATCGGGCCAACGGTGCCGGAGATTAGCTGATAACGGATGGACGGAAGGACGGACGGACACACACATGGACGGAGTGCAAAACATACCTTCGGCCTGGTGGAGACAACTAAATGTAGGAAACAAAAACAACTAGAAAAAGTGCCCTTCTGGGCACAGGTCTCCACCAGGAGGATAGGAATGTTTAGGAGTAATATAAACATGTTTTTTGTTTGTTTGTTCCAATCTTTGCCAATCAGGATGGAATATGGGAAATGGTGCAGATCCGTGTTGATTGCACGCATGCACAATCCACCTGTTGGTGGTGCTATAACAGGCCAATGTGAAATGGGTGGGCTATATTCCTCAGCCTAGTAGGAAAGTGCGTGAAAGATTTCACGTCAAATTGCACGCTGCGTTCATGATTTGAGGCTTTTTGTTCAAAACAGGCCAATCCTGCAAAATTTGAAAGCCAATGTTAGCCAATTAGGATGGAATATGAAATATCAGACACATCCGTCTTGAGCACATGACTATGGAGATACTGTGTAACGATTTGCGGGATTTTTGGACAAAATCCGGAGGAGTAATATCCAAAAATGTGTTTTACAAAAGTCGGCCTCCTGGTGGCGCTCTAAAAGCCAGATGTGAACTAGAGAGACTGTGTACCAATTTGCGCGATGTTTGGACAAAATCTGTAGGTGTACTGTGCAAGAACTTGTTTTGCACAAAGCGGCCTCCTGGTGGCGCTATAACAGGCCGTTCTGGAGATTTTGGGGCAGAGGTTCATCGTTGGCATCCAGGGAGTGTGTGTGCAAAATTTGGCATCGGCCAGGTTAACGATGCCGGAGATTAGCTGCTCACGGACACACGGACGGACGGACGGACGGACGGAGTGCAAAACATACTCTCCCCCCATGCCTTCGGCCTGGTGGAGACAAAAATACAGGCACCCATAAAAATGTGTCCACGACGGGTCGTCATGACCCAGTGTTTGGGAAGCAGTGCTGTACAGCAGGGGTAGGCAACCTTAAGCAGGGATGCCAACATTGGCACAGAGGAGGTGATCACTGACACACTGTGGACAGAGTGATCACTGACACACTGTGGACAGAGTGATCACTGACACACTGTGGACAGAGTGATCACTGACACACTGTGGACAGAGTGATCACTGACACACTGTGGACAGAGTGATCACTGACACACTGTGGACAGAGTGATCACTGACACACTGTGGACAGAGTGATCACTGACACACTGTGGACAGAGGAGGGTGATCACAGACACACTGTGGACAGAGTGATCACTGACACACTGTGGACAGAGTGATCACTGACACACTGTGGACAGAGTGATCACTGACACACTGTGGACAGAGGAGGGTGATCACTGACACACTGTGGACAGAGTGATCACTGACACACTGTGGACAGAGTGATCACTGACACACTGTGGACAGAGGAGGGTGATCACTGACACACTGTGGACAGAGGAGGGTGATCACTGACACACTGTAGACAGAGGAGGGTGATCACTGACACACTGTGGACAGAGGAGGGTGATCACTGACACACTGTGGACAGAGGAGGGTGATCACTGACACACTGTAGACAGAGGAGGGTGATCACTGACACACTGTGGACAGAGGAGGGTGATCACTGACACACTGTAGACAGAGGAGGGTGATCACTGACACACTGTGGACAGAGGAGGGTGATCACTGACACACTGTGGACAGAGGAGGGTGATCACTGACACACTGTGGACAGAGGAGGATGATCACTGACACACTCGCAGAAGTGTGAGACAGAAGTACAACTGTATTCGAAAACGTTTAGTCAGTTAAATGAAGTCCCATCACGCTCACATCTATATACAAATTACATCCGGCACATAATTATACATTAATTCAGTTCAGTTTAGTTTTATTTTGGTCATAAAAAATAAAAATAAACATTACATCTTTTTACACTTTAGTCGCACATGAGAATAATGTTATTTATATGATTATTATATAGTTATTACATTACTTTATCATAATAATTGTGTACTAATATGATTAAGATATGATTAGTAAATATACTAGGTTATAATAATGTTCTATACTATGTATTATTTTAGATTCATACATTATTTTAAATGTATTAATTGAGCTACAATTTTTCAGTTCATTGTCTAAGGCAGCCATTCCACAGTTTCACACCTCTTACGCTTATACTGTACATCTCACTTTTTTGTTGGTTCTTGCCTTAGTCCCCCTGAATATGCCGAATCCCCTAAGATTGTACCTGCTCTCTCGAGCCTCGAACAACTCCTGGACACAGGGCGGAAGCTGTCTGTTATGTGATTTATGCATTATAACTGCTGTTGTACCAGATCATGCAATTGTAGGGTGTTAGACTGAATAAAAAGTGAATTTGTTGGTGCGTAATAATCGGCGTGATTCATAATTCGGATTGCTTTCTTTTGGAGAAGAAATATGGGGTTGATGTTTGATTTATAGTTGCTCCCCCATACTTCCACACAATAACTGATGTGCGGAAGTACGAGGGAGCAATACAGTAAGTAGGCTACAGTGATTTCTGGTCCAAAATGGGTTTCATCTTATACAGTATTGCGATAGTTTTAGAGACTTTGGTTCTTAAATTGTTTATGTGTGTATGCCAGTTAAATTAGTTGTCAATTATAATTCCTAAAAATGTACTATCCTGTACCGATTTTGATTTTGTATGTATATTTTATATGTATGTTTATAATGTATAGTTTCATTATTATAGATATTCCGCTGTTGCGTTCTTAGCTTACGCATGTTTCATGATAAATGCTTTTTATGTGATGTATTCCCATGCTTTTTGTTCTTGCTTAATGTAAGTCGCTCTGGATTAAGAGCGTCTGCTAAAGGCCTAAATTGTAAAATTGTAAATTGATCTGTTTGTCTATTTTCCTGTTTCCAAAGATGATGAATTTAGTTTTGCTTAAGTTTAGTGACAGTTTATTAATATCAAACCATTTTTTCAGAGTTATAAGCTCTTCTTCTACTGTGTCCAGGAGCTGCTTGAGGCTCCCCCCTGTGCAGTACAGACTTGTGTCATCCGCGAACAATACGCAATTTAAGTTTTCCAATATTTCACATATATCATTTATGTACATTATGAACAGTTTGGGCCCAAGTACAGAGCCTTGTGGGACTCCATATGAGATGTTTTGTTTTTCAGACTCAACATTATTCATATTTACATACTGTTGTCTGTTGCTGAGGTACAGTAGCTCTCTAGCCATGCATTTGCAGTTCCTCGAATACCGTATCTTTCCATTTTTTTAGGAGCAGGCCATGATGTATGGTGTCAAATGCCTTGCTTAGATCAATACAAAACCCTACAGTATATTCATTATTGTCAATTGCTGTAGATACAGAATATGTTCTACCAATTCCGTGACTGCCAGGTGGACCTGTTTGATCTAAAACCATACTGGTGACTGCTTAATAAATTGTGTTTTTCTATGAAGTTATCAAGCCTTAGCACAAACAGTTTTTCTAGAATTTTCGAGAATTGTGACAGCAGAGAGATAGGTCGGTAGTTGTGAAGTTATATTTGTCTCAATTTTTTAATATAGGAACTACTTTAGAAGTCTTCATACTGTTTGGGAAGACCCCAGTTAAAAATGATTGATTGCAGATATATGTGAATGGTGTAACTATACAATTTACGATGTCTTTAATTAGTGCCATATCTATGTCTGTACAGTCTGTTGACTTCTTATTTTTGAGCTTCTGGACAATTTCCAGGATTTCACTTTAGTTCACAATCCTGATGAAGATTGAATTTGGATTCTGTTTGATTATTGTTTAATTTAGACCTTCACTATCTCTCTGCTCTGGGATGTTTTTTGCAAGAGCAGGCCCGACATTTACACCTTCACTATCTCTCTGCTCTGGGATGTTTTTTGCAAGAGCAGGCCCGACATTTACACCTTCACTATCTCTCTGCTCTGGGATGTTTTTTGCAAGAGCAGGTCCGACATTTATTACACACACACACACACCCTCACACACACACACACACACACACCACACGCACGCACGCACGCACGCACGCACGCACGCACGCACGCACGCACGCACGCACACACACACACACACACACACACACACACACACACACACACACACACACACACACACACACACACACACACAGTTATTCAATTAATTTGCTATTTCTTTGGTATTATTTATAATAGTGTCATCTTTAATAAAATGATTTGGGTAGTTGTTACTTACCTGGCCCTTTTTAATTATACTATTCAAAATCTTCCATGTACCTTGGATGTTACTTCGGTGCTGTTCCAATTGTTTATGATAATATTCCTTCTTTTTATGTCTTATAATACTCATTAATTTCAGTGTATATTATGTTTTATATCTACTTTCAGTTTCTTCATCCTTTGTTCTATGTTTCATGTATAAATAATGTGTTTTTCTTTTTACGTGCATTTTCAAGTCATCCATGGTTTATCTTGCTTAACTTTGTTCTTGAGTTTGGACTGTCTTAACGGGCAGTGTTTATCATACAGCACAGTAGACAGAAAGACATCATAGGCCTGGTCAGGGTCATCAACAACATTGCTTTTAATTGATATTTAAGTTTTTGTTATTCATGTCCTCACTGTATTGCATTACTGCTTGTTTTTTAATGTCGTTGCCTTGCTTTTCTTTTTTTTCTCCATTGCTCTGTAAAGCACTTTGAGCTGCATTTCATGTCATGAAAGGTGCTATACAAATAAAGTGTTATTATTATTATCAGTAGTAGCATAGCCATAGACCTCATCCCAGGTTTGCATACTCAGGTCTACCTTTAGGGCAGCAACGGATTCAGGTGTTCTACATCTTATCAGCTTATGGGAGTGCATTTTGATATTGTTTTCCTTTTTAAGAAGCTGTTGAAATATCCCACCCAAACACAGGGAGATGGTCACTTATGTCGTTTATTAGTAGGCCGGCCATGGTTTGACATTATATTGCAGGTCAATCAATGTGGCTGTATCTGTTGTGATTCTACTTGGTTTAGTGATGATTGAGAAATGACCTTTACTATACATTCCGTTGATAAAATTGGCTGTTTTAGCATTCCCATGAGGGTTCAAGAGGTCAATGTTAAGATCACCAGTTAATATATGTACCTTGTTTATATTACCGAGCATGCTATCAAGCTTCTGATTATGTATTATACATAATTATGTATTAATGTATCTAGACAGGATCCAGGTGTTCTGTACACACAACTTATGATTATGTTTTTAGAATCTGCCACACCAATTTCAATGGTTATGCATAATTCCATGGTTGACATTGATGGGATGCATGGGATGTTGCATCTTAGAGCTGCATCTACATATAGTGCAACTCCCCCAGATGTTGAATTGGTCCTGTCCATTGTGTACAATTCATATCCCTCCCTCCATAACCTTTTTATTTTTCTAACCAGGTTTCGGAAACCGCTATTACGCTGAATTTGCTAAATTGACACAGATATTTCTAATTTTCTTTCTAATTTTTGTACAAGCTCCTGCTATTGAAATTAATTATTGAGAAAGCACCTTCTGTTTTGAACTCTTTTAAATTGCTTATCAGTATAGTACTCACAGTTATTACTAATCCTGTTAAAGAAGTTATTTTCCGGATCTATATCATTACCAAAATCGTGGATTTTGTATTCCATGTGATCAAACGTTTTTAAGTTGAGATTTTCATATTTTGAATATAGTAGATGTATGGAATCACTCCCATAGTTAAGATTAACAGTGGATTCTAGATCATCATCATCAATGTCCCTAAAAGGGAACTTAATTTCATCCTCATTAAGTGTCATTGTTTAACAAAAAAACCTTAAATAAAATCATGACAATCAGCTTGGAAATCCAACAATCCGCATTCTGCATATACCTGCACACATGCACGCACGCGCACGTCCGCCGCACACACCGGCACACACACACGCCCGCATGCCCACACCAGCACACGCGCCCGCACACACTGGCACACACACACGCCCGCATGCCCACACCAGCATGCACACCCGCACACAATAATCGCCCACAAAACCGGCTATTTGTCCAAAGTGAAAAAAGTAATAAAGAGGTCATTGCTAATTCCAGTCCACAAAAAAAGAACATTCAAACTCCTAACTCTGACTGGGGACTGACTGGCAGGGAGTCTGGGAGATAGTTGTGTTAAGTTTAATGATCATTATTACATATTTTGGAAATATCTAATATTGATGTGCTGTCATAATTAAACTTAACGTTGATATGGCACACTGACTATCAATACATTTTAAACACATGGCACTTCATGTCGAAAAGGTTCAAGGTTCTTTATTATTTGTCTCCCTAGGAAGAAATGTGTCTTAGACAAAGGGCCCGCTTAAGCGTAGCCCTTATGTCTGTGTCGCCGCAGTGCAGCGCCAGAACCTGCAGACCCTGTACACTACAGTATGGTGTGTATACATGTATATACGCTTCAGTGTTTAATTAACCACATGAACCCTAGCGTCCCTATTCTGGGCACGTCATCATGATCGACGATCATTCTGTGAAGATAGACGATCTACAAGCCCATCGACACGTTTCGACTTGTGAGGTTGTTGTAGATCGATGTAGAGGGAAAAGAGGAGGGAATACAGTCTAATAATAATAATTGATTGCATTTTTATAGCGCTTTTCTATGCTTTACGTGCTTACTCAAAGCACTTACAATGGTCCATTCATTCATACTAGGCCAATGGAGGACGCAGTCAATTAAGTATACAGGGGTTAAGGGGTTAACAGTAGAGCCAATAGAGCAATACTGTAAACTGTAGGTCTACTACAGTTCATTTTGAATCTAAGATGGATTTTTTTTTTAATTAGTAATGTTTCTCTATTGGCAGGAAGCATGACAGCTGAGAGGGGGAAAGCACATGGTTAGGCACAGGTGAGCAACCCGGGGCCGATAGGCCAGAAGAAGGTCATAGGCTACCGTGTGCTGGTGCAAAGAGCAGGACTTAACCTCCTACCCCAGCGATAGATCTGATAGGACCGTGATTGGTTTTCTTCAGAAAGCAGCTGACATCGTATTCAGCCTCCACACCAGACTCCCGGCGCCGCCATCACACCTCAGGTTCCATTTCCCCCTGGTCCCGCGTCCAAGGTGATGATGTATGCTCGGTGTCAGCGGTGTGAACTATGACCTATTAGCGGTGATGAATGGTCATGCCGTGTTTTGTCTCCACGTCTGTTTGTTGCAGCCATGGGTGTTCTGCAGTGCAGCAACGTAACTACCCAGCACCAGGCCCTGATGCAGGATGGTCTAGATGTGCCCCTCCCCCCCCGACCAAGCCGCTATTGAAACAAATTAACTGTTTAAAACAACGTTTTTTTTATCAGACCAAACACTACTCTAAAATGAATTGTAAAGTGCTACCCAAGAGTGAAATTAACTGCTGGGAAAATCCCTAATTGAGAGAGTGTAGGCGTAACAAGCACACCTCAGTGCACATGAAATATATTCTGCATGGCTAACAGGGCTTGGTCATTACCCTACCATCTCTCTCCATATAATTTGATAATGGCATATAAAAACATGACTTATGCACCCAATGAAAATATACACTTCACGGAGTATAGACCACTTGGAATTATAACAATCGATGGAGGATTGGCTGAGTATGGTATGAATTATAGGCTATCTCAACTTTTTGCGGGACACGCCATTGCGCTGAGGACGTTGTGGTGGCGGTGTATTTACCTATACTTGTGAGTGGCACACCAACACTCTGTGGACGCAATTTAATTTAGTTTGTTAATTTAGTAAACATAATTTAGTTGTCGTAATCCAAACTCTGTTCGACAGAGAGACCGGCGCGGACGTCCTGGGCTTTGCCATAGCAAGCTCCACACGGATTTTGTCCATTTACCGTGGTAGCATTAATACAAATGCCACAAAATAGGAATCAACCTCACCTTCTCTGAACACTGGGACAAGAGCAATCTGCTTGCTGATGTCGATGGGCGGTGATGTGCCAGAGCCCCGCTGTGGACTCACATTCTCTCCCGTGGCTGTATCTTCAGACCGGGGTGGCGGTGTGTGTGCCGTGGGGTGTGCCATATTTCTCAAGTGGCAGAGCTCGAGATCCCTCTCCTTCTGTCACAGTCTGACCTCCTCGGTCCATAGCTCCACTTTCCTTAGCTCAAGCTCCACCTCCCTGGGTGAGGCCCCGTCACGTCACGTCACGTCACGTCAGCAAGGCTCTGTGGGCCCGACTCCCCAGAACCTCCGGGGGAACCTAGGGAGGACGCATCAACCTCTGGGGCGTTACCATGCCTCAGCCATGCCTATGCTCGGACACAAACGGAATTCACGCGTTGAGCGCAGCATGCCACGTTTGAACATTTCCTGTATCACCACTGCACATACCTCTGCCTTCTTATCTGTCCCTGTCACCGGAATGTCGTGAAATTTGGCAATCTCTACTAGCTCCTTTAGTACAGCTTTCCAATTGTTCTACAGAAAAGACGTCCCCTCATCGCCAGAGGCCATATTACGACTTCAAAGACATAATAGGCTGCTAAACAAAAGGTGCAGAACCACGAGCAATATACTCACCACTGATGGACCAGCCGACCTATTCACCCAGAACAGAAAAAACATATCGTCGCTGTCGGGAGGATACCTCAAAACTCAAATGTTTTTTTTTCCATAAATCGATGCTACTGAACACCCTTTACGTCTAACGGCCAAGCTACACCAGGCTTTTCTCGTGCGTTTACTCTAAACGCGCGGACCGTGCGTGCGTAAGCCAAATGCCCTGGCTACATCGATCTGTCAGACGCGCGGCAGATTTGTGCGGGACCTTCCGGGAGGATATATAGATACGCGCGCATGGGGGCATACGCACATAAGAAAATTAGAACCGATCCTATTTTTAGAGCCTGGTGTAGCTGGTATCATTGACATATATTGGTCCTATCCAAACGCGCGCGCGCGCAGTAAACGCATACGCACACGCACGCGCGCAAAATTGCCTGGTGTAGCTTGGCCGTAAGAGAGATTGATGATGCGAAGTGTTTGTGTTTACTATCTGACTGTCATGGTGGAGCCCATATTGCGCGTTTCAAATGGATATATTATATAATTTCTTCTTTGTCGAGCTACTCCAGTCCAGAGCACAACGAAAAGTAAGTTAAGTCTTGTGTCAAGTTTCACTGTGCACAGTGCAGAGCTGTGCAACGTCGCATCGCAATCGCATGCAGACCTTGAGATCCCACCATGCGAATGGGAGGAACGGGATTCAACTTTTGCATGCGTGCGTGCGTGCGTGCGTGCGTGCGTGCATGCATGTTTGTTTGTGTCGGTCCCACATGTGTGATTACGTGCATGCGTGACGTGTGTGTGACTGTCTGTGAGACTGACCTGTGCACACGTGCGCATGTGAGCGAGCAAGAGAGGGACAGACAGACACTGAAAGAGGCTGTGCGCATGCGTGCGCGCGTGTGTGTGAGAAAATCAAACTTGCACGTGTGTGTGTGCCCGTGCAACATGATGTGAGTGAGTGAGAGAGTGGCTCCTTCCAGACCTGAGCGGAAAAAGATTTTGCGCTGCTGACAGAAAAAGCTGTGACGTCGTGTGCGCAGCTGTTTTTAGACAGCTGGTGGATGGGAATTAAGCTCCACCTCCGCCGACGATGGAAGCTGAGGAGAGCGTCAGATGTAAGCTGGCCGTCGCGGAAGTCGTCCGCGGAAGTGGAGCATTTTCTCCATCCACCAGCTGTCTAAAAACCCGGTTTTTCGGCTGCCGACAGCCGAAACTGTCGGCAGCACGAAACGGGTTTCCGCTCTGGTGTGGCAGTACCCAGTGAGTGACAGACATATACTAAAAGAGAGTGTGTGTGTGTGTGTGCGTGCATGCGTGCGTGCGTGCGTGCGTGCGTGCGTGATAATCAAACTTGGAGATCCATTGTCAGTGGAGTTAAGAGGTTTTTTCTGTCATTGATAAGAACTATCTTGACAGAGACACCTAACTCCACTTGAGCTGTATTCGGGTAAAGTGGTGATAATATAATGACACACACACACACACACACACACACACACTGTGTACAGTGCAAATCAATGAACTTGAACAACTTGCTTGGAAAAAGGAAAATAAGAAAAAAAGAGGCAAAAATGTAGTTTGTCACATCCTCAAGCAAAGGTTGTTGGACCGCAGAGGTTGCTCTTCCTCCAGAGTTAAAATGTGAAACAATATAATATAATGTTTAATTACATCTATTATTACACGACTGCCTACTAAACATTTCCACCAAGATGCTTGTTCTGTAGCAATTACTGTACCAGTAACTCATCGATATAATGGATATAGCAATAAACGCATATATTATCATACCACTTACTAAATAACTGAATAATAACAATAAGAAAAAATAACGCTGGCTGCCGTTACATGATACACACATGTACATAACCACCCAGACTATGGTGGTATGGAACCAATATTCACAGTGCATCACTAGCAACAGTTCCTCTCCAACACCGGCAGGACACACAGCCGCTGACTTTCCCTTTGGCATTTTTTGCAACAGCTTGCATCACTTTATTCCATGATGAATGTGCCCGTGTCACAATCCAAACTCCAAATGCTCTGCAGGGAGAATACAGGAACAACACAAATACAGCAAAGATATGCTGTCAAGACAAGTGGTATGAAAAAAAAAGCACAACTTTAAACACAGTATGCTGCTTTATCACTATTTATAGGGGTTCAGGTATCAGGCGGTGAGTTGGATTAAGGAGGTAGGTAGTGCACAGAAATGGTAATATCCTGCAGTCTGCACTGTCTCATCTATCATGTCAGGTCACCTTAAAGGATGTTACTGTCAGTGTTTTAGCAAGTCAGCCGACTTATACAGTATACATAGTTTGATCACTGCTTCTTGCAAATATAGCATTTGGTGGACTAGAAGTGGCCAAGTTAAAACAAGGGGGAGTTGATACACTAAGCGCTGTTCCATGAAGAGTAGAGAAATACTGCTGAGACAAACACACACACACACACGCACGCACGCACGTATGCACGCGCACACACACACACACACACACACACACACACACACACACACACACACACACACACACACACACACACACACACACACACACACACACACACACACACACACACGTGCATTAGGTAGCAGAATGGAAAGTACACAATATTGACTGTACAGTGAGTGGAATGAAGATAGATATGTTTAGCTCTTTTGTGCATATATACTATACAGTACAAATGTCAATTTAATAATGCAATTATTGTTGAAGCCTTGCAGCAAGAGCTCATATCTACGGCTCAGTTAACTCAATGACATTGTGATCTCTATGCATAGTGTGATGTAAACAATACTTTTCTGAGACCTACTGTAGCAACCAGATATTACAGCATTGCTTGTACAGTGAATCTCAGTGGTGGAAGTACAGTACTTAAGTAGAATTGTGGGGTATTTGTACTTTACTCCAGTTTTTTCCAATTTCCAGTACTTTTACTTCTACTCCACTTCATCTCGGATCCAAATATTGTACTTTTACTTCACTACATTTATTTGAAAACTTTAGTTACTTACTTTGTTGTTTTTGATTATAAGCGTGCATTAACCAATCCAGTCCTATATACATTTCATTGTTGACATAGTTAATTCGGTGGAAAATTACTGTATTAATTGAACTGAAAGCGTTTAAGCACTAAAAATAAGCACCACCAATATCCAATTACTGTAACTAATATAGTTACTATTTTGTTGAAGTGAAGCAGTTAATATTGGTCAATATACAGTATAGAGTGATACTTCAAACCTAATCAGCACTTCAATGAACTTCCTAAGTATGCATCTATTCCTTTTAAATGCAATTTGTTTTACGGTGGATATCATTATGAAACAGAATTATTCAGTTGCTCATTATTTCTTTTTCATACATTTATTCTATTCGTGCATACTGTACATCAGAATAAGCTCCTTTTGGTATAGCCTTTTAAAGGACTTGAGATACTGTATAATAGCCTGCCCTGCCGCCCCAACATGATGCATGGTGAGGAAAAGGTTTGGCTGAAATGTGTGATGGTTTATTCATTAAAATGCAGAAAGCACTTTTGCCCCAAAATAAATCAAATTTGGACTTCCTGTGTAAGTTCAAACCTCTGCTGGGTTTTCTCAGTTTGATGCTATGAAGTGCGCGCTTTCTAATTAAATAATAAATGAAGATATGTTTACATGGTTACACTCCAGAGAACTCTTTCCACAACACAGCGCTATTCTAAGTCGATTTTTTTTTTTTACAACTTTCCTCCTGTACGTGGAGAATTATAGTTGCCAGTTGTAGTAGTAGTTGTTGTTTGTGTTCGTGACGAGACCTGGGCACCATACGTATATGGGGCTTTCCCCATGTATGGGGATTTTGAACGATACACTGACTGACTGACCGGGAAATGCATGATTCCATAGTTAACTGTGACCTTTGCGGCAACCACAGTGGTTATCATGAGACTGTCACAATATGATCATAATTATATTGGCATACCCATATATGGGCTTAATATTGATCACAGTCAAGGATCTGCATATATGGGCATAACAGGGATTGCTAATCTCTGACGGCAGCACCTCTGGCGTTCCCTGGCCAGACGACGGCGCCGCTGGTGTTCGGGACAAACAAAGTTGCATAGTTAACACCCCGAACGCCCGGGGGGTATTTGTAACAATTAAATCAGGACGCCCTGACACATCACTCACACTGACATCAGACTTGCACAGCATAAAAGACAGTTCTCAGTTTACAAACCTCCGATGTCAACCAACGCTCACGGTCTTACAACGACGTGGGTTAGGTGACGGGGAAAGTGGGTTTGGTGTCCAAAACGCAGGTTTCATAGTTATCAGCGAACTTCGGTCGAACAATAAATATACCTATTATATACTTAGTTGACCGAGATCCCACAGGTCTCTGCACATGGTCTGCTCCTATTTTTCACAATGGTTACTTAATATACTGTAGAGCTATTTACCTCTAAACAATATCGCCCTTGACCTCTTAATTTAATATTGTAAAAGTGGACGCTTAAGCCTACATTATCGGTCAATTATTACACAGTTTTAAACTAACCCTTAGGATTTTTCTTCTGTGTAAAGCCTCAACTGACCCTTTCTTCCTAATAACCATATATTCCTGCAAATTAGTTAGAGGCCCTGGGTGTGAGTTTCTCTGACGGAGAGGCTTGCCGTCATATCCCGGCCCTCCACTGCTGGCCCCAATTCTCCTGCATGCTATTGTGGTCCAGCTCCAGCTAGAGAGAGAGAGAGAGAGAGAGAGAGAGAGAGAGAGAGAGAGAGAGAGAGAGAGAGAGGCTGAGTAGGAATGGGTCAAATGGGGTGGATCAACCTAGCTCATCTTTGCACTGCATGGGCTAGAGAGACACAAAGATAAGCAAGATGATGGAAGGAACACGACCCATCTGTGCAGATGTAATTTGTGGTGCGTGGTGTGCAGAAAATCATCCGGACAGCAGAAGTGTGGCATCCTCGTTCACGGTATGTGTGGTCCAGATGATCTTGGGTTACGATTGCCATGCCTCAAAGGGACTCACACTATAATTAAAATAGCAGATCTGCAAGCTCATGCGTTTGCGCATCCCATTCTCTCTTATTTAAAATGTTATCCCACAATTTTGTGCTACATCCTCCGGGTTGATACACACAACAACCAGCTAAACCCGTTAAATAGGATAAGTATGCTGCAAGCAGCAACACCGACAGCAACAAACGAACACAATTAATGTACATATTCGTCAAAATAATGTTTAACAAAAATGTCACAATGTTTGTCCAAAAGACTTCGGGAAGGCACCAACTGCCGGTAACAGTAGGGAAAAAAGGGACACGGTGCATTCTGCTCAGGTAAGCATATTTAGTGTGATTCTGAACTAATTTGAAAAGTGTGTGAAAGACAATTTTGCTTCATTTAACTCCACTCGTCAGAACAAATGCAACTGGACCAGCACTAGGCCTGATGCAGCTCTTGTCGCTTCGTAACATTTTTCATTGCAACACCATATGTGCCTTACAGAATGCCTAATGAAGGTGGCTTGCTGTTTTAACCAAGCACTGATGAATTATGGCCAAGAAAAGTGGAAATATTATCCCGGCTAATCCATCACCTGGGAGCTGTGACAAAGGTGGTTTATTATCATTACCAATATTGCATCATTATCAATATGTATTAGTATAGTAGGGCATCTCTCCATGCTCCAATAGGCCATGACAGGCCTTAAACAAACTACAGTATGTTGTTGCTTCACTGAGGGAAATAAAAGCCACTGGTGGAGAAAGTATCCTAGATCTTTTGCTTAAGTAAAAGTAGCAGTACCACAATGTATAAATACTCTTGTTACAGGTAAAAGGACTTGTTTTACATTAGGCAAAAGTACAAAAGTACTGGCATCAAATATATACTTACAGTTCCAAACCAACCCAAGGACTCACATAAAAAGGGGTTAATAATTGCCAGACCTTTTCAAAAATACCTGATCTGGCTTAAATAATAACACATTGTGTAGATTTTCTATTTTCAAATAGGTGAAGTATAATGAAGAAAAAATTAAGGGAAGCTCTGCACACTCAAAATCTGTGAACAATCATTTCTTTGCAAGTTTTCGGTCTATACTGACCTTCAGGCTAGAAGGGTAGTGCATAAAAGGGGTGGCCAGGTTTGAGGCCTCATGTTTGGCCAGAAGCCTGATTTGAGTGTTTGTTGTGGACCTGGAGGCATGAGGTGTACAGCCTCGTTTTTATTAACGCATCATGCTGCTGCTTCCTGCATTATGTGCACATTCAAAACAGGTGGTACGCAAGCAGGGCCGTTATGTGACTTAACTATCTCTAGTCTGAGCGCTTCCAAACTCCAACATCACACTTTGCAGATTGAAAGAGGATAATTCAAGCTTGCCCTACAGCTGCAATGTTGGTGAGTTTAACGTAATTTATTTAATACAAGCAGATCAGACATTTCTATTTGGATCAATGGGCTGTCAATGGAGGGTATTACAAGTTCACGTTTTGCACTTTTTTTTGGTGGCTTGAAATAGTTGAGAAATATCTGGCTGTCATCACATTGTATGAGCTTGTAATGGACTTTCAAAGTGAACTGGCTGGACATCAGGAAATGCATGAATTATATACTCTTCTACTGTAGGCCTATGTCACAGCACCAGGGTTTGTAGTGGATTCACATCCCATTAAATCAGTTAAAAGTGAAAATGTTTTTCATTAGTTGTTGATTTAGAACAGGGGGGGATTCACTTTTTTAACAGATCTGACTACAAGTTCACAACACATAACAATGCAATGTGAGATTCAATCTCACATTACATTGTGATTGAGATTGTACACCTATTTTTGCTATGATATTTTTTCCTCTTTTATTTGGGGGGTATACATTTTATAATGTTCACCAAAAATATATTTCATTAAAATATATTTTTGTTTTATAATTAATTACATTGGTTAGTTCTATGTAAAGTGCCTTGGATAAAAGGTGCTATATAAATGCACCATTTATCATGTATTCCATTGAATTACTGTAACACAACAACCAATGCCATGTCACATGCCATGTTTTAAAGTTTGTTGAACACACACGGAGAGAGGGGTGTCTGGTGGCTCAGACAGCGAGAGCACAGACCACATGCTCCCTGTGCTCCTTGCGCGAGGACCCGGGTTTAAATCCAACCTGCGTCCTGTCACGCACGTCTCTCCTCTCCGCCTGCCCTTGGCACATAGGGAATACACATGACCGGAACACATGTGAGTCATGACTGATACAGAAGGCAAGATGTCAACAAACGGGAATAGGAATAGATAGGGAACATGATGCTCTAGCAAGCAGATGGCATGTGTACTTCAACGGTGACATCCCGTACCCCTGGGCCTGCATGCACTCTACTTCTATCAATCTTGATAAAGAAGAGCACATCGTGGAATCTCTCTAGGTCGTCCTCAGACGAGCCCTCCATCGTCGTTTCCAGTCATCCCGGCTCTCCATACATCTGGCCAGTTCGTTGGTATTTTGCGCTCCTGCGTCGTTCTTGAGTACATCCACGTATGTATATTACAACAGTTCTGGTTCTTGATATAGCAATCATTGCTTTGATTGCTATATCTTTTTTGACAAAAGGACAGTGTGGAAGGGAAAAGTGGATATAAGGGGGCAGGACTGGTGGGGGGTTAAGGGTCTCTAGGGTCTTAAGCCTATGATTTGTGGATTGATTGAATACTTTATTAGTCAGAAATGTAATTTAGTGTAGGATGTGTTAACTGTACAAAGAAAACTTAAATCATCTTAATTTTCTATTCCCAGATATTATTCGGGTAAAGAGTACAGAGATGATCAGTGATGTAGTATTGCTGTAACTTAGTGTATTTAGAGTTCTGTACTTTACAATTTCCAATACTTTTACTACTACTCAACGACATACAGTATCAGAGGCAAATATTGTACTTTTACTCTGCTACAATGTGAAAACTTTAAAAACTAGTTAAATACAAGACATACATTAATTATACATTAATTTTGATGAATTGAAAATGGTGGGCCCTATTGTAAACAAGTGTAATGCTTTGTGGTGTCGTCCACTCACAGTTAACAAACTGCAAACTGTTAATAAATCAATCAATCAATCAACCACTTCAGCCCTATATACACTTCGGCAATTTTTTTCTTCTTCTTTTTGAAGACTTTAAATTAGACATTCTGCACAGTGAGTACTTTAACTTTTGGTACTTTAAGTACTGTACATGTGTTTCCACCACTGCACAGAATGTGCTCCTGACTGGCCCCTACAGTGGCAGGAGGACTGGCCCTGACTGGCCCCTAGCATGACTGGCCCTTACAGTGGGAGGAGGACTGGCCCCTACAGTGGGAGGCTGCAGTCCTGGAGCAGGCAGATGGATAGATACAGTAGATAGCCCCAGGCAGTTTCATCACCAGGCCGGCAGTCCCGTCTCACGACCCACACCAAAATAACCATACTTATTACGGGCTGTTCATTCCTCGCCACCCGCCCGGTCGGTGTCCAGCTTTTTTTGGCACCTGGAGTAGAACGTTTTGGAGAGCGGTGACGCTCATCAATGTCACTGTCCTATCTAGAGGCTTGGAGTGACACGACCAAAAGCTGCAAACATTGTTTGGCCCTTTAAAAATGTGTCCAGAACTCTGTCAACTCCCGAGAGAGAGAGAGAGAGAGAGAGAGAGAGAGAGAGAGAGAGAGAGAGAGAGCACAGACAGCAGTGTGGTGAGGAAGCCCCGCCCACAGGTGATTGGTCGAAAAATATCGTATCCAGGGGAAATACATCTTAAGGATGTTTCCGGCCCGACATTCCGGCTATGCACTCTCTGCCTTACATTATCGTGACCAGGCTTTTCTCTTCGCAGATGAGTAAGGCTGGGACCGAGGCTAAAAGAGGTTGCTTTATGTTAGGTAGTCTTGTAAGTGTCTGCGTACATGAATCTTTTTTTTTATATATATATTTTTTCTATTTACTATATTGTGAATGCCAAAATAGTTTGCGTCTGTACATCAGTGTGCTGCTTTGATTACTTCAAAGGCTTTAACAAGCCTTAAGCGTGCCGTGGGAGGTGGCATTAAGCCCATTTCCATCACACCACCGTAGCGACACGAGGTCTGCACTTAGGCCTACAGCAGGATCAGAAGAGTACAGAAACACGTTCTGCATTCAGAGTTGCAAAAAGACGCCGTGGAACTCCATTCATGTCATGTTTTCACTTCTGACAGAGTAGAGATGGGCAATTAATGTGATTCTGTCAGACCGACACATGCAGCAGGTTGAACGAGGCGCTCGTTTTCATCCCGAAAGAGGAGTCGAGCAGGATCATGACGGAAATCCTGCCCTGTGTTAAACTCCCTTGAGATGGCAACGACAGTAGCCAGACATCTGTTTCTCTGTCCACGGTGTACTCCATCATGAGTTGTCACAAATGTGTATACTAACGTATGAATAGACTAGTGCGGCAGTCAACACTTTCATCTCTGCTGTGCACCAGTCATTCAATGAACACATTCTACCCACAAGGCCCTGACATTCCTCACATCCTACACTCATTGCTGCTGCTGCCTTGGACCCGAGACAATAGAAATAAACATTTCTGAGTGATGACATGGGCCAGGCTGTGAAGAATCAATTGGAAGCCATCTACCAATAACGGAAAGGTACGGGATGATAGATTTACACCTGGAGAAAAAGGAGAAAGTTGATACAAGGCAGGTGAAAAAAGCTAAACCTAGAAAATAATCTTTCCTTCACAGAACATACTAAAGATGATGAACAAGCATCCAAACAAAAATATCCAGGAACAAATAAGACGGGGTGCCACTGCCTACTCATCATGTGGATGTTGTTGTCCCACTCTTCTAGTGGAAGAAGCACCAAGCCTAAATCCAGAATCTCTCCAAAGTAACATATCTGTCTACATAGCCTGCCTTAATTAAAGGTAGCGTACAGTAAGTCATAGGCCTTTGTTAAAATTAGATTGGCACAAAGAAATAAATAGACAAAATTGGAACAGGACAATATCAAAGTAGGCTGATATTCAAAGCAGGCTGTCAGCCAGGCAGGGAGGTGTCTCTGTATCGTTTACGATAGTCAGTCACTCATTATTTGATACAGTCTGTCGCGTGGTCTCGACCAGGCTGAAACAGTGCAGCGCAGCCAATGCAAAGCCACAACAAAACAGTCAATGAACCTCGCACAGGACGTTGGAAACAAACGTAAGCAACGGCCACGAGGTTGTGACACTGACAACAGAGCCATCTAATATATATTTTTGGGCACCCTTTCTGGGATGTTTTAGGACGACCCAAGGGACATGTCTGTGTACCAAATGTCATGCTTGCCTTTTACTAACTACTAATAGAAGAGTTACAATATTGAGAGGGTGGAAACCGAGCACTTGAGCACTGTTTATGCAGCCTGAACTGAGACAAGCTGGAGTTGGAAATAGGCCTACAGTACATACAGGGCGGTGCAAATAAGAGCTATTTTAAGCATGCGTGCAACATGACAACTGTTTTAAAGTATTGTACAGTAATCAATTTACAATTTACAATTTAGGCATTTATCAGACGCTCTTAATCCAGAGCGACTTACATTAAGCAAGAACAAAAAAGCATGGGAATACATCACATAAGAACATTTATCATGAAACATGCGTAAGCTAAGAAAGTAACAGTGGAATATCTATATGATGAAACTATACATATAAACTATACATCTATACTACAATGCTATACTTATGTACTATGATGTGCTATGACTACATACAATGCAATTATAGTGCTGTCTACATAACATGCTATAAGTCTGTATCAAATGCTATCTACGTCTACAGAAATGCTATCTAAGGGGGTGGGGTAAGTGCTACGGGCCATGATGGATTCTGAAAAGGTGGGTTTTCAGACTACGGCGGAAGATTGGGAGTGATGCTGCAGTTCTGACTGCAATGGGAAGTGCATTCCACAGTTTTGGAGCCAGAAGGGAGAAGAGTTTGGGACGTGTGGAGCGTTGTCCCGGCGTTTTTAGTGAGGGTACTTCCAGCTTCCCTGCGTTGGCTGATCTGAGTGCGCGGGAGGGTTTGTAGGGTTCGATCAAACTTGCAAGATATGGGGGAGCCATACCTGTGGTTGCTTTGAATGCCAGCATCAGAGTTTTGTATTCTGTGCGGGCAGCGACCGGGAGCCAGTGGAGGGAGCGGAGCAGGGGGGAGACATGTGAGAATTTTGGCTGGTTGAAGACCAAGCGAGCTGCGGCATTTTGGATCAGCTGGAGAGGCTTAAGTGCACATGCTGGTAGGCCAGTAAGGAGGGAGTTACAGTAGTCGAGTTTTGACAAGACTGTTGTCTGGATTAGGAGCTGGGCTGATTCCTGGGTGAGGAACGGTCTAATTCGTCGTATGTTATAGAGTGTGAACCTACAGGATCGAGTGACAGCTGTGATGTGAGTTTTGAACGAGAGCTGGCTGTCCAGGACAACACCAAGATTCCTGGCTGTTGGGACAGACGTTACCAGGGCGTTGTCTACGGAAATAGTTAGCTCCTGCATAGGGCAGGACTTAGCTGGGAAGAAGAGAAGCTCAGTCTTGTCTGGGTTCAGTTTGAGGTGGTTGGAGGACATCCACTGTGAGATGTCAGCCAGGCATGCAGTGATGCGCTCTTCCACCTGAGTGGCAGAGGGGGGGAAGGGTAGAAACAGTTGTGTGTCATCGGCGTAGCAGTGATAGGATATATTGTGAGCAGAGATGATAGTGCCCAGGGATTTAGTGTACAGTGAGAAAAGGAGGGGACCAAGTACAGATCCCTGTGGGACCCCAACCAAGACTAAAGTCTCTTTAATGAACTTTCAGACCTACTTGACCCCTATGAGCCAACCCGTGAGTTGAGATCCTCGGGAAAAGCCCTTCTCACCATAAAAACAGTCCGCAAAAAGACTATTGGCGATTGGGCCTTTGCAATCTGTGCACCCTCATTATGGAACGCCCTGCCACTGTAGATTAGGCTTGCCGACTCGGTTCTTCGTTTTAAATCACTCCTGATTTCTACAAAGCTGCTTTTAATCCTTTATCGTTGTGATTTCTTTGTACTTTCTGATTTATTTCACCTTTTTATGTTTTTACGTTTTTCGATATGCCATTATTCTGTGTTTTTGCTGTTTGCCTTTAGATGGGGGGGGGGGGGGAGAACACAACAGAGACAGCGCTTCATTCACCTGACATTATATCACTATGTGATAAATTCTTGTTTTTTAAACCTCATTAATTAACCCTTGTCCTAGTCAAACATTCAGCGCGAATCGCAATTCCTGGGTGGGATTCTGAGATGCTCGATAAATACGGTCCATTGTCTGTAAATCTCGCACATAAACATAATGTATTATTCAGTGCAATCGAACTACCCCCCCCCCCCCCCTACACTGCTCTTCATGGCAGTCATCCAATGGCTATAGCGCACATGCGGCATTCTTGTATCTCAGTTCATTTCAGGTGAATTAAGTTCAGCTGGGTAAATTGTTTCAATATAGTCTGGGGGTCGAAGCTGATATAAAGACATTTGCTAACACCTCTGGGTAGAAGCAAAACCCCTTGCCATGTGTTGCAGCCTGGTTGTCATCTCTGGAAATTATTTTTACGTCATTTTGCTCATTTTGATAATGCAAGTAGCAAAGCTAATATTAGTTGATGCTGGCTAAAGTGATGAATAATATTTTATTTGGGTGGGATGGAGGGTAGCTGATTCTATTATCCTGGCATTCACACGGGTACTGAGCTGTGGTGATTGGAGGCTTTGCATGTCAACCTTCAAGATCATGATGCCCTGGTTGGCTGCTTATGATCAAGAGCCATTACATAAGATGCTGCAATTTTGCTTGAATAAATAATTATTTTGTAAGGCAACCTCACCTTTCCATTGTTTAATAATAACATGTACTCTAGCTTGTCAAAACAATGCCATGTACTGCTTTTTATATAGAAATAAAATTGATATTATGCATAATTAAGTTCAGCCTTTTGCCCGGCCCTCAAATATTTTCTGTTTCTCATTTGGCCCCTTGGGAAAAAATAATTGCCCACCCCTGCTTTATATATTGTCAATTACTTCCATGAGCCGGGGAGAGTTGGTGGAGTTAGTTAGTTTAGCAGACATTTTGAGGGTCCAATGGAGTTAAGAGGTTTTGTCTGAAGCACTTTTTACTACTTTTCAGTGGTTCAATATTTTCGACACATTTATTTTATTAATTTATTTATGCAAAACAAAAACAAAAACTCAAAAATGGAGTTAGGAGGTTTCCTCCCGACAGCAACGCTATGCTTTAGTATTGACCGGCACTGTCCAATTGCATTTAAAGTGACATCCTTTTGTCTCTGTATCAATATGTGCTTAGTATGTCTGTTTTGATAATGTTCCTGTACCAATTCTATACTTGGTATAATTATGCCTCTGAAATGATCTATATACCTTTGTTTTTTATCTAAATTTTCACTTGCTGTCATTCATACGATTTTGAATCTCGTTTTGACCAAATTCTGTCAATTTAGGTGAAAAATACTCACAGATGATCACTGTGGCTGGAAGCAACACACAGCTTATATTATGCTTATAAGTAAGTAAGTAAGTAAGTAAATTTTATTTGTAAAGCACCTTTCAAGACAAAGTCACACGGTGCTGGACAGAACACAGAACAAGCAATCAACAAGTTAAAAACAAACAGGAAAACATAGCACAATAAAGTAAAAAGACAATAAATAATTTAACGAATAATAAACAAGGCAAAAACTGAAAACATAGGCATGTAAAATGGTAAACTAGAGGCAGAATCACAAAAACATAGGTATGTAAAAATAAATCAGGTAAGAACTACATGGGAAAATAAATACGGAATAAATGTGTCTTTAACTGTCTCTTAAAAAAGTCTACTGACTCAGCATTTTTTAGCATGAGGGGCAGGGCGTTCCAAAGAGTAGGGGCAACCACTGCGGAAGCCCTGTCGCCCTGTTCTTAGGTTAGACCCCGGTATCTTCAGTAGATATTTGTCTGAGGACCTAATGGGTCTTACATTAGACTTTGGGGGCAGTAGGTCACAAATATATGAAGGGGCCAGCCCATTTAGGGTTGTTAAAATAATTTTAAAATCAATTCTGGCCTTAATTGGAAGCCAGTGCAAGGAGGCTAATATATGGGCCCTACGGTTGGTGTTTGTGAGTAGTCTGGCTGCAGTGTTTTGAATGAATTGAAGTCGGGATAGAGATGAATGGTTAAGCATGGTGTAGAGACCGTTACAGTAGTCCAAGCGGGAGGATATGAATGCATGTATGATTTTTTTCCAGGTCTTGGGGTGACAGAATTGACTTGATTTTTGTAACAGGCTGTTCCACTCAGAATGTGTTGACACTGAAGCAAAGCCTGCAAGCACATTACTCAGAATACTAATACACATGCCTTCATTGCATGTATCAGAATTGTAGTGCCATACATTTGGGACGGCATGAATGCTTCTGAATCTAACGTTCCACTGTGCCCCTTCACTCAATTACAGCAAAACCTGAATATAGTATCTCTCACTCTCTTGTTCTGTTGTTCATAAACTGAGCAGGAATGTTCTGCACTCTGCACTCCCTCTGTGAGAGCTGAAAGAATGAATTGGGACAGCTGCACAGGCACTGATAGTCGCATTGTGCCACGACAGCAGAAAGAGCCTCTGGAGTTTGTGTGCGAGCCAGGAGAAAGGCCTTGGAAAAAGCCCTGTGTCAGACCTTTTCACTGCAGAGATGCAACCCCCCCTACCCCCCCACCCCAACCCAGCCCCCAATCACGCTGACAGAGCCCTGTCACACACCTGATCGCCATGTTGATGGTGGCTAGTGAGCTAGTGAGAGTGACACCATCCGTTCGCACCCAGATGACAATTAGTATCTGTGGACAGACTGAGAAAAGAATAATAATAATCTGCTCGGCTCAGCGCCACTTTTTCCTCTCACTCTGCCTGTTCATGATGCTGCTGTACGTGTGAATATTTTGTCATGTTTTTTTTCTTCTTTCTTTTAACTTGAATTGAATATTTGCATCAGTCCTCAAACATGCTGAGTAAGTCTCATAAACCCTAGAGGGTTCATGAAGGACAGCTATTCCAAATGAATTGTATTATGTAACAAAATGTATGGACGTTGAGCGGAAAATAAGGCTGTTTTGCTTATAAAAAAAGTTTACCTTCTTAGATACCAAGTTTCCAGCTATATGCACGGCGTACTGAGGCAGATCGAGGTAGAGGAGTACAGAGAAGTGGAGTAAGGAAGTGGGACACCCTCTGGGGGTTCATGAAGGCGCATAGAATATTCCCTTAACAGATACAAATGTGTTTTTTTACACTTGGATTGGATGGACGATGGTCGGTTATGCAGCACTAATGTGTTACATCTGATGTAAATTTGGTGCAAAACAATTACACTAGATAAATAGATTTAAAAAATACATGTGTTCAACGCTAGATTAGAACATGTGAAAGTCATGAGATTGGCTAAAGCCAAGTCTACAGCTTTTATGTGCTATCAGTCTTGTGACACATTTCATATCTGTATTTGTTATATTTCAGTTGGAAAGGTGTTCCAAATAAGTCCCCAAATGTACTGTTTGTGATGTGTATCTGCAGTTGCCATTTGCTGTCCTGCTGATTCGGTGTATCCATCTTGTCTACTGATCTGCATGACATTTCTGCATTACAGTATTTAGACATTTGGAGGCTAGTTTGAGTCAGACAAGGAGATTTTGTGAAGAAGCAGCATAAAAAGAAGAAAATGTGACTGTCCATGCGTAATTGTCCCTATGTCACACCGCCCGTACATGAGAAATGTTGCCTCTAAAATGGGGCTTCTATACTGCCTCAGTACACCAGACAATGAGGCAAACGTCTGCTTCCTGTTTTGAACCCTAAATGGTTTGATGAAATCTGGCAGTATGTGTTGCACAGCATTCATGCCGCTGCACCTTGAGCGTGTCTTCAGACGACTCTTGCTTTGGGGCGCTCGTGTTTCATGCTTGCCTTAACCTTAATCCTAACCCCTAGTTTACAGGCACGGCCAGTGGACTGTATACTGAATGCATTTAGCTAATTTCTTTCTGCACATACTGGATTTAATTGTGACCGCAGGTCACAGTTAACTATGACATTGTGCATTTCCCGTCAGTCAGTCAGTCATGCCCCATATATGGTCATGCCTTGTGGCATCACGTGGTGATGTCAACAATATTAAGCCCATATATGGAGATCCCTGATGTCATCAATATTGGACAGCAACTCTACATCTGACCTCAAACCCTTAGATCTCCATAGCTGACCTGTTCTGACATTCCATATGTTGATCCTTCACCATCCATCCTTCCTCTTCGATGTCTCCCTTTTGACTGATACCTGTCCATTTAAACTCTAGACGGGCCTGCTCCAAAGTTTTTAGTACAGCCGTACCCGGCAGCCGGCGAACAGGCCCAATAAATTAAGGCCCTCATCAAACCCTGTACACTCAGGACACTGCCCCTGCTGCCACCCTTAGATCTCCATATGTGGAGCTGACCTGTTCTGACATTCCATATGTTGAACTGACCTCATCAAACCCTGTACACTCAAGACACGCTCCATATATGGCCAGTACAGAATTCATTGTTGTTCATTCATGTTGATCTGACCCGCATTCCAAAGTGCCAGCGCTCGCCCAGCAGTCTGCCGTCACCCAGGCATCCGGGTGCACGCGTCTTACTGGTTTATTGTACTTTGGGTTGTAGTAAATTAGCATTCAAGAAACACATTGTACGATGCATATTTCATCACGGTTCACTGTCATGTGTTGTCATTCAGTGTGCATCTCTATAGCATGGGTTCCCAAATGTTTTCAGCTGTGACCCAATAAATAGATAATTTAGTTGCCACCAAAACTTACAAAAGTACATTATGAATGAATAACCTGTGCGTGCGTGCATGCGCAACTGCGCGCGTGAGTCTTCCGTAATGCACTCTCCATTTCTTTCCTCGGGCATGTAATCCCTTGGTTACACCATATTATGCAAGGATGAACATGGCTAATGAATACCCTCGGTTATTGTTCATAGTGTCCATAGCCACAGCAATAACCTAATTTACTGCATATTAACTACACCTGTACACCTTGTGGCAGCCAGAAGTCCCAAAAGAGTAACAGAGTTAAGAGTGCAGTTGCACTACAGTACATCACTGGAACTCAGAGCTGTGCTATGAGCACACAGAGCACACGCCAGACACTCAAGGCGGAGAGTTGGTCCAAGTATTTGAACATTATGGTTGGACATATGGAGGTTATGGCAAAATTCAATGGTTTTGACACACGTGTCAAGAGGGCAGCACAATCGGAGGGAGAGCAAGTTCAGATGCAAAGACTTTATCAACAAAATGACAAGGCTTAGCGAGAGGTGAGGCAGGTCAAACTGGGAACGCGGCCAAGTCCAAACAGGATAACAACTTGAAAGGATCGGCCTATAAGAATCAAGAGACGGGCTGGAGGTCAAACATTCTTCCGAGCCAAGATCTGGAGGAAGAACTCCACACAGGATTTGAGGCAGATCTCAGAAAAACTATGAAATACTAACGGAAGCCTATAGGGAGCAACGACACAAATAACATACGATCTGGCAGAAACTAGATCACTAGAACATTTTAGTTAACTGAATAAAAACGATTTTGATTGCATGTGTTATCGGATATTGGCGGATTCCAGCATTTTTGTCTCCACCAGGCCGAAGGCATGTGGGGAGAGTATGTTTTGCACTTCGTCCGTGTGTCCATCCGTCCGTGTGTCCGTCCGTGTGTCCGTCCGTGAACAGCTAATCTCGGCCACCGTTAACCCGGTCGATGCCAAATTTTGCACACACACTCCCTGGATGCCAACCATGAACCTCTGCCCCAAACTTTCCAGAACGGCCTGTTATAGCGCCACCAGGAGGCCGCTTTGTGCAAAACAAGTTTTTTCACAGTACACCTACAGATTTTGTCCAAACATCACGCAAATTAGTACACAGTCTCTCTAGAGCCATTCAACGAAACGGGTCTTTCAGATTTCTCAGACTCCATCCTGATTGGTTAAGATTGGCTTCCAAAGTTCACAGGAGTGCTCAGTTTCAAACAAAATGCTGCAAATCATGAACACATCGCGTGATTTCCGTGAAATTGTGCACGCACATTCCCACTAGGCCGAGGACGAAATGCCACATGAACAATTTCAACTCAGCCTCAAGGTGGCGCTATAACTGGCCGAAAAGTGTTTTTACCTCTAACTGCACGGATCTGTGGATAACCTGGTGGAGACCTGTGCCCAGAAGGGCACTTTTTCTAGTTACCTCTGCAAAGGTGAGTGAGCTATTGTTCAGTAGAAATTTGCCTTTGGTCGTAAGGTTAAAATGATTTTTACACCCAGGTTTGTGAATCAGTTTGTGCTTAGGGTAAATACACACCCCTTTAGTCACTTTATTTACGTAGGACAGCTTGTGTACCGATTTGCGTTGTTGTTTGTGTTTCGACAAATTGTTTGGTGCATTAGTTTCTAGTCTAGGATATGTGTACAGATGAGTGCACACTGTGCAATGGCACACCCCCACCCAATCACGCCGGCCCTTCACAATTTGCGTCCTCACTTTTGTCTTCAATGTTTGTGTGTATACAAACACTCAAAGCTGGGCATAGGAGGGGCTAGTGCCACAGCTGGCATTGCAGCTGCCATTGCAGCCTTGGGTGCCCAGACCACCCTGCCAGCAGCCCAGGCCACAGAAAGTTTAGATGCTGGGATTGCAAATAGCAACTACAAATGCACTCTGCCGAGGTACAAACTTGCGCCTTGCCCACAAGTAGGCCATACATGGCCTACTTGTGCGCAAGCAGAGCGCACAAGTAGTGCCGACCTCTACGAAGTTACGATCAGCCCCTCTATACAATTTATATATACCTACCTTGAAACCAGTGATACATTGTTTTAATTTGTCTAATGCTGTTAAATGTGATAAACACAGTTTTGTATTGCTTTTGAATTCATCCTGGTGATTCTGCTTTGTGTTCTACAGTATGTTTACAGAACATAAAAATAAAAAGCACTTTGAAATTTAAATTGTGCTATCGATAACATCCAGTCCATTTGTATGTCAAGACATGCCAATGTGAAAATCCTTGTTTTAACATAAGGATTGTAAACATTCTTCCAATGTGCATGCACTCTGTTGTAGAAAGTATGCCTTGCCCTGAAAATAAAAATCATGATCACTGCCCTCCTTAGTGTATACCACAATAGAGATCAGTGGATCTATATTGTGATATATCTCTCTCTCTCTCTCTCTCTCTCTCTCTCTCTCTCTCTATCTCTCTCTCTGCCCAAACACAAAATGCCTGTGTGTGACCATTAGTTAGAACATTAGCTCTCTGTAGCCATCTCCTGGTGACAGCATGGAATAAAGTGGTACCACAAAAGACGTGGTACCGGGAAGGCACCAGGGAGGCACCACCATTGACACTTTCAAGTGCTCACCACTGTATGTGATGTATTGCCATGCTTTTTCTTCTTCTTTAATGTAAATCGCTCTGGATTAAGAGCGTCTGCTAAATGCCTAAATTGTAAATTGTAATAATTGTGCGCTCTGCTTGTGCAAGCTAAGACTCCAGGTTGCTACTATATTGTAGTATTCACATAGTGTAGGTCACCTTGAGGACATAAGCCAACTGTGACGGATGTGCCGGTCAGAATGAATAAATATTAAAACCACAAACACTGGACCTATGCCATACCCCTTTTTGCTGTATCATTTCAGAGTGAATGCCATTTACAGATAAGACAAAATTGGAAAATCAGTTAAACCCTTGTTTTTTTATGAAAAATAATTAATGGTATTTGGATGTCTCAGGCTGAGAATGTGGAGGACATCCAAGTTGTATACTGTGCCTATACACTACGTATAAACCACACAGCAAGGTTAGTTAGGTTACCAACGGTAAGTGATAAACAACACCTCCAATGGATGCCCTTTCCCTTTGATCACATTCATATCAACTCTAGTGACTCATTCATTTGGTTCTTTCTTTTTTACTTCTGTATTTTGAAATGAGATTTCCTTGCCCGAGGGCTGAAGGGTAACAACAGACATGAATGTGGCACTCTGTTGAACCAATCAAGGAGTGTTTCAGGGGAAAACGGAGGGCAGTGGCATCATCAAACTTGTAGAAATGCTGCCTTGTGTTTCTGGTTTCTTTCTGACCCGGAGATGCTGGAGGTTAATTGCCATGTGCTTAGTGAGGAAAAAAAGGGAAAAGGACAGGTTTGTCAGATGGCTGCAGGTCCTAAGAGCAGAATGGAAGTGTTTTGTGCACTGCTTTTGACACATATTGCAGCTCTCTTCCATGTCGGGGCTAAATTATCATTTAATTTGGTGAAAATAACTGTTTTTCAATTCATGTCATATCACGGCATGGTAAACAGGCTTCAATCAGACAGAGAAGCGCAGCTTATTACAGCTGATATGTGCTCGAGCGGAATTTTAATTGACACAGGAATGTTAATTATTAAAGCATCTCTGCAGGTCCGTTCTACTTAATCATTATTTTGACAATATATAGTGTACAGTCATGAATAAACGAGGGCATTATTCATGCTGCTGGAGTTACAACAAGACCTTTTGTATTACAGTATCTGTTCATAATTTAAGGCAAACACCTAATAATTCCCTTGGTGGACATAATGTCCGCTGAATGTCAGGCCTGATTGCTGGTTTCTGCATCACATTCTGCTCTCCTGATAAGGACGGCAAGAACACTGAACTTAACGTACTGTAGGTTACAGTGACTTGTCTTTAATTGGCGCAGCTGTCAAGCCTACTGTAAGCTTATGTCTCACTAGAGTCACTACTACATGGTAAAATGGTAAATGGTGCATTTATATAGCGCCTTTATCCAAGGCGCTTTACATAGATTGTGCATTACATTCACCCATTCACACACACATTCATACAAGGATTGCAGCGGAAGCCATACAAGGTACCAACCAGTACATCGGGACCAATTTGGGGTTCAGTGTCTTGCCCAAGGACACTTAGACATGTAGACAGGAGGAGCCGGGATTCGAACCGCCGACCCTGCATGGACCATTGGAGGACCTGCTCTAACTCTTGAGCCACAGTCGCCATGCCCATTATAGCCAAGACCAAGGGCTGACCAACTGAGAAGGAAAGACACCCACATACTGTCTACATCAAATGCAAATACAGTGGCTACGTTTACATGAGCAGTTAAATCCCCTTTTCATTCCGAATAGAAGTTCAATCCTATTAAACGTTGATCTAAAAACCATTCCGATGTCACTGGCCGGATTACTCCGATTTTCAATGCGATTGAAAGAAAATTTGACTCATGTATACACTGCTTCGGATGTAAATTCATTCTGGTCTTTCTGAGCATGCTCATTTCCATTGCACTCCAACTCCAAGGCGCGCCGAGGAGTTTGCACATAGAGCGCGTTATTTCGTGCATTTTGTGTGTGTGTGTGTGTGTGTGTGTGTGTGTGTGTGTGTGTGTTCAACGGTCTCTCTCTCAGACTCTCTCTCTCTCTCTCAAAAATAACGAGCGACCCGATACAATAATAATCAGTGTGTTGCGTGCCCTGGCCGTGCTAGGCTACACATAAAAACGAGATGATCACCTTCCCAGCGGAGCAGGTGGGGAAAAAAGACGGTAAACATAATATGTCCGTCCCTATCCAAGCAGCAGCCTCAAAACTACTGCGGAATGAAATGATGGGATTTCAAAGTGTCGTCTTTCGTCTGAAAGTCACAATGAATGAACTGCCTATATTTTATGTGTCCAACAGATGGCGTAGTTTCACGTGAATTAACATGTATCATGTCTTCTATCACTTCTCCATATAAACACTCATTCGGAATGACCATTTCCCATGTAAACTCGCGGCAAAAAATCGGATGTATTTTATTCTGAAGTATTTATTCGGAATGATCACCCTTCATGTAAACGTAGCCAATGTTATGAAATCACAACATTTCAGTCCATAGACATTGTATAGCCTACCTGGTGAAGGTCTTTGGATTCCCATAACATATTTATTTCTTATTTATGCATGTGAGGATCAACCAGAAACCCTCCCTGCCAAAATAAAACAAACCAACATCTCTGCTGGCTCAGTAGGCCTACTCGTCCACTGAGCTGTGAAGAGCGCTAGAGAAAGTAAGCGTGAGAGAGAAAGGGAAGTTAAGGCATGCAACAGATTAAAAAAAACATGGGCCAGTTGGGTGGAGAGGTTTTCCATTTTATTTTTCATTTTCATTATCTGGCTGGTGGAAGTATAAATGCCAGGAGGATTAGAGAAATTACATGGGCTCTCTCGCCTTGCCTGTTTCTGCAGCTTATCCTCCCTGTACCTCTCAGTCCATCTCTCTCCCCCTCTGCTCTCCCTCATCGTCCTGTCGCTCCCTCCCTCCACCTTCTCCACCTGCCACCCCCTCCCTTCTGGATCTATCTCCCTTTTGCATTCTAGTCTATACCCTCTCTCTCTCTCACACACGCACGCACATTATTCACCTCACCTCACCTTTGTCTCTCACCTCATACGCCTTTCTCTTCATCACTTCCTTCCCCATGCCCCTTGAATCTCCCTCGTGTGTGAGTGTGTGTGTGTGTCTTTCGGCTCTTGGTCTGATGGTTCAGTCAGGTCCCTGTTGGCCAGCCAGCACCAAGCAGGCAGCAGTGTCTTAAAGAGGTGCCTCCTAATCCCTGAGATATATTGCAGATAGCAGGGCTGACATGGGCGACAGAGATTAGAGGGGGCAGATACTGAATGTATTGATTGGCCCCTCTCATCCCAGGGCCAGCCACAGCTGCTTGTCTGTGTAATGGAATGCTGTGATGAATTTCACTCAGTAAGTCAGCAACTCCAAACGCACCAAGACTGGACTAAACACATGTAAACTGACTGACTATGATACAGTAGTGTCAGGTGAGAGGACAGGTTATAGTGGGACCAGGGGTGATGAGTGGTTTGTGTTGCCCCACAGCAAACACAGAGTGACATTATGCTGACAACAGGGAAGCATACTGAAATTAAGTACAATAATTAGTCTTTTTAATCATTATAAAGCTCTTATTTTTGTCTTTCTTGTCCACATTTTCTGATGGATTAAATTGAAGGAACCAAAAAATACATAACTGGTATACTGTACATTAAGGACAGCAACAGGGACAACCTCAGATATTTACATTTTAGTCCATATCTAGACAACAATATCAGTTTCTTTAAAAAGATAATTATATGAAAGGGTCATTATAAAATTATATTTGAAGGGTCATGACTGCTATTTGTATGCAGCTTGGGTGAATTTACCAAGGTGGACTATAACTCTGACATATCACACAATGTTATTTATCATTTTTTGTTTTGATTTTTGAAGCTGTTCAAACACAGATTTCCAAAATGTACAAACATGAGAATGCCAAACTATAACAAAGTTTCCACACTATTTTTTTAATATATATATATATATATTTCCAACATTTAAAATGATCTGTTGCCCTGTCTTTAAATGTTATCCCTCCCTCCCTACCTATACAATAAGCTGGCAGAATGCTGGTACACTTTTGCTGAGAGGCTATATAATATCACCCACATTGCCAACTAAATGATGGGACAGTCACCTTGCTGTTCATTCCCAGAGGTTGTGAGGCCAATAAATCTTGTGCTCAGTTCCTTCATCTTTGGACATTGATAAAGGCTTGAAATGGCTATGGCTCATTTGAATTGGTACTTGAAATTGTGATAATTCTGAAGCACCACAATTAAAATGGCACAATGACATAATGATTAATGACAAAGAAAATATAATCGCAGATTCTGTTGCTTTAGTGATGATAGGGTGAAGGTTTTTGAGATACAAGATGGTCCATTCATATAATGTATCCTACTTGTGCACGGCCTGTTTCAGGTGTGGCTGCTGTCAGTGGTGTAAACTATATACAGTATACAGTACATGTACTCAAGTACTGCAATTAAGTACAATTTTGAGGTATTCAGACATCTGATCTCAGACGCAAATATTGCAGAGGAGTTCCAGTAAAAATATTGCAATTTTTACTGGAACTCCTCTGGACAATTTGTGGCGGTGTGATTTCCTCATGGCACTCCTTGTTCTTTCTTTAACTGAGCCCTGCACCTTTTATTGGAAAACAAACAGTGTTTCCCCACCCCCAAATACACAGAGTGATATGGGAAATAAGATCACCTCTTTCTATCCACTATTGTTGACATTATGTTCTCTGCGCGTGCGACTCAGCTGATCCTCACCCACCACCCCTTTGGTTTAGAACGGAGACTCACGGGGGACCATTCACGTGGTCAACCTAAGTCACAACAATGTGGTACAGCAGTCTGGTATTTTCCCCAAATACATTGTTTATTTTCTTGTTGTTTTGTTAGTTTCTTTCTCCAAGACAGATCTTTTTGGTTGTTAGAAATAAATATTATACAGAGACAGAAGTTATGCAGCATGATCGTGGTATTTCTGTCCCTGTATAATAATTACTTCTGATTTAGGTTGACCACCTGAGTGATCCCTCAAGAGTCTCCATCTAAACCAAAAGGGTGGTGGATCAGCTGACGGATCGCACGCACGCAGAACATTATGTCAACAACAGGCCGCATTGCACATACATTCTAGTTTATTAGACACATGCAGAGAAATATATACAGTATTGAACAGCCTAGACACGACATGCCTGGCTATAACATATGAAAATGAGGATGAGAACAGGAATTAACAGGAACAGCATGCATGTCATATCATTGCGCACGGATGTTCAGTCTCTCTGATAAAGTAGTGATGGTCATCGTATCATGGATATCAACACAGTATGCTTACGCAGATGAGTGTTTCGCCACTGAGTCAAGCAGAAAAGGTCATGACAGTTACTAGTTACTTTGTAGATTTCAATTTCGGCCATTTGAAAATAGCCAATCTACAAGCTCGCAATGCCATTGTGAGCTTGTAGATCTGCATATTGAGTATGCAGTTCTACTTTTGGTACTTTAAGTACATTTTGATGCCAAAACGTGCTTTTACTCAAGTACATTTTGAATTCTGCACTTTTACTTGTGACACAGTATTTCTATAGTGGGATACTTGGGAGTACTTTTTCCATCACTGCAGGTTACCGTTCAGGTTGAGTGCCACTTCAGAGCGGGCTGGATCTGGTGGAGAAACGCTCATCCGATCGACTGCACAGTGCACACTGGACGCTGCACTTCCTGGGGTACTCAATAGCAATACACAATAGCAATACACTGGCCAAGTATGCACTTAGTAGTTTCCCAAAAATGTGTGCCTATTTGGAGTGGACCATTTCAGGGGAACCCACTCATCCGCTCGACTTTGGGAAGCGTGTGGTCCCGCAGATAGTCTATATCTTCACAATATTCATAATAATTAGGACATTTTGGTCACCGTGTTCATTCAATGGTTCGTGGGTGAGACACTTGTCTGGTCAGAGGGGCTGGTCTGAGAACCTTCCTTCACTTGAGATCTCAGCCAGGTACCCTGCAGGATCAGGCATTGTTCTTTACTCTTTGAGGCTCTGTGAGGCGTTGGGACAAAATTACCATTCTATTGTCTTAAGGAGCCACTGGGATATTTCTGAGATACCAAATGTTTACCAAATGTTTCTTTTCACATCTGTAACTCCACCATTCCTGTATTCAACTCTGTTTGATGTAAAAGGTATATCTGGTCTTAGTAAATGCAATGATTCACTAGTCTTAGCTGGCCGCTCCTGCGGTCAGTGGTAGAGCTCCAGCTCAGGCCCACGGCGAAGTCTGCTGTTTTGTCTTCAACTTTAAATAAATGGTCAATTCAACACTCGAGGAAACACCTTTCTCTGCCTGCCCTTTTCATCTGATGCCAGGCGACCGGAAATAGGCCAATATAACGGCATAAAACCGCCCCAAAACGGCTCCAAAAAACAGCAAAAATATTGCGCGCGGGGGGGGGGGGGGGGGCCTTCGAGCTTCAGAGGTGTCAATTCGGCCCTGACACTTCATCACGAAACCAAGAGGAGATATAGCAGGGTTCCCCAATAGGCGGCCCGCGGGCCATTTGCGGCCCACAGAGCGCCCCCTTGTGGCCCATGAAAGAATTTCAAAAAAAAAAAAAAAAAAGTTTTTTTTTTAATGTTTTTTTAAGGGTCCCAGATATAAATGGCATTAAATGGGGGTCAGTAGCCTATGCATGTCAAACTGGGCATCCTTTTCAAATGGGGTCTTGCCCTGAAAATTAATTTTCAGGGCAAGACCTCGACCTCGCGCGTGCAGACTCGGCCCCCAGCCTGGTACGCTAGTCAAAATATGGCCCTTGAGGAAAATTAATGGGGAACCCTGAGATATAGGATTGAACCGAGACCGTCTGGTTCCCAGCCTACCATTCTACACAGGACCACAATGGAAACAAGCCCTCTGGGCTTTTCAGCTTATCCTTTTACCATTATTTTGTATTATATAACTGCACCTATGTATCTTTTTTCAAACCATTAAAGTATTCAATCAATCAATCACCTGCCTCCTGAGACACTGCCACTAGGGTATCGGCAATTATCATGCACCAGAGATTATCGCCCATTACAGGCAATGTTCAAATTGACCGTAATTTCTGAAATAGCGTCGGTACTGGGCTACGTCACAAGATAACAAAATAAGCACACATAATTAGACATCAATTAGGCCTTTATGTGGAGCATGAATAGCAATTTTCAAAAATAACTTGCACTTTGTAGTCAACCTCAGTTCTCCTTTATTCATTGTCATGGAGGTTTGATTGGATTGATATTATTCTTGTCATGGCTGATTTGACAAGTGAATATAAGCCATCAATCATTGTCTTATATGGTTAGACTAAATAAACTTTAATCGCATCTCCATAACGATTTGCAGCCTCATTTACTTATATAGGTTTCTCTCAACAATTTTGATCACACCCGCTGTTTATTTATATTTCGGTTTCTCTCAACAATTTTGATCACACCCGCTGTTTATTTATATTTCGCCTAAGGGTTTATTCTTTCTGCATGTATCCCAGTTTCTCTGCCTTACATAAAGCCTGCATTATTGAAGAGAATAAAATACCAAAATATGAAAACAAACACATTTCTGGAAGGAAAGCTGTATCCACATTCCATGCCTCGTAAATGAATGATGGCTTGGTTCCCTCCAAGTAAAGATGATTTGACATTGTGTTTTAGTTCATTGCCTGAATGTTCATTTAAAGTCAGCAATAAGTGAGCCAAAAGTGTGTGTTGATATATTCTGATTAACTACTTCAATTACTTCACCCTAAGGGCAATAACAAAACTTCAACCCGCTCATAGCAAATTTTAAGAAATTACATTTAAACGAAACACACTATCTAATAACCTTCAGCATTAGGGATTTGAACTATTAGGTTCAGTTTAATTTGGTATGGTTTGGAGGGGGGTGGGGGCGGACAGACCCACAGGAACACACCCAGGGTGCCGGCCTGATTCCGGCGAACCGCCCCATGTCCGAAACTGTTGAGAAATGACAGTTACCGTGTGTGTGTGTGTGGGGGGGGGGGGGGGGGGTCCCTCTACTGTACCCTCTACTGTACTGTACTGTACTGGCAGTCTGGCACACCCGAAATCACCATATACAGTTAATATGTGCGTGTGTGTTTGTGTGTGTTTTAGGTTGTGCACATGGGTGGTGAAAAACAACCATGCTGTATATATATATATATATATATATATATATATATATATATGGAGCGTCATGCTCCATATATGCTGTACCAAGGTATACTTCAACTGGATTGTCACACACCACCCAGCCGGCACACACTACCTGTCTGTCAAACCAGACGAGGGTTCAGTACTTAGAGTTTACAACACTGATGACGTAAATCGTTTGCCAGCCAAGTCTATGGACTTTAATGGTTGTCTAAGGCACTTGTGTTTGACATTGTGTTTTAGTTCATTGCCTGAATGTTCATTTAAAGTCAGCAATAAGTGAGCCAAAAGTGTGTGTTGATATATTCTGATTAACTACTTCAATTACTTCACCCTAAGGGCAATAACAAAACTTCAACCCGCTCATAGCAAATTTTAAGAAATTACATTTAAACGAAACACACTATCTAATAACCTTCAGCATTAGGGATTTGAACTATTAGGTTCAGTTTAATTTGGTATGGTTTGGAGGGGGGTGGGGGCGGACAGACCCACAGGAACACACCCAGGGTGCCGGCCTGATTCCGGCGAACCGCCCCATGTCCGAAACTGTTGAGAAATGACAGTTACCGTGTGTGTGTGTGTGTGGGGGGGGGGGGGGGGGTCCCTCTACTGTACCCTCTACTGTACTGTACTGTACTGGCAGTCTGGCACACCCGAAATCACCATATACAGTTAATATGTGCGTGTGTGTTTGTGTGTGTTTTAGGTTGTGCACATGGGTGGTGAAAAACAACCATGCTGTATATATATATATATATATATATATATATATATGGAGCGTCATGCTCCATATATGCTGTACCAAGGTATACTTCAACTGGATTGTCACACACCACCCAGCCGGCACACACTACCTGTCTGTCAAACCAGACGAGGGTTCAGTACTTAGAGTTTACAACACTGATGACGTAAATCGTTTGCCAGCCAAGTCTATGGACTTTAATGGTTGTCTAAGGCACTTAATGACGTCTCTCACTTAAGGCAGCTCAAATGCTATACATACAATCATGTAATTTGCAGTTCGAGGGCAGCTTTTGAATGCTGCTCTCAGGGCAGCTTAAATGCTATCAATACAACCATGTTCATTTGCTGCTCTGAGGGCAGCTTTTGGATGCTGTTCTCAAGGGCAGCTTAAATGCTATACATACTGTACACCAATGTTAACACATTGAATGCGGACTGATTCTCAATAATGGAAGTAGGTGCTGCTACAGGAACTTGTTCAAGGCCCACAGCAAACGTCGTCTTATAGCTAGAATCACCATGTACCTCAAAAGACAGCTTAGGTTGTCTACTAATAAAAATAAAAAGAAATCTGTAGTTATTGGCCTTTATATAACACCTGGTTTTGTCTAAAAGTGCTGTTTTTGAACAGAAAGCTGAGATATTCACCATTTTATGTCACAGACATTGACAGGCAGATATAAAATGAACCAAAATAGGGACATATACTATACATAGATACACCGAATGAAATCACAGAATCTCTGCTTTCATGAAGAAAAATAACACATTTATCCTATCTTCCGTTGGTCAGTAATTGGCTTTTTAAGAGTTGTTCAGGTCTATACAAAAATAAGGCCTATAGCGACATATACGTATGTACACTATATACGCTATGAAAGAACAGACTCTCTGTTTTCATAGGAAAACATTTTACATTATCCCATCTACCATTCATCAATTATTGACAGTTGAATTCAGCTTGATTTTTACCAATACAGCAGAAATAATTGTAAAACACACACACATACTCCGACAGAAAAGTTATTTTAACCAACAATAGAATAGAATCTCTACTGTAATCCCCCCCAAAAAGTGAGTCTTTCCCATATTCTGTTCTCTACTTATTGTTCAATACGGCTTGCTATAAACGGACTGAGCCAAAATAAAATTTCACAACAATCCATTTCATTAATGGGAGAACCTAAAGATATGAAAAAACATGGTTGCGTTTTGTTCTAACTCGGGTAGGGGTATGTCAAAATCTGAGGGCCTCTGCTACTAGACTATTGTGGCAGAGTTTGCAGCAGACCATGTATCACTGGGAATGTTCTTAAATAACCCTATTCCGGGTGTGGGGGTATATTGGCACAGGGGGTGTGGGGGTTATCTAATGGGTAACGTGAGTGCTGGTATTTATTCCTTCAGGGTATATTGGCACAGCACACGGCACAACACACCTGCTATCCATTCTCACAAGGAAGCACATGTGTTCCATTCCAAGCCGAAGACAAGTGTGTGTGTGTTTCTGTATCATGCAGTATGCATGCAGGTATCTGTTTTCTAATATCCCTCTGATAGTAAATAAATATGGACCTTGATCTTTCTGGATATGTCAGGAGTCTGTATAAATAACCCATGGTCCGTTTTGACAAATGCAAGCATCCGTGGGGAGGACAAAACACAAATCCTTCCTCTTAGTATATCTCACTGTATTCCTCACATTCTGATGCATTCTCCAGTGAATTTGGATGCATTCAACTGTTCATTGTCTGTACTTGCTGCATAAATACTATTTTTCAAATCCTGAGTAGTGATTCAAAAGATACCTACTGCACCATATGCACAGCAAGCATTTTAATATTTTGATATTTTTCAGTAGTAATTCAGAGAGACATGAATCTATACTGCTCTACGAAGCAGTACATTTTTGGGCTCACTGACTTACCATTAGTGTAATATCACTATATGCCGATACTATCACTATATGCCGATATCTCATTCGACTGAGAGCAAGGTGAAAATAGTGGCCGACTATTTTCACCTGGCTGTCTCTCCAGTTGTGAGGTCCGCGGCCCAAACTTCTAGTAATTACTACCGGTATAATTATGAACAAAACTTCCCTTTCATACCACCCCTTAATAGAGATGGTGAGATATCTGATATCTCCTACCAGAAGGGAAGGTGATATAGCTGATATCTAAGATCAGAATCAAATACTGGGTCATGACCAGGCTGTATTGCGGCGTTAGTATTTATTTTGTGGTGTCTCGGTCAGGGACCGCGCACCACGGGTTAGAGAGGGAGAGAGGCGGAGTGAAGCGCTGTCAACTTGGCATGGTCCTGGAAGGACGGTACATCTCACGCCACACCATCGTTTACCAGATTAGCTGACACCTGCGCGACAACGTCCAAGCAGCATAAAAGCCTCCGTCCTCCTCAGTCAATCAGAGACTCTCCCGGGGAGCAAGCTAACCTGTGGTGCTCGGTAAGACAAGCCCATATTCCCTCTCACAGAATATCAAATAAGAGCAGAACAGAGCCCCCCACAATTTGTACTGTTTATTTATTTTCTTTTAAATCTCAGCAGCTGCAAGAGATGAGCACCGTGGTTCTCCAGATGGCACACGTGTGACTTTGTGTCTGCATGCCGTTCTCCCTGACAGCCACATTAAGCTAAATGTCTCGCTGTAGATTCACTGCATTCAGAGGAAATATGCCTCATGAGAATTACCCCCTTCGGACATTTCAATAATGAATGATCCCTCCCTGTCTGAAGCTCTCCCAATGGGTCGGCGAAGGGCTGATGTATGGAAAGCCAGAGGGGACACACAGGACACATTGACTACTGGGGCAGAAATGAACAATACGGTACTCTGAAGAGGAAGTGATGATGATGATGATGATTGTCAGCATCATCATCTGCCAACTCTCATATAAAACAAGTTATTGAAATTTTGGCTATCATCAATTTATTCCCTCAAAGACTAGAATTTTGCGCATTTTGCATACAGGGACCATGATAAGAGCAAGGGCAAGGGAGAGAACAGCTAGCATAACATATAATTCGTCGCTAGCCTTTGGGTAAGCTGTGAAATGTTTTGTTAATCATTCATTACACTCCTGGTATATTGAATTTCTGTTACGGTGTGTGCCTGCTTTGCATAGAGGAGGCCAATTAATCCAACTAGGCTGCTGCTCCTTTGAGAAACGATTAATGGGATTGCGGGTAAAGCTACGAGGGAACGTGGGTGACCACGCTTGGCTAGGGGGGCAAGAGTAGAGAGAGAGAGAGAGAGGGAGGTTTGTCTCTGAACTTCAAAAAGCCCTTGGTCTGATGAAGCTCAGAAATATTCAAATCACCTTGAACAGCATCTTAAAACAGAGATGTGCACACACCCAAAGTGATTTAATCAGCACAGGCCCATGTCCACCAAATTAAAACTAGACAGCCAAAGTTGAATTAGTTCTAAGCACAGAACAGAACTGGGGCATAATGGATAAAGTTGTTACACTCTTTAATACTCTACTTACAGTATAACCACACCTCAGGATTTCAGTTACTGATATGCAGTTGGAAAGTTCACTATCTCTAGGGTTTGCTGGGTTATATAAATATGATACAAGATAAGATAAAAGATAAAAGTCAGGTCTAACATCTGTATGCATGGGCGTTATTTGAAAAGAGCTTATTGCTGCTTCACCTCCCCCAGGATACCATCACAAAACTATTATGGTGGACAAATCAATTGGAACCATGGTGTGTGCTTATGAATGTGCCGCGAGTCACCACAGTCACAGTTAACTCCGTCCTGCAGGGGCCACGGCCGCACAGAAGTTCAAAGCGGCTCTAAGTGGTCTCACAAATCCAGAGACAAAAGGCAGACACGAGTGAGTAATTTATTGCTAGATGCCCTGTGAAGGGCCTCGCACAGTGGGGTATGCTCACTATGCTGTGCTAAAAGACAAGTGAGGATTACGCTTATCAAGCATCAACTGTTTGGCTGCACAGACAAAGGCTTATTGCGGTGGGACAACTTCAATGGCCCGTGGCGCACTGCAGCGAAGAAGAGTGCCTTTTTATATAACAGAAACTGGGCGAGCTGAGGGAGAGAGTGAGAGCAGGGACCACAACAACATCACATGACTGTGCTCTACTGTTTCTACTGAGACCAACTGGATGGACAGAGGATGTGTCATCATGTGCATAGACCATAGTGAGAAAGTGAGAGGACAGAGGTTGAAAAACTAAAAATCACACCCGTGTGAAGTGAGGGGCGCTAATATACTAAAGTCTAACTCATGTTGATTAGGTGATGTAATGATGATGTAAAACAAACAAACATTAAACTCCAATAAAGAGACAATATGACGTAATGAGGCACATTATGACGTTTACAAAACAAACATTCAACTAAAGACAAACATTATAGGTCTATATGAGGGGCTGGCGCCCCTCAAAAACATGTATATACGTAAGTACTCTGGGTCCCCAGCATGTCAACCAAAGCAATATTACCAAATCAAAGGAGCCTTCACCTCAAGTCACCTGGGGCTGGGTGAGCAATCGTATCCTGTATCTAGCCTCACAACTAAATACAGACACTTGGCCAGACTGCCGTTTGAAATGGTCAACCCCCTCATCCTGATTGGGGAAGACCACCTCACCTAATCACACCAACCGAACAAGTGAGGTTGGGGCCGCTAGGTGGGCCAGCAGCCATCTGCACAAGACGGGGCTGAACCCTGCAGGAAAGCAATCTCCAGCCAAGACAATGTAAGTTGACTATAACATAACAGAGCCCCAGAACACAGAGCTCATGAGAAGGATGGAGAAACACTGGCAGAAGGCCATCAAGATACAACGCCCCAGAGACCCAGAGTGTGCCACCGCTGGCAGTAAGGAGATCAACTGCTGCAGCAACAATGTCATGAAAGGCCAAAAAAAACCCTGAACCTAATCGGGGTGTCAAGAGACCAAAGTTTCTCCCCCACAGTTCCCTGCAGTGGCCAGTGAAGTCAAACTGTGCATCTGTACCTGAAAGGGACAAGTCAAAGGCCAGAAAGCCCACCTCCTTTTAATGTCCTGTCAGTAGCAACTCAACCTGCAAAGCCCTGACTCCTCCCAAAGAAAGTTCATCCTTGAAAATGTAATGATTAGTCGCCATGCAGAATCAAGATCCTTGGTGGTCTAAAACTTGCACGTTGGTGGTCATTTTGATAAACAATGGCTGCCATGGTCACAAGACAAATCTAAATAGTACCACTGTATTCATCATCTTTTAAAATGTATGATTAGTCGCCAAAATCAAGATCCTAGGTGGTCTAAAACTTGAGTTATTGTAAAATAACAGCAGGTGGCGGCCATTTTGAAAAACAATGGCTGCCATGGTCACAGGACAAATCTAAATAGTACCAATGTACCCCACATCCTTGAAAATGTATGATTAGTCACCAAAATCAAGATCCTAGGTGGTGTAGAACTTGAGTTATTGTAAAATAACAGCAGGTTGCGGCCATTTTGAAAATGGCTGCCATGGTCACAGGGAAAATCTAAATTGTACCACTGTATCCCTCATCCTTGAAAATGTAGTCTTAGTCACCAGAATCAAGATCCTAGGTGGTGTAGAACTTGAGTTATTGTAAAATAACATCAGGTGGTGGCCATTTTGGAAAATGGCTGCCATGGTCACCACGAGACAAATCTGTGATGGCCCTATAGCCTGCCCGCACAGAATACAAAACTCTGATGCTGGCATTCAAAGCAACCAAAGGTATGGCTCCCCCATATCTTGCAAGTATGATCGAACCCTACAAACCCTCCCGCGCACTCAGATCAGCCAACCGTCCCAAACTCTTCTCCCTTCTGGCTGTGGAATGCACTTCCCATTGCAGTCAGAACTGCAGCATCACTCCCAATCTTCCGCCGTAGTCTGAAAAACCACCTTTTCAGACTCCATCATGGCCCATAGCACTTACCCTTAGATAGCATTTCTGTAGACTTAGATAGCATTTGATACAGACTTATAGCATGTTATGTAGACAGCACTATAATTGCATTGTATGTAGTCATAGCACGTCATAGTACATAATGTATAGCATAGTAGTATAATTATATGTATAGTTTATATGTATAGTTTCATTATATAGATATTCCACTGTTACTTTCTTAGTTTACACATGTTTCATGATAAATGTTTTTATGTGATGTATTCATGTTTTTTTTGTTCTTGCTTAATGTATGTCGCTCTGGATTAAGAGCGTCTGATAAATGCCTAAATTGTAAATTGTAGCCATTTCATTTTTTCTTCAGTTGTTAGCTAAACCTAACCCTAAACTAAAATATTAAACATTATTTTGGAATTCTTAATACAGATCATAATAATGTCCTGACGGAGTTGACATGTAAAAGCTGTGACCACATTGATATCAACATTGTTTGTTTAAAATATCAAACAATTGAATGCTTGTCAGACCAGGTGCCCCACTGTTGCAACAAATATAAACAGGACTTGGAAAAGGAGTCTTCAGGCTAAATCTGTCGACAATATTTTCTGATTAATTTAAGACTTTTAAAAACCTGACGGAGTTGACGGAGACGTGGGACACAGCAAACAATATACACAGTTAATTTTAACAGTTTATTTTCTATGTTATTGACAATCTACTATCATGTAGTATACATTTATGTGATTGTGGCAGTATTAGACACTTTTTTGGCTGTTTGATATTGTGACCACTTCCGCTGGGGACAGGCTAAATACAGACATTTTTGGGTACAGAGCCTGCTTTTAACTAATTCAGATGGAATATGAAAAAAATTATAATTAGATTAATGTCATAAGAATACACAACTGTATTACATATAACTTTGCAAGTGCTTTTATTTTTATGAATTTATTTATTTTTAACATTTAAGGCTCTTATGTGTGGTTTGATGAGGTCAGATCAACATATGGAATGAATTCTGTACTGGCCATATGGAGCTTGTCAGACCTTATATCTATTAAAAAATATATCATGCTACTGAAACTATAGCGATAGAAAATATCAACTCATTAGGAAACTGTCACGTGAAAAAAATCAACATTGACTTTCATAAAACTGGAACAAGGACAATGGAAGTGTTATTTTTCAAAGGCCCTCAGTGCCAAGAAAATGTTTTGACATGTTTAGTCTTTACACTAGATAGCGGATTGGCGGTCATGGCTAACCTATATGATTGACCATTCGACTCCCAGTGAAGCGAGGCCTCAAAAATCTCCCATACACTTCCTTGTTAGAGATTTTTTTGGAACGCTCCTAGTCTTTACACTAGATAGCGGATTGGCGGTCATGGCTAACCTATATGATTGACCATTCGACTCCCAGTGAAGCGAGGCCTCAAAAATCTCCCATACACTTCCTTGTTAGAGATTTTTTTGGAACGCTCCTATGTCTCTTCATGTATCGTTTTGCCGCGGTGCCATGTCATTATTCCGACCTCCCAATATTCCGACCTCCCATAATTCCGAAAAAAGCAAATAATTAAGGTCCGACATCCCGTTTTCCCGACCCTATTAAACCCATAATCCCGAAATCCCATTGTTCCGACCCTGCCCATATAAACCCATAATCCCGAAATCCCATTGTTTTTACATTTCAGTCCAGCAATGCATATCATGCGTTGGTGCCATAGACTGAGAGCGATGAGACGCACAGGGGCTGCTGCAGAGCAGAAATGCTCAGAATGCTATCCCTTAAAATAAATGTTTCACTGTATTCTATGCTGTTTTTACATTTCTGCAACAAACTATTCATTCGTGCGTTGGTGTCATTATCAGCGGTCCGTAGTGAAGATGAATATTCTGTGACTACTTAATAAGTAAGTCAATATGAAAAGAGCGTGCCTGCAGGCACCTCAGGGCTGTTTTGGTTAAATGTTCTTGGCACTGAATGAATGCAGCAGTGGCCCCGGTAGGCCATCACATAGAAAGCAGGTATCAGACAATGTTTCAAAGCTCAAGTCATGTGTGGAATCATCTCTTTGCAACATAATGAACTGCAGGTGAAAAAACTACAGTATATACTGTAGGCTACCTTACATTTAACAATTCTTGATTTTAAATTAAACTGCAGGTGGTGCTCGGACCATTTGGTAGAAGAGTTGCTTCCCAAACATAATGTAGGCTGTACCTTTTCTGTTTGCTGTTTCAAATTTCAAATTGACGCTCTAAATAAGCTGCAAGTTTAACAATAACAATATGGCACTGTTCCCAAACACAGTCCCCAAACACAATTAGATCTCCCGCTATTGTTGTTTTGTCTTGTGCTCTCTCATTGATTACCTCTCATTTAAGCGAAACCTCTCTTCCTCTTTCCATTTTTTTGTTTTCTTTTTTGTTTCTTTTTTTTGGGGGGGGGGGGGGGGGGGATTTCTGCATTTTCTTTTGTTGTTATTGATTATCTGTGCTCAGTTTTGTCTTGAAATGAAAAAGCAAAATAGAAAATAGAAATCCAAAAAAAAAAATAGATGCTTCCGTCCTATACGGACGGCTGCAATTCGAAACTGGACCTTTTTCCCCTCACTGTATGTGTTTCCCCCTTTTTACTCCTTTATGATGATTTCCTGTTTTTGGCTGTAAGAGCAGTGTAAATTTGTACGTCTCTAAATGTTATGACGAATTGAAAATGGTGGACCCTCTTGTAAACGGTGCCGTGTCATTAGTCAGAAGGTTCATTGTTCCGAAATTACTATCCCTATCTCTAACCCTAACCTAAACCTAACCGCAAGCACGGGAGCAAACCTAAACCTAACCGCAAGCACGGGAGCAGTGCATGTTCGGACTAACGGGACTTCGGATCTATGGGTAGTTCCCTCGTAAACAAGTGTAATGCTTTATGGTGTCGTGTCGTCCACTCACAGTTAACAGTTTCTGTATTGAGTTGTGCGTGAAATGTACTGTAATTCTGTAACTGTTAATAAATACTTCAATCAGTCAATCGATCAATCTGTGACGCACGAGTAAGCTTGGCAAGCTTCCGCTATGCTTCCGCAAAAGCTTGCCTCCTCTCTTGATACACACGCCCCAGAGCCGAAGGAGGCGTCTGCCCTTTTCTGTCTATGGAGCTGCCTGCGTGCCTTGCGTCAAGTGACTTTAGTAAGGAAGTAGCAGTGCTACTGTGTAGACAAAAAAAAAAACCTCTGTGGTGTCTAAGAGCTCATCTCCCTGCAGTAATTGAGTAAAAGGGTCAATTACAATAGCCGCAGTGGCAAGCAAAATCAAACCCGCCATTAGCTACCTGGTTACATCTGCCTCATCGCAGGGTGAGCACGCAGAGCAATGTCATCCTTTTCCGCCCAAGTATTATTATTTTTCAGGGAACATACTGTACTGAGTTTGCTCCTGTTGTAGTAAACCATTATTATTGTCGAGGAGGTGTATCGCAGTAAATCTAAGTCAGAGACGGAATAGCATAATAACGAATGGCTAGGGGCGACTGCACAACTACTGCATGCAGTTGTTACTGAGAATAGTTAGTTGAAAAATGATAAGGTCTGCCTGTTAACATGCTCTGTAGGTCTTGAATCTATAATTGCATGTACAGTAAGTGCAACATAAGCACGTAAGCACATGACGTAAGTACATGACACAATGCCATACAAAACAGTGCAAAACAAATCAAGATTATAACATTTATAGCAGCACAATTCAGCACATATATATGTGGGGCCGAACGGTTTGCGGAGCGGTCTTGATATCAGAAGGTCGCTAGTTAGTATCCCCGGACCGGCACGTTAAAATTACCACCGTTGAAGTGCCTTTGAGCAAGGCATTGAACCCCTACCATGAAATGTTCTATGAGCAGGGCCTGGCTGTAAACAAGTTCTTGAGCTTAGTCCAGTTACCCTGGGTAAACATGGTAACTTTTTCTTTTTTTCTTTACATACTGTAACTGAAAAGCATAACACAACATCACCGAAAGAATAAGGTCGCGAATACTAAGTGGCCAAAATGAGTTTTCTTCGATGGGTGGCTGGCATCTCCCTTAGAGATAGGGTGAGAAGTTCAGTCACACGAGAGACTCGGATTAGAACCCGAGGGAGGTCCTCGACGCACGTCCCACTGGGAGGAGACCCGGGGCAGACCAAGGCGCAGTTGGAGGAAAAACATCGACTCACTGGCCAGGAGGAAGTCACTAATGTTGCTCTGGAGAGGGAAGTCTGGAGCTCTCTGGTGGAGCTGTTGCCCCCGCAACCCGACTACGGATAAGCGGTTGAAGATGGATGGATGGATGGAACATCAGCACCCAATAGAATACCAGTGCATCAAACTCAGCACAATTTACCACACACACACAAACACACACACACACACACACACACACACACACACACACACACACACACACACACACACACACACACACACACACACACACACACACAGCATAGGGAATGCAAGTCAATCAGGCATCCGCCGTTTGTTTCTCAATGCCAGAGCCTTTGCTGTGAAGTCTGTGGTGGCTGCATGCTAAACAGGGACCATGCAGTCCATGGCTGTGAAGTGTGCAAGCGGCACCGGCCTCAATCAACTCCCGCTGAGACTGCATGCGGGTGCCCAGCCGAACCCAGAAAGGAGCAGAGACTTTATGCATTGATACCACCCACCAAGGTAAAGAGTTTCAAATGGCTGGAATTACCGGATCAATAGGTGTGATTAGCAGTGGCCTTGTAGCTATTGTGTGCTGTTGGTAATGCATCACGTCAAGCTCAGCCCAAAGGACTTACTCCTGCTGCTGCTAATGGGGGTCCAAGGAGGAAGATAAGGTATTGGGAGGGACTTTACAGACAGACAGACAGACACCTCAATAAAACATTGAACTCAGACCTGATTCAGTATAATTATAGTTCACCCATTCTTGAGATAAGGGACAAAACTTTTTTCAAACTAGATTTTTTTTTTTTTAAAGATACATTCAAATCAAATAGATGTATTTGTAGACACAGGTCTCAACTACCAATCTTGAGAAGGAACAGGTTTTTCGCATAACATTTATTTCTAAAATGGGACATTTATGCACTTAATACCTGATTCATGTCAACTCCGTCAGACACACTAAAATCCCTTTTAATTGAATTTGATAATTTCAACAATAATATTAATTCCTCAGTTATCTTATAATGGCTTTCAGTAATCAAGTTAAGTAATACAATTATTTTAATATTGTTTTGTTCCAATATCACACTATTATGAAATATCCAATTTCTCAAATCCGTCATTTCAACCTTTATTTTCAATATTATAACATGAAAACCATGTAAAAAAAAATCATCATTACGTATCATTTCAGTTGGTGTTTCAATACATAAGCACAAAAGATTTAACATCGAAATTTCTATTTCTTTGGAAATTAACAAAAACATCACGGGACTAACGTCTGACGGAGTTGACGAACATCTGACGGAGTTGACAAGTTTAACTGATTTAGGTTCTAGACCACCTAGGGTCTTGATTCTGGTGACTAATCCCACATTTTCAAGGATGAGGAATACAGTGGTACTATTTATATTGGCCCTGTGACCATGGCAGCCATTTTCAAAATGGCCACCACCTGCTGTTATTTTACAATAACTCAAGTTCTACACCACCTAGGATCTTGATTCTGGTGACTAATCCTACATTTTCGATGAGGAATACAGTTGTACTATTTAGATTTATCCTGTGATAAATGGCAGCCATTTTCAAAAATGGTGGACCTGCTATTATTTTACCAATTTAGTCAGGGAATATTATCAGAATAATGTCAAATCTGTGAATACATTTCTTACCAAGATTTTTTTCACCAATGTGTTTGTAAAGGTGTCTACTAACATATCCCACATTGGTTTCTATTGAACCACCCTAGGGGCATTTTTGACAGCTGCTGAAAGTTGGGTACCATCAACAACCAATATAAGGCTAAATGTTCTAAATTTCATTATGACCCATTATATATATGGAGCGTTAAGTGGAGCAGGAGCGGCAGCGGGCCCGGGAGAACAATAATGCGACACGAGACAGTATCACGCTAAAGGTTCACACAGTTTATTCCACATACAGGAACATATATAGAGCTGGATCCCAACTGACGTGACCACAAGATATCAGACATAATAACGTGCCTACTGCAGCAAGGCTGACCTTGCTGTCACCGAGATGTCTCTCGTAGTCTAACTATTAAAGTATGCTACAGTTCAGGCAGTACACTGTGACACAATACATATCAAGTACACTGTGCTCTCACGTACAAGTACACAGCCATGGGCGATCAGATTATAACAATCAGTAAAGTCCATACAGTGTAGACTTGGCTGGGTAACAATTTCAGTGCTCCAAACAATTGGAGAGGCTATAGCGGCCCTCGAAAACACAAGGTCTTGCTAGCCTCACTATCCTGCAATTGGATCCTCACCAATGCTAGCTTGATTGGAACCATTTGAGATGTTAAACACAGCTCTCCATTTACATTTGAGTGGATTACTAATTTACTACTTTTGGCCCATCTAACATCGCAGCCTAAAATGCACTGTCTCAAAGTGTATAATTTAAGAGAAGATATTTATGTCAAGCATACAGCATCTCTTTGCACTGACTGCATAAAGTCTGAAACTGTGTAGTTTTAGGTCACAGTAGGCTATAAGTTTTGGATAAGAGAGACATAGAGAGAAAAGGGAACATTGCCGCTGCCCCATGAGTTCTACAAACTCTACTTCTCTGGGGACTCACAGGAGAACTGTAACGATTTCTATTCTGATATGAAGCGGGAGGCATACTATGATCCGACGGACCATTGCTCCGAAGGAGTATTGGTCCGAGGTGCGCTGGGGGTCGGGAGAGGGTTGGGGTTAGGTTTAGGTGTCTGCCCCGGGGGAGGTTAGGGTTAGGGTGCGGGTTTGAGGTAGGTTGTCGATCGGACCAATGCTCCGTCGGACCAAAGTATAGTAACCATATGAAGCGATATCAACTCTCTGCGTTTGAACCCATCAGCTGATTTACATTTGGAGCACCTATAATCTTCCATTTATCAGAGAGAGAGAGAGATGGAAAGAGAGATCAGGGACCATGACAGTTTGTCTTTTTCAACAGAAAAAGTAAAAAGGAAGCAGGAAGACATGCAGTTAAATGCTGGGACGAAGACTTTCAGAGAGAACTGAGGCCAATGGAGCCCATTGTGTCTGTCTCCATGATGTCATGGACACTGGGCTCACTTCCTTCCTGGACTACAATTCCCATAATGCTTTGGTGCACTGCTCCTCCTTGTGGATAGGGGGAGGGCTGTCTTACTGGGTGTACTTACTGTATGTAGTCCAGGAAGTAAGTGAGCCCAGTGTTCATGGACACTTTGAAATACTAAAATATATAAAAACACATATTACCCACATACTGTAACACCCCCAGGAAAGTGTTTCTTGTCTCCCAAACATCATTAAAATAAGATCTGGTTGCAAAAGGGGTTAAGTGTCCCTTTAAGGGTTTCGTATACTGTCTGTGAGATGAGCTGCCACAGAAACACATTGTTTTTCATCTCCGTCTGTATTTCTCCCTTCTGGGTTTATGGAGGCTCATTTGGGAGGATAGATGCAGTTTAACGAAGCAAAGCATTAACTCCGGGAACGTACACGCTCGCGCGTTCGTGGCTTCTAGAAAAGTGAAAGGATGCACACCTTGTTGTTCTCAGTTATAAATGTTCTTGGCGGCTGAATCACGTGAGCCATTTGGACTGACCTAACAAACCCCTTTCTTTCTCTTCAAGAGATGTATTGAAAACGTAAAAACAAAAACTACAGTAGTTAATACCACATAACGTACGATATGCCCATGGAACACACAGCACATCCAGAAGTTACAAATTCACCTTAATAACCTATTACTTTGTTGCTTTTCTTTGCACAAATAGCAGGATGTATAGCCTGTGGATACATCCAGGTCTCTACTGTAGCATTTAGTATTTCTTGGCTGTACGCCTGCATAGTGTAACATCCTGTTTCTCACCGCCTGCTATCCTTCTCTCACTTTAACACATGTATCTCTCTTTTTCACGCATCCACGCTTGCACATGCAGGCTAAACCAGAGGTGTACTAACTAAGTACATTGACTCAAGTACTAACTAAGTACAATTTTGAGGCATTTGTACTTTACTTGAGTATTTCCGATTTCCAATACTTTTACTTCTACTACACCCCAGAGGCAAATATTGTACTTTCACTTCACTACATTTATTTGACAGCTTTAGTTACTATAGTTACTTTGTAGATTGTGATTATTATTACAAAACATATTAACCACTTTGGCCCTATAAACATTTCGGCCATTTGAAAATAGCCATCTCATCTCAATGTGTTGCGAGCTTGTACAGTATCTGCTATTTTCAAAAGTGTTTTGATACACATTTGAAAACATGTGAAACTGGACATTCTGCATACTGAGTACTTTATGCTTGTGGTACTTTATTTACATTTTGATGCCAATACTTTTGTACTTTTACTTTTTTTTAGTGGTGCAACCACTCCTACAACCAGCTTACAACCTGCGTACCTACCTACCTACCTACCTACCTACCTATGTGTATCTGAGCACGAGTATATGACTTATTAGTACCAGTTGGGGGGCGCCAGAAACAGAGAGGGATAGTGCTGTGCCTGCTAATGAGAGAGAGAGAGGGAGAGAGAGAGAGAGAGAGAGAGAGAGAGAGAGAGAGAGGTGGGTGGGGGGGGGGGGGGAATTGCACCACTCAGTTCACACAGGTGTGATTTTCTTAATACATTTTGAATTCCGGACTTTTAGTATGAAAATGTAGCACTTTTTTCCACCACTATACACTTGTACACAGGCCAAACATACTACACACTTTCTCTTCCAGTCTTCATAGTCGCTGTACAACACCGACACACGATACAATATCAGGCTTAAATTCGTCAAAATTAGGCTTTATTCTCACCCCACTGGCACAGGTGGCCTGTTCCCTCTGAGGCAGCCCAGCCCGCCTGCTTGATCCTCCTGCCATCCTATAGGAAGAAGGAACGATCCCGACCGGATCAGTTCCATTCGCTCGACTTTGAGTGCCATCTGGACGCGTGGTATTTGCCTGGCATTCTTTTTTTTTAATTTAAATTTTTATCCCACGATTTTGTAACCCAGTTTTCTTTTCACCCAGTGCCAATTATCTAATGTAATCCTGGGCGCTACACTTCCTCTGCCAATCTGGGGGGGCAGCGGACTGACCTCATGCCTCCTTCTATGCATGAGGAGTCCAAGCTGCTTCTTTTCACCTGACAGAGGGGAATTTCAATTTCCCCGGCCGGACGTAGCGTGTGGAAGGGACACGTTATTCCGACCAGTTCCTTTCCCCTCCATCAGGCGCCCCGGCTGGCCAGGGGGAGGTAGTTTTAGAGACCAGGATTACTGCATGTTTTTGTGAGGTCCCTTTTGTGAGGGCCCTACCCTAGGGGACACGGGGAGAACATGCAAACTCCACACAGAAAGGCCCTTTCGCCAACCCCGCCTCGGGTATGGGCACTGATGACGCGGAGGAGGGAACACGCCGCCAGTGCCCACAGCGTCCCCAGCGGGAATCGAACCCAGGACCTTCTAGCTGTGAGGCGACAGCACTACCAGCTGTGGTGCCTGGCATTCTAACAGATGTAGGGGGAAATCTGTTTTGAGCACAGGTTGTTTGGTTTACGGGCAAGACGTTCATAGTATGCATATATGCACATACTGTACATATGCAGTATACATCTTAGTCAGTGTATTATTCATCCCAGGCAGATGGGGGCCCTGGATGACAGTGAGAATGTACATGCGTTGTGATTTATCGACGACTTGGGCGTGTGTTGTTTCTGAATCTGCAACAGTGCTGCGGCACCGTGCACTGATCTCCATAACTAGTTTTCATTTGTATTACAGACAGGAGTGAGTACAGAGAGAGGATGGAGGGAGGGACAGCGCAGACTACGAGAAAAAAAAGTGTGTGTGTGTGTGTGTGTGTGTCACCAGCTAATCTCACCGTTAACCCGGTCGAAGGCATGGGGACTGGGGAGAGGGTATGTTTTTGTCCAAAAATCCCGCAAATCGTTACACACAAAGCCTCAAATCATGAACGCAGCGTGCAATTTACGTGAAATCTCTCACTCACTTTCCCTACTAGGCTGATCCCACCCTTTTCACATTGGCCTGTTATAGCGCCACCAACAGGTGGATTTTAGCAAAACACATTTGTGGAACAAAATGTCTCAAATCATCCAATTGCCATCAAAGGGGTAAGAACAAATGGCACCCTTTTCACATTGGCCTAATATAGCACCACCAGGAGACCACAACCTGACCTGGCCTGGTGGAGACCTGTACCCTGAGGGGCACTTTTTCTAGTTTGTACTGCAGTTATTTGAAAACTTTACTTTACTACAAGTTACTTAGATTTGTGAACACAATTGTGAATGTCCTCTAAAATGTCTGCTACTTAACAAGTCTACTACAACTTAATTTCACTGTGAATTTTGTCATCAATCTCTATAAAGGAGAAATGTCAACATTTTTAAATGAAATTGTCCTTTGCGGGCAGTAAGATAAACTTAAATGACAATTTGCACACCTTGACCAAACCACTTTGTAATTATAGAGACCCCGGAGGGCTCTGTCTGCAAAGCGTGTTCAAGAATAGTAAAGGTGCACTTGGTCCTTTAAAGGCTGAGAAAGATGGGTTTTCTTTAGTCCAAGAAAGACAAGGCAATTTGATTGGGACTTGGCCGGTCTAATCGTCTCTGGTGCTGGAGGATTTTTTTCAAAGCTTTCCTCCTCCATCTTCTTCCCGTAAGGCATTGGCAGGACGGCCAGGAGATCACAGATAAACCCAGAAAACTGTTCTCTCTCCCCAGGTAGTGTGCAGCCCTCTCACTCTCTCTCTCTCTCTATCTCTCTCTCCCCACCACCCCTACAGAGAGGTGTTCAGTATAGAGAGGCACGACTTCCACTGAAGATTTGGACCTCAGTGACCACAAAGTGCCAAGAGGATTGGTAGGAGGGAAATGGATCGCTCAGAAATACTCCCAGAGATGAACTGCTTAATCAGAGGTAAATTGCTTGGAGGACACGCTTGGGCGGGGGGTGAGGGTGTCGTGTGGGGGTGGTGAGGATGTAACCAGGCTCTGCTTTTACAGTTCCTCCCTCTTGGATTAGCCGTGCAGACGGATGACCTTGGGCTGGGACTGCATTAAAGTGCTGTTGGGTTGGCAGCGTGAACGGCGGCTCTGGAGAATCCTGCCGTCATAAAGCTCTTTCACTCAAAAGGCGTGGGTGCAATTTAGTGGTGAAATGCAGCCTATAGGTTAACACTACAGATGTGCTGTGTGCGTCTGCAGTCAATCTGAGGTCACCATCAATATAATTACTTTGATTTAACATAATGTCTTTCATTAAATGAACTCAGCAGGCAACAGAGCTATTTCATGTCACGCCGAACTACAGTAGCATGCAAGTGAAGCCAAAAACAACACAACAATGACAAACATAATTGTGCAATCTCGCATCTTTGCTATTTTGTCATGATAATTGCCCCTCAATGTGACAAATTTGTTAATGCCACAAATATGAGAAACAAATTGCTATCAAGCTATTACTATGCGTCAGCTCTAATTATTTTCCCCCGCAAACTCCCCCCTACCTCCTCCAATGAATCACAGTAATTCCTGAGAAAAAGCCTGCTGCCTAACAGATAATGTTATTGTCACCGCATCCCGTCATAAAATGTTGTTTATTCCGTTAATTACTATTCCCCTTTAATGTGTCGCACCGTATAGCCATGGGGGCTATCTGCTGGATGCAGCCAGGCAGAGCCTGTAAAAACCCTTCTGGAAGATTCAGAAAAATATAAACCACAGGCAACTCCTCCTGAGGGCCTCTTAATGGGCCAGTGTCTTTCACAGAGAGTTAAAATGTAAATTATGGAGTATATTTTACATTTCTCAACAACAGCCTGGGGAACCGTGAGAGGTGGACCCTGGGTGGGTACTTATCTCGGCCAGAGCTCTCGCTTAATCTTCCACGAGTCGTTGCCTATAGACAGCCTACAATGTTATAGTATTATTAAATGAAATAGGAAAGCAATATAATAATAATAATAATAATAGTAATATAATAGTATACATAAACAAATACGTATACTATATATATATATATATATATATATATATATATATATACACACACACACACACACACACACACACACACACACAGTTATTTTTGGAGAGTTTACCTCATCTGTAACAGTATCTGAACTCAATTTCCATTTCCCACATCGTGCCAGCTCCATTAGCTCGTACATTTACTGGCTCTAACAATGCCATAACACTCAGTGGGGATAGCCTCACTTGTCAAATGAGCAGCACGACTGACTTAGTTTAAGGAGCTGTTTTTCCCAGAACAGTCTCTGATGTTAGCGAGTGGAAATGGAAGTCCCTCCACAGAGATGTCGTTGCATCCAGTTATCAGCAGCAGCTCCATCAGCCAGCTGCCATTCCACTGGGCTGACAGAGGGAAACCATTAAAGTAAAAAAAAAACTGTCCTAAAGTGTATATATCTCAGGCACTTTGGGACCAGGTTGTTTTACTTTTCATTTATTTATAATTCCCCCCACTGTGTTGTTAGTGTTGTTAAATAGTAGTCATACAGGAATCATGCTGATATGAAAATCTCCTCCCATGTTAACATGTTGTGCATTGTGCTGAATATGCAAAAAAGGCTATTATCGCACACGAGTTCTTTAAAAGTTCTATACCTTTGAGTAAAGATCAATGTGGAAGGAGGGAAGAAGGTGGAGAACTTTAAAGATCCAAGGCAGCTCTGTGCAGTTGAGGTAGAAAAATCATTAATTTCATTAGATTTAAAAAACAAGGGTTAAAAAACGAACAAAGGTGTTTCGGCCTGCATGGGCCTTCATCAGGGTCATCATTGACTACTCCAGTATTTATGTGACATTCTACAGATGTTTCACATGAGAACAAATTCCATACTTAAATAGGACATACATTATAATTAAATTAAAGTTGTATTATACATTTATTATACAATTTAAATGTATGCCAAGAACGTGGAATTCCGTTTTATTCTCCACCCCCCCCACCTGTGCCAGAACGTACAAATCTGTTTGGAAGCGCTCGTTTTCATTCTCTCAACATCCTGCTGCTTCCTGCATTATGTGAATGTGGTACGCATGGCCGTTGAGTGACTTCCAAGTCAAAAATGATTAAATGTTTTGTGACAGAAAGTATAGCTCATAACATGTCTGCAGTGGATTTTTTTAAACAAATGATTTGCAGGTTGAAAGAGGATAAGTCAAGCTTTACATACAGCTGACATGTTGGTAGTTTAAGTGGTTTAAAGGCCTATAGTGAAACGGAAATGGTGGACATTTTATTTTTGAAGTGTCAGACTGTTTCAAGTTGAAACACTGCTCTGAAGTTTCTGAACCAATCAGAGCATCACATCCCTTCAGGTGATAGGACGGTAGCTAGGGACGGTAGCTATGCTACACGCAGTACGCATGGAGTGTGTTTGTTTACAAGTCAGATAGTCGGCCAGCTATATCAGTTTACTGATATGTGGCTTATTTCTACCCAATAATGTTTTCAGATACATATTTTAGCGTGATGATTAAGTTGAAACCGAGTAATACACTGTCTGGATGTTATCTTGAATGGGAATAAAAACGGAGGATTTCTGAAATCAGTAGCAGCTGTGTTGGACGGATGCGCAGATATGGGTAATTAAACGGGTGCGCTTCATTTGTATTGGCTTTTATCGATGTGGGCCTCGACATGTCATCACAGAATGAAGTAATAAAAATTCGATTTTATGGAATTTTGATATAAAAATACACAAAAATTAGAATTTGCCCATTGTTTTGGCATCCATTGTTAGGTATAACCTAACCTTAGGTCTAAAAGTGTGAAAAACATATTTTCATTTCACTACGCCTTTAATACAAGCAGACTTTTCTGTTTGGATGAATGGATTGTCCATGGATGGTGTTTCATCTATAAATTCAATAACCCATTATAAAAAATCTAGTGCTGCAAATTGCAGCTGTATTATATTCTGCTACCCATAGCTTTTCAGAAGTATGGCACACCTTTATCATAATTGTTTGTAACCATGTCAAGGTGTACAGTGCATTAGGTGTTCCTCTATAGTACTATATAGGCTACCTAAAATGTAAATAAGGAAGAAAAAAAAACATCCATGGAAGGTTGAGGTCTGTGACTGATGGAGCAGAGATTAATCAATGCCAGATTTTCATTGTTGTTCCACGCTGATTTCAAAACCATAGAATCTCAAGGGCACATATCTCATGAAATGTGAAAACAGAGCAGACAAGGTTGTCCTTTTTTTTTTTTTATATAGCGGTCCACGAAAGCTTATATTAGTATTACCACTTGTAACTAGATTGTGATATTTCAGGCCAAAGAGCCTTAGATGTAATCCTGTGAAAACAGAGTATGACAAACTGTCAGAGTCAGAGCCATGTTCTTATGAATCTTTGATTTGGGGCATCATCTCGCTGAGTGAGCGACAAAAAAGTAATAAAGAATAAAATCATTAGCTAGTATGAAGTGCAGAGGGCAGGCAGGAGAGAAGAGGGAGGTATAGAGGGAAGATTGCAGGGGTCTAGATTAAAACACACTTAATGCGTAGCAGCTGAGCAAAAGAGACACGGCAAAAACCCCAAGGAGATTGAGAGGTCTTTGAAGTGACACTCGGTCCTTCTTTGAAGCTGCATACTGATCCAGGAGGAAAGATGTCTCAGTGTGGATTTTGCTGCAATAATTTCAGCTTTGATATAGATGAGCACAAACAAAGCAGAGTATTATCAGGACCTCTGCATCTATTCATTGTCTCCACTAGGCCGAAGGCATGGGGAGAGAGTATGTTTTGCACTCCGTCCGTGTGTGTGTGTCCTTCCGTCCTTCCGTCCCTCCGTTATCAGCTAATCTCCGGCACCGTTGGCCCGATCCATGCCAAACTGTGCACACACACTCCCTGTAAGCCAACGACGAACCTCTGCCCCAAATATTCCTCAACGGCCTGTTATAGCGCCACCATGAGGCCTATTTAGGCAAAACACATTTCTGTAGATAACTCATACACATTTTATCCATACATTACACAATTCGGTATACACTATCTCCATTGTGATGTGATCAACACAGATCTGCACAATTTCCCATCTTCCATCCTGATTGGCTAAGATTGGCTTCCAAAGCTGACATGATTGGTCCGTTTCAAACAAAATGCCACAAATCACAAACAATTTCCATGAAATTATACACGCACATTTCCACTAGGCCGAGGACGACATGCCACTATTTTTTCCCCAAATCAGCCTCACGGTGGCGCTATAACAGGCCAATTCCTGTTTTTACCTATAACTGCATCGACAACTTACGTAGGCGCACTCCCTAGAGGCCATGGAAAAGAAATCCCTGCATCCCTCCACATCTGCCGGTTATAGCGCCACCATGAGGCCGATTTCTGCAAAACACATTGTTTATGTTAGTCGCACAGATTTCACGCAAATCGGTACACATGATCTCTGTAGTCACGTGATCAAGACGAGCCTGTTGGATTTCTCAGATTCTACACTGATTAGCTAAGATTGCCTTCTAAAGTTTTCAGGAGTAGCCCGTTTTGTACAAAATGCTGCACATGTCCTGCTCATCCAGAATTCTATCCTCAGAGATGCTATGAGTGATCTGGCTCTGCATTTCCTCAACAAAATGAAAAACAAATGTTGCAAGAAACAAACAAAAAAACATGTTTATATTACTCCTAAACATTTAGCCAAACATCAAACACACTCCTATGCTCCTGGTGGAGACCTGTGCCCAGAAGGGCACTTTTTCTAGTTGAGAAATAAAATCACTGGTGTGGATATTCAGATGAATAAAGGACAATAGAAATTACACTTGTATGATGTTGGATAAGCGTTTTTCTACAATGCTTACAGTGGTACTGTTTCTTTCCTTTTTCCATTCTGGCTCTTTCTTCAATGAATTATCCAGTGCAGCTTCAATTTACTGTTTCTTGTGAAGCTTTTTCAACATTGGTTACAGTTGTACTGTTTCTTTCCTTTTTCCATCCTAGCTTAACACTTTTATTTTTTTTCCCAATTTAGCTCTTATTTTGAAAAGCCACATTTCCAGACTTCCGGTACTGATCATAAACCAAGGAAGGGAAGAGAAGGAAGGGAAGAGGTCACGTGACTGGGCTGCGCCATGACACTTTCATGGGAGCCAAAGTACACCCGGAATGCACTGGAGCCAATGAGAGCTCAGTGACCAGCTCATGAACAAACATTATTTATGAATGACTGAGAACTTTTGTAAAGTGATCGCTTTTGGAAAATAAAATAATATATACATTATTTTAGGCTGTCTTATTTTTTGATGTGCATAATACTTAATGTGATTTATTGTTACAATGAGCAGAGAGATGTCTCACTGCAGGTACTAGGCAGTCATCGCGAGAACTATGATGAGGTGTTGACAGAGTGACAGACATCCACTGATTAACAGGCAGCTACCAATCAGTGAGAGCCTGTCACCATCTGTCTCCTGATTGGTGGCTCTAGTGATATTAGTCTATATATACTTTTTTCAGTGATATTTAGCCTATTTGTGACACTTAACTGAAACAAAGTAAGTAGTCCATGATAAATCATGTTATTTAAATATGTGTAAATATATACATATAAATAAATAGAAATGTATAAATATCATGTAATTAATGTATGATCTGCCCTGCCCTGTGGCACTGGTGGTATAGGCTATTCAATATATTGCAGTCCACAATCACACAGCCTATATATAGTTGAACTTGTATCAATACCACAATGTAAAAAAACATACTCAAGGGGGGGGGGGAGTATTAAAAGATCTCCAAACCCAACTGGGCATCCTAAAAACCCAACGTAACAAGCTAAGAAACAGTGTAACTGCCATGACCAAATCAGCCAAAATAAACTTTATCAATGATAAAGCCGAGGAAAACAAAAACAATCCTCGGGAGCTCTGGAAGCTACAAAACAACCAATTGGGCTGTGGTCAGAAACTAAAAACGAGGATTACAAACATAAACATCAAATCGAATGACACCCTCATCACTGATAAGCTTGATGTAGCCAACTACTTAAACAACTTCTTTACAAACATTGCAACAACGCTGGTTAACAAACTGCCCTCCCACTCGTTTTGGTGTAGAGCACATCAAAGCCTTCTACAAAAACCTAGGTGTTTGTAAAGATGGTTTTAAAATGGCAATGGTAACAACTGAGGAGGTACTTAAAAAACTGAGTGCACTCCAACCCCACAAGGCCATTGGCCATGACAATATTCCCTCCAAATTTCTCAGAGACTCAGCCATTTCCATAGCTCCAATCATCACCCACATAGTAAACCTCTCTAGCGTGGCCTTTCTTAACAAACAAATAAGGCCACTGTTGGTCGGGGTGGTGTTGCAGTCTATTGTTGCTGTATAACTCGCGTCGCCAGCTCTCTTCTTGTAGATTAAAATACTCACGGAGATCGGATAATTCAGTTGTATCAAACCATTTATTTCTCCGTCACATAAATTAAACTTGTATTCAAATAAAACAAAAAGAGCCTGCGTGAGCGTGGTCAACAAACTGTGACGCTTCCCTGTCTGTGTGTCACATTCTATTTACCAGCAGGGAGTCACCCGTCTGTCGTCAGGTGTCCTGCACCTACATATCCTTTCTCAAAAGGGGAGGGGAAACCTCCATTCAGCATGTCAAATCCATAGCATAATTAGATCATTAAATAACCACAAAAACATACAGTTCATAAAGCAGGCAATAATAATCAGAATAAATACAAATAGTCATAAATAGAAAATTGAACACTCTCCATCAAACAGGGACAGGTCCCCCAAGATTTTAAACTGGCCAAAGTAACTGCACAATAAAGGGAGTAAATTAGAACCCGGCAACTACCACCCTATTTCTATTCTAAGCTCCATCTCGAAAGTGATGGAAAAATAGTCTATGAACAGGTTGAAAAGTATCTTGCCACTAATAAATTAATGTGCGAGTTCCAATCTGGTTTCAGAACATCTCACACTGACACATGCCTCCTCTATTTGAGCGACCACATCAAACACGAGGTGGATGCTGGCAAATACTGCGGCATGGTCAAGCTGGACCTCCAAAAGGCTTTTGACACCGTGAACCACTCCATACTGGTTAACAAGCTAAAAGCTATTGGTTTTGATAGCACATCAGTGAGCTGGATGCAATCCTAGCTGGAGGGGAGATAACAGATGGTGGAGGTGAACGGAACACTGTCCCCACCCTCCCAGTGAGCTGTGGCGTTCCACAAGGAAGCATACTAGGACCTGTACTGTTCCTAATATATGTAAATGACATGACTTCAGCTTGTGACTGCTACTTGTTCCTGTTCGCAGATGACTCAGCACTGCTGGTCTCGGACAGGAACAAACTGCAGGTTGAAAAGACCCTCAGCTCTGAACTTGGTAGAATCTGCACCTGGCTCGCTGATAACCAACTATCCTTACACCTGGGAAAAACTGAATCCATTCTCTTCGGATCAAATAGTAATCTCAGCAAGGCAGATGGCTTCTTGGTTAGAGTGGGTGACAATATTATCAAACTAAAAGATGAAATTACCTACCTAGGTTCCACCCTGGAGGCTAATCTTTCCGGTGATAAAATGGCCACCAACGTAATCAAAAAAGTCAATCAACGAACAAGATTCCTTTACAGGATCTCCTCACTGTTCAACAAAAACACCTTGAAGACCTTAACAGGAGCCCTCGTACAACGTTTCTTGGTAACACTTTAGAATAACTATCCATTATAACTAGTTAATAGATCATTCATAAACTGTTAGTTAATGAGTCATTCATGATTTGTTAAGCATTTGTTAATAGTTATAGTTAATAATAGTTATAGTTAATAGTTATAGTAAATAATTTGTTAATAGTAAAAGGGATTCATAACGATGTCTAATAACTATTTAATAGATCATTAATAAAGCATTAGTCAAACAATATAGTTCAAATAAGCTGTCAGGATACAAAGGGTTAATATATATTAATTAATCTAAAGTAAAGAAAATGTCAACTAAGTGAAGTTCTTATTTTGAGATGTGTGCTTTTATTTTGAACATGACACTTTCTGTTTGAGCAAGCTAAGCCCTGTGTGCAGAACATGCTACTTCCTTTCTGAGCCACATGAGTGAGAGAAGAGACAGCTACTGACTCAAGCAACTCATCTGAGTGCAACCAGAGTGACCTGACGTTGAAGTTGAGTTTAGTGGAGAAATATGGTGAGAAGCTGTTCATTAGCAACGTTAGCATATTATGCTAACGTTAGCTTTAATGCTAGTACTGCATGTGTCTGTATAGGCAGCCTGCCCTTGCACACACTACTCAAGGCTGCCATTGCAGTATATAGGCCACATACCAATGTTTTGATCCTGCATGGTGTAGCTGTGTATATGCCATTTCTTGTGAAAATAATGTTTTTTGTATCAGGACTGATTTTGTATCAGGACTGATACAAAAAGCTCTTGGAAAATAGCAGATCTACAAGCTCATAGAGTGGCAGAGTGCTGTGCTACGAGCTTGTAGATCTATTTTAGAAAAATCATGAAAATTTTAAAGCAAATTTAACTCATCTGGTCGATCTCATTTAGTTTTTGTTTTTTTATTCCAGTGTACAGTATATACCATGTTAATTGTGTTTTGTTCTGTGAAATGCCTGTGGCATAATTACATATTATGTAGCCTACAACGACTTTTGCACTTCTTTATTGATATATTGAATAAAGAGAAAATGTTCCCCGTTTCATCTGTGGTATTTCTTTTGTGAGATATAGCATCCAGAAAAGCTAATGGGTGGAACAAGGTTAAGATACAAAAATGTGACACAATTCATTTCTGTACCAACCATTTCCGATCCATAAAAGGTATAAGTTAGGTATACGTTGAAACTATTCCTCATTTACCAACATGAGTTACGTATTTGTTAATAGTTAACATATGCTATTGGGATGTTATTCTAAAGTTGCAACTATTCCTCATTTATTAACATGAGTAAATGAGGAATTGTTGTGAATTATCTGCATGCTGTCTGACTGGCAGCCTCTGGTGGACAAAACCATTCACCACTCCCCTTCCACCACCACAACTACACCAATCACCCACAGGTGTCTGACATCAGCACTCTGGGCTGATTGCCATTGTCAGCTCAGGTGTGCTCCCCTACAAACACTCACTCCACACACAGTTCACTCACACAGCTCTCCACTCCAGACCCAAGCCATGCGTCAATGACAAATGTAAGCTCCTGTTTACTGTATTATTTATTGTCTATATTATGCTCTGAGTTATGCTTTGATGTTTTTGAGTTACCTGATTATTGAATTTGTCTGATCTACCCTGCTAAATGCCAAATATTGAGATGCTCTCTTTTTTTCTGTCTTTTTCATGTCAGAACCATGGTTTCTGGAATTATGGAGAAATAAATACAAGTCACAAGTCAATGTCAATTGTCTTTACTTTGAACATTTTGGGTGGTCAGCAATGTCACATGAACAACGAACTTTTAGATAGAATTGTCGCAAATGTATAATAACGGCCAGATAACATATATTAACTTTTAACAAAGGGTGGCTTATGGCTTAGGGTCGATGACGGAGTACAACATCTTGCAATGGGTCTGGTCCACACGATTCTATACACCACCAAGATACCCTTGTACCTGTCTAAATACTTCCTTAATGTTAAAGAAGTCCACACCCACAACGCCATGAGGGAGTGCAACAAACCATGTACAACCCAGATTCGGCACAAACAAGGGACTAAATGATTTTCGCTCCTATGCCACCAAAATGTGGAACGCCCTACCAACAGTCATTAAGACATGTGACTCCCTTGACTCCTTCAAAACCGCTCTCAAAGGGCACCTATGGACGGCTGCAATTCAAAACTGCCCCCCCCCCCCCCCTTGTTTCCCCCCTCATTGTATGTTTCTTTTCCCTTTTTCCCTCCTTTATGATGAATTCCTGTTCTGTTCTGTTCTTTGGCTATATAGAAGTGTCTATTTGTACGTCTCTAAATATTTTGATGAATTGAACAAGGTGGACCCTCTTTAAGTGTAATGCTTTATTGGGTCGTCCACTCACAGTTAACAGTCTTCTGTATTGAGTTGTGCTTGAAATGTACTGTAATTCTGCAAACTGTTAATACATATTTCAATCAATCAAAAACTCACCTTTTCAAGCTTTCAACATTTGTCAATCCTTTCAAAGGGGCATATCTACAATACCACAACACATGGGCTTGTAGATCAACTATTTTGAACATGAAGCAGAAACTAGGGCTCAATTGGCTAATGTCTGTTTTGTAATAAATCTGCAGTTTAAGTTACTACTGATTTAATTTGCAAATAATTACAAAGTACAATATTTTTATAAAGCATTGACAACTTACTCAAGTAGAGGTACCTCAAAGGTACCTCAAATGGATTCATGTACATCATTGAGTAATGCACTTGCCACTGAACTTTGGTCATTTGGGTTAGGAATGGATAGAGGAAAGGATAAATGACAAAATTAAGTATGATCAAGTCATAGTCAGATTGCAGTTCAGATGCAATGTTATGAGCTTTAGTGGGTGCATCTAATGCATCATTTCACAACAGTCACAATGGTTGGCTGTGCAGCACCACAATGCAAGTCCAGGACAGGCAAAACTTATTTCTATAGATTTCCTGGTGACCTAGTGAAAAGCCAAAAATGGTTAAGCCATTAAAAGAGCTGGGTTCACACTTTGGAAAGCCACACCTGGATCAAGGCTCTGTAAGGTACATCAAATACACAAGGATATTTCAGTGTCAGAAATTTCACAGGAGTTCACTACTCATTGACGCCCAGTTTGAACATAATGGGCATCTTTTGCACAATGCGGTCCCTGATGTCATGAGTGAGGACCCCTGTAACACCAATACACACATGGACCACACTTACAGCAAGCACTCAACTTGTAAAAAAAACAAAAAACATAATAATCTCATCAACATTTTAATCAAGAGTAATCATGATGAACATACCACAACATACCGGTACCACTAAGAGCAGCATCTTCACCGCTGACGGCCCTTCCACAAGTAATGGCAACAGAACACCCATGGGATCTGCCATTGACCACACTTATAGCAGGCAATCAACTGTGTTGTGAATTATCTCATGCTGTCTGAATGGCAGTCTTTGGTGGACATTCCCCATTCCCTGCATCCATAATGAGACACCTATCTGCCATCACACCACTCAACTCAATGACCAATCACAGTTTAGGTGTGCCCTATATAACCAGCAACTCACCACACACCACACACTCCTCAGAGTCCTCACTCAGGAAACATGCTATGCAGAACCTGCAGCTCTCACTGAGTACCCTACATCTACACCTCACTTCTCTGCAGCCGTGCGTCCTTGACCAATGTAAGCCCTTGATGTATTCTATGTTATTCTATCACTTTGCCATAATGTACTTGCCATATGATTGTTCACATATGTCCTAGTGCAGTGTTTCCCAACCTGTGTGTCGCGGAGCTTTGGTGCTCCGTTTGATGTGTCCAAGTGCTCTGCGTAATTTGACCGAAATTAAGTTATAGTGTTACTTTCTGTAAAATCAGGCGGAACACTAACTCTCCCCCGAAGGCTTCTTATAGTTGCGTCGTTGTTGTCACACGTCCATTAGACGTGCGATAACATCAACACGGAACAATAGACTAACGACCCTCGGCCATTGAAATGTTAATGCTTAGATGCATGCAGAAGAGGCTACATTTCGCTCCCTCCAGAAAGACTGGAGCGCGCAGAGCGCAGCCACATGCACGTAGACAGCAAACACATACAGTCCTACATGTCCCGACCTAGCCCAAACATTTAGATTCTCGTAGTCCCGACCCAAACACGTAAAGTAAACGTGACGTTGTTGTGATTAAACATAATGTGCCACGAAAAATAGCTGTCCAAAATAGCTGTCCATAGATGTCCAAACATGATCGCCTCGTTCGGCCAACAAAATATATCTCCCTCCCTCCACAGAAGCGCAGCGATTTATTCTTCGTCGTACACGTGTTATGCTTGCATGCTGAAAATGGCTGATCTACAAGCTCACAACGCGTTGCGGACGCAACGCGTTGTGAGCTTGTAGATCAGCCATTTTCAGCACGTGAAAATAAGCAGGCTGTGAGAACTGAGACCCTGCACAATAAAAGCATTTTCACAAGTTGGCCCATAATAAAGACAAGGAAAAGGATTAGGTGGCATTTCACATTGCATATGAGCAATTTTTTTAAACTGAGGCACTGTCTCTGTCCCTTTTCATTCTCGTTATTTGATGAGTGCTGTCATGTGTGTTCTTATTTTATTATATTACTTTTACGTATATATTTACTTTTACTATAATATATATATTTAATATATATGTATATTATATATACACCCCCCCCCCCCCCTAGGTGTTCCCCGATATTTTTAGGCTATGAAAAGTGTTCCCTGGGACAAAAAAGGTTGGGAAACACTGTCCTAGTGTATAAATGCCCAGTGAGTACTATCTGTACATGTATATACATACGTGGTGTACTATGTTCCAATACTTACAGCTGAAATCGTAAGATCGTGGATGGATCAGGTTGAGATATCAGGGGTCTGAACATAGGGGAAGATTGGGATTTGGGAGATGGGATTACAGTTTCTAAACCATAGTCAACAAACAGGCATCAAAAAGTTAATACAGTATGACCCAGGGAGCAAAACTATTTTTGGTACAGTGACCTTGCCTCTCCGAAATGAGATGATAGCAACAAAGGTGCTAACTCTTTCAGCGCCACCTGGTGGTCACCAGTTTAGGCTTTGGTTGCCAATTCGCCCATTATAAAAAGAAAGAAAGAATGTAATTATATTATGCATGTAAGGTGCATGTCATCACCTGTACACCAGATTAGAGGAATTTTCAAAATATGGATTAAAAATTCATTTTGTATTTTCTTTCTCAAAACAAACTTGTCTTATCGTCCATGGCAATAAGTGCATAATTGGATTCAGCTCGTCTTAACATTTATGGCTCTTGTTAACAAAGGAGTTTAAACAGGTGGTGGCATATGACTACACTGGGCCTTTGGTGCCTTCGGTGCCAGGGAAAGATCTCTGGGCCTACATGCAGTCCATTATTGTGGCATGTGGAGAGCGGGCATACAAGTCGTTGCTGTGGTACCACGTTCAGGCTTTAGCCTTTAATTTACCACCACACTGTATATGAACAAACCAGTTAATGGCTTTGTAAAGATTAATTATCAGCTTTGCTATTACAATTATGTCAATGAATGTTCTTACCTTCTATATCGCCTTATAGTGTCCTGATATGGACACGTCCAACCAGGCGATGTGGCGGGAGGCTGGCTTTCGCGTTGGTCAATCGATTGACAGGACATATATAGCCCATCCGTATTTTGAGGGAGCATGCCTTTTCTTTTGTCCTGACACCCCCCACCTGCTAAAAGCCATGAAAACAGCACTCTGTAAACATGACTTTGTCAGATGACATTGTCAGGAACAATAGTTTACCTGGTGATACAGTGAGTACATTTACTGATTGGCTGCTACTCAGATCAATTATCAAATACCAAAAAGCAAATGGCAAATTAATGATGATTTTGACATGCAACATCATTCAGAAATGTTCACCCAAAATGAGATATACTTACTGAATTACTGAAAAGTGTAATTTTACTAAATCTACCTACTTCTGCTTGAAATGTTTTCCAGGTGTCCATATGTGCGGTTGAGAAGGTTATCTCTGTGCAGGCCGACACTTCAGAGAAACTGGTGCCTGGTCTGACTGAAAGAGCCATATCAACAGGCAACAGCTTTGAGAAAATTAAAGTATGTTGCACTAACGACACATTTACGGTTTGGTATACTGTAAACACTGACGGTCATATTCATGAACAAAGGCCTTAAATTCAATGATTAATGTTTAAGTGCAGACAGTATCTAAAATGAGGTACAAAAGGCTTGGTAAATCTGGCCTTGAGTGTATAAAATACTACAAGTGTCTTCTCTTTCTCTGACATACAATGACCAGGTAGATCTAGATACAGACAGGATATACAGTAATTTCTATACTTACACTTACTTGCACTGTCAACTCCCAAATGAGGCCTTAACCACAGCCTGGTTTATCGACATGGTGAATGACTGGTTCGACCTGATGACATCGAGAGGTCCCCTTTATGACACACACACACACACACACACACACACACACACACACACACACACACACACACACACACACACACACACACTTAACTTGAACTTTGGGGGATTTTTAAATATACAGTATACCTACCTGTTTCACTGAAGAACACCTTTTTGAGAAATCAACTGAGCCCAGGCAGTGCTTGCTCCTTCTGTTTGACACTAATGACATGTGTTTGATTGATGCAGCACTTTATCCACCGAACACCACAGCCGGGGCAAAGTGGAAGTTGGAGAGGCTCCAGGAGTTCATGGGAACATTCAATGTCATCGTGTTTCACAAAAAGAAAAGGGGACACATCGTAAGTGCCTGAAACAAACAACCAAAAGCAGAATTAATGGCAGCAGTTATGGGATAGCATGATGGCAGGTGTTGCTCTCTTCCCAGAGGAACTGGAGCAGCACCTGCCATCCATTCCCCCTTCATTCCTGCCAGCAAACAGGGTCTGGATGGTGCAGATGACAGGACAAGGATCAGCCGTCAACAGATTCTACACTGGGCGCATCTCTACAGATGCAAATGAAAATTTGCATTCTCAGTTGAGGGCAGACAACGTGATCCACCCCAGTGCAAAACCTGCCGTGGGAGATTGTAGGCTATTGCCCTCTCACAATATGAAGGCATTAAGGGCCCCTCAACTGAATATACAATTGTTGACTACAAACAGAGCAGCCAGTCAACATCCAAGACTTGCCAGCTCAGGACTCAGATGAGCAACAACCCTTGATACAAGGGCAGGTTCTGTATTACCCATCAGGATGGGCCGTGTTCACAGAACTACGGAAGACTGGATGTGAAGCCTGTAGTGAGTAGGCCTACTGCCTCTCAAGCAGTGCTCTTAGCGAGCATGGCTATCACAGCCTCCACCCCGTGGAGTCGGAGGCAGTACTCACTGCAGTGAAGAGCAAGGGGAAACTGTTGCACCCTGTTGCATCACCTGCATTTGAGGCTCCACCACCTCATGGATGCAAACCTGGCACTCCTCACAATGGAGAAGCCTTTAGATGTCGTCATGAGGTGGATGGACAACACCACCACCTGGCTCCGTCCGTGTCACAATGTGACAAGAAAAAATATTAAGAGACTGGCCATGTCACACTTTGCCCTATAATGTGGGTAGTGTTTACCAAACATAAAAGGCACATGTAGGAAGAACAGCCAACAACTGGAGAAAACTGCCAGACAGACACCTTGGATGCAGAGAAGTCGGTTCTTCATTCACCTTTTCACAGAAAAACGAAGGCATTTACACAGCAACTGGGCAGATTGGCCCTAGGTCCTCACACCTCTGCAGTCCTGCTTTGACTGCCTGGCAGTGGGAAGTCTCCCTACTTATATAGGCTAAGCCCCTCCCACGGACCATACCAACCCTAAATTGATTCCACAATTACTTCTCAATGTCCAGAGACATCACATGTCACATACACATTTAAAGTGTTACAAAATATTCAACTCATTATCTACAAGTACATAATATACACAATGATACATACTCTTAACAAACCCTCACACTGTTGGCATGTTCCCCACACCCCACAGCTGGTAGACAACAATGGAGTCAACCATCAATCAACTTGAATCAAGCGTCAAACAATATACTGTATATATAAAGTCCAACAAATGTAACTCTCTGCAACATAAACAATAATTCAGAGTTCAATTCACTGTCAGTGGCACAGTGAACTGCCACAGGCCACTTTAAAGCTGCATACAGTATGCTCGTAAAGCACAAAACGAGCCAGACTGGTGAAATCCATCAATATGACAGAAAGTCTGCCCTTAGAGCGACATCTGTTAAATAATGTTTTTTTCTTTTGCATATCTTTCTTTCCTACCTAAAAAAAGATTATTTTGATTGATATATTCAGTTTATTGACCAGCCCTAGTGCAGAGGTAACTAGAAAAAGTGCCCTACTGGGCACAGGTATCCACCAGGATGAGCAGATGTGAAGAATTCCAGGCAAAGGTTTTTCCTTGGCCTCTAGGGAGTTGGCATACAAAGTTATCCACAGATCCGTGCAGGTAGAGGTAAAAACACTTTTCGGCCAGTTATAGCGCCACCTTGAGGCTGAGTTGAAATTGTTCATGTGGCATTTCGTCCTCTGCCTAGTGGGAATGTGGGTGCACAATTTCACGGAAATCACGCGATGTGTTCATCGCGTGATTCATTTTGTTTGAAACTGAGCACTCCTGTGAACTTTGGAAGCCAATCTTAACCAATCAGGATGGAGTCTGAGAAATCTGAAAGACCGGTTTCGTTGAATGGCTCTAGAGAGACTGTGTACCAATTTGCGTGATGTTTGGACAAAATCTGTAGGTGTACTGTGCAAAAACTTGTTTTGCACAAAGCGGCCTCCTGGTGGCGCTATAACAGGCCGTTGTGGAAATTTGAAAGACTGGTTTCGTTGAATGGCTCTAGAGAGACTGTGTACCAATTTGCGTGATGTTTGGACAAAATCTGTAGGTGTACTGTGCAAAAACTTCTTTTGCACAAAGCGGCCTCCTGGAGCGGCCTCCTGGTGGCGCTATAACAGGCCGTTCTGGAAATCTGAAAGACCGGTTTCGTTGAATGGCTCTAGAGAGACTGTGTACGAATTTGCGTGATGTTTGGACAAAATCTGTAGGTGTACTGTGCAAAAACTTGTTTTGCACAAAGCGGCCTCTTGGTGGCGCTATAAGTTTGGGGCAGAGGTTCATTGTTGGCATCCAGGGAGTGTGTGTGCAAAATTTGGCATCGACCGGGTTAACGGTGGCCGAGATTAGCTGCTCACGGACACACGGACGGACGGACACACACACACACACGGACACACACACGGACGGACGGACGGACGGACGGAGTGCAAAACATACTCTCCCCCTAGGCCTTCGGCCTGGTGGAGACAAAAAGAAGCCTGCATTTATCCTTTGTTTTTCCTTTGTTTGTTACTCTTTGCATGTACAACGTGCTGATATATATATATTTTGCACCTTTGTTTTGGCATTTCAACTTGGTTGAACCTGACAATGCGTTACTCTTTGCATCTGAATGCACCTGAACAGCCTACCATGTACAGTGAGTGCTGCTATAAAGCGTCTCAATCCCGCCCCCTCGAGAGACCCGGAAAATAAAGCCCTGTTCATTTCCCTCATAGACTTTTCAGAAAGTATTTATTTAAAGACGTTTACGCCGCGGACAAAGCCAACTCTTGTCGTGACAAATCATGACAACAAACAAAAAAATTCGGGCTGAACAAATAATTAGAAAGAAGAAGAAAACACTTTTTTATTTTCTTTGTAATTATTTGTTTGGTCCAAAATATTGTGTTTGGTCATGATTTGTCACATGAGTTGGCTTAAAAATAATAATAATAATAATAAAATAAATAAATAAGGACTTTAAATAAATACGTTTTGAAATGTCTATGGAAAAAGTGCATTGGAAACTATTTCCTGGGCCTGGCGTCGTCATGAAAGGGGGCGGGACTGCGACCCTCTATATGTACATACTGCACCATATGAATATGTTATGTGTAGCCTATAGTAAATAATAAACATGGATCTTGCACCAAACATCCTGTGATCTGACACTGACAGTAATGTGAAGTTGATAAGTTGGGCTTAATGATTATAGGCAGGTACCTCATATCTTGGATTCAGTGTTAAATAGAAGCATTCCTTTAGATATCTGTCCAGCACTGACTTATTTTCTCGTAGGCTATAGATGCAAAAAGGAGGGGGGAGAGACAAAGTTAAGAAGGCATGACTGCAGACAGGTGGTCAAAACTGTAGGGCACATAGCGGTGTACCATTTAATCTATGCTGTCTGTGTCAACCACACGTATGTTTCTATGTATGTGGGCTCCTAGCAAGAGCTCTAATGTGACTGACAGCTAAATGTTCAGCTAAATCAAGTATTTGTGTAAAACACTGTTTAAATGGGTCAGGGCCCGGGTCAGGGCACATTAAATGTAACTAATGTAATTAACTACTGCATATATATCTTAAGAGTATTATAACTTCTTTCTAGGTTCTCACTTGATGATAATGCCAATTTACTAATGGCTTCTATCTTGCAAATTTAGTAGGAAGTTTAGGAACACACAAAGCTATATGTATTATCACTCATGCGTAAATTATCTAATTTCAATACAATACCCCCCTTGTTGACTTCAGATTGCTTTCCTCCGCCTCCGGTCGGTTCCACACACAGACTGTTATGATCAAGAAAGTGAGGCTGGAACGTCACTCGTTGACTAGCATGCATTGTTTGTTTTGGTGAGATGTTTTTGCCGTTGAGTCTTGCGCAGAAAACGTACTCTGTGCTCTATAAATATAATAAAAAATAAATAGTTCTTAAGTCGAAAAACAACCACTCGGAAAAAACGTGTGATATCACTTATGTCTTCTTTCATATTCCTGGACCAATTATATGACAAAGGTCGCAATCGTTCATGAATAATGTTTGTTATGAGCTGGTCCAGCCGGGTCCCATGAAAGTGTCCATGAAAGTGTCATGGTGCAGCCCAGTCACGTGACCACCGGCTTAGCTCCATTTGGTACACAAGACCTGACCAGGCACCGTTCAACTTCCTAGTTTATGACTAGAATAAATAAATAGGATAGTGCACGGAGGCGCGGCCTAGGCTCCTGTGGGAGGTTTCCACATGCTCAGTGTAAACAGGAACTTCGATGGAGTGTTCCATCAGAGGTGCTAGGTAGAAAGCTCATAACTTGTGATGTAAATAATGAGATCCAGAACAGTTGAGAATTAAACAGCAGTCACCCTTTTCAAATCATCCACAGCACTTGAATGAACAGTATCCATGTTCCTTTGTCATTTCACAAAAATAAATGTTTGACAAGAACATGGAAAATCCACAAAAGAAAATATACAAAAACATTAACATTTAGTAAATGTACCTTTATCTTTCAGTTTGTTATACACAACATTTTTTCCAAAGCTATTAAATTGATATACTTTTTTAAATTAAAACAAAATTAACTTTGTACTATTCACTTTTTATTATTTCAGTTCAGGGTCAGCAACTCATGCACCTCTAGCACCTCTGCTGGAACACTCCATCATCGCAGTTCCTGTTTACACTGCACATACGCAAACCTCCCGCAGGAGCCCTGGCCGCACCTCCGTGCTCTATCCTCTTTATTTGTCCTACTCATAAACTAGGAAGTTGAACGGTGCCTGGTCAGGTCTTGTGTACCAAACGGAGCTAAGCCGGTACAGTGGGGGGCTTCACATCGTCGGCTCTGTGCCATGGAATAAACCTTGTTTTGACCAAAAATGCCATCTGGGACAAGGAATAGGGGATACAGGTGATTGAAAGAAACAGAATGGGTGTTTAATTATGTGGACGACGATCTAAGATGGTGCGACACAGTGTTATCAGTCAGTCAGTATTCCAATAAAGAACGTCTTTCTTATACCTGTGGTGTGCGGGCTCCATTCAATACCTAGCGACACAGTGTTATGACAACAGCTAGCAACCCCATGCTAACGTAAGTAGTATTATGACTTGATCGAAAGCGATATAAAAGCGCAATTGCCATTAATCTACGGCAATGGCGTTGAGGGTTTTATTAAATAATGAGCTTTAATTGACGTAGATCTAGGCCAATGGCGCTGTAAGTGTTGTAAGCTACGATGGATTGTTTCTTGTATGAAACAAAATGTGTTACAAGATGTATTTACCGGTATATCAACCTCATGATGTCCTACGTTGTCTATTAAGGCCCTAAACAAACATTGACTTGGCTGGCAAACAATTTACATCATAAGTGCCCTAAATAAACGTTAAAAATACCATAGTTGGCTGCCATATGAAGTAATCTTCAAAAGCCAGGGGTTAGAAAACAGATTTGGGGACAGTTTGTTAAATCACAGATACGTCGTATCTCGAGTCGACGTTTCAAAGCAGTGTCAGCAGTGACTAGAGTCCCGAGAGTCCCGAGCAGTCAAAGCCAATGCTGCCAAATTGCATACTACTGATATGCAGAGAATAGTAAATAATACTAATAAAAATATGCAATGTACAGTGTATAGCCTTCATTGAGGAATATGAGGCTGAACCAATGCTAGAGCCATAACAATGTGTTGTTTTGAGGGAAACATTTGAGGCAGGTACTCCCATGCTGAAGCTCAGTAAATAGCAGATGCTAACAGTGGCAGTGTTTACCCACAGGCCAGCCAGATCTTATTAAGAGAGCAAAAGTGGAACCAAATGAAAACGCCACCAATCTGGCGCCGCATCGCCGCTTTGCCAATGCTGCGTTAGATGACATTAAATCAGATATTTTCAGGGTGGTGAAATGATATCCTGTGGTTTAGCTCTTTAGACCAATAAAAATAGACTTGATGGATGACTCTGCGGTACTCTACTGTCACTATATCCCACCCCAGGCAGCACCATCATCCCATGCACATCATAATGTGTGTGTGTGTGTGTGTGTGTGTCAGTCAGTCAGTGTTATGTACCTGGCCTAGGGGGTGCCAAGATACACAACAAAAAACAGGGGAGACGCAGTTGACCAAAGAAATATAATTTATTAATTAACCAAAAATAAGTAAATGTAAGGAATAAACCAAGTGTGGAGAACAGTAGTCAGTGGTGCAGTGCGTGTATGCATGAGTGAAATGTATGTGTGTGCGTGTTGTATGGATTAACAGAAATGTTGAGAAGTGTGCATGGTGGAGTGCAGGAGGCAAATGAAAGGAACAGATCTGGGGAAGCAGGCATTTATAGGGCGTCGACACCTGGGCCCAGGTGTGAGCCACTTAGGCTGATCATCATGAAAGCTCTGCTCCCCAATCCTATTGGATACAAAGAACAGAGGTTACTATAGGACAAACAGTAAACACAACATATACCTAAACCAGACAACCTAAGAGTAATATATAACACACAATAGGGAACCGTCACAGTCAGTCAGTCTGTATAGTGGACTGACTAACCAACAAAGAAACTAACAAACTATAGTTCATTAGTTTTTTGTTTGTTGGCTGCAAACAGAACTTTTTGTGTGTGTTATGTTGAAACAATGTGACTTACTAACTATACTGACTTGCAAATCAGATGGTCCAGCTATAGTTTATTTGGTCCAGGCAGCAGAAAGGGATGAGGACATGGTATTTATTTTGGGAGCCTAGCTGCGACAGACTATGGTGAGCAAAACGAGACATATAGAGATAAAAGAAAGAGATTAGTTTAGTATGCTTAGTGACAAGTGATGAAGTGGAGTTGATCCTCTTGCCATCATGCTGTCATTCAGACGAAAGGCTGAAAAAAAGGTTTTTTACAAAAATACAATTCCCCCCCCAGTGAAAAATATGTCATAATTTCTTTGTAAAGTGACATTTCGCATGACAATAGTATTTTGGTCAAACCATAAATGTAAGCATGAGATGTCAGGTGAGCAGGGAAATGGAGAAAAGAGAAAGGGAAATCAATTTAACAGACTGAATCATATTTCTTAATGACAGAAAAATAGTTTAAAAATAAGACTTTTGATCTGTTTTGTTTGATCTGTGTGTGTGTGTGTGTGACTGTGTGTGTGTGTGTGTGTGTGTGTGTGTGTGTGTGTGTGTGTGTGTGTGTGTGCGTCAGTAAGACGCCCTGTGGAAGAGAAGCGGCGAGGTTGCGTGCATGCATCTGCCTGGGTGACGGCAGACTGCTAGGCGAGTGCTGGTGCTTTGGCATGGGGGGTCAAAACAACATATGGAATGATTTCTGTACTGGCCATTATGGAGCGTGCCTGCATGTGTGTATTGTGTACGTAAGCATTCATTATGTCAGCCACTGCCACACATCCGATAGTTTGCTCAATAAGAGCATTATTTTTAAATAATAGCTCCCTCTTTCACCATCAATGGCTGAGAGGTATTGATCGTCTGTCCGGTCCTCTTTAAGCCAAAGGCAAATATCCACTGTTTTCTCCATAATCAATCTTATCGTTGGTATACTAAGTAATGCAATGTAAAGCGACTGCTTATTTGACTATTTTTGTGTGTGTGTTTGTGTGTGTGTGTGTGTGTGTGTGTGTGTGTGTGTGTGCCAGTAAGACGCCCTGAGGGAGAGAAGCGGCGAGGATGTGCGCACACATCCGCCTGGGTGACGGCAGACTGCTAGACGAGAGCTGGTGCTTTGGCATAGGGGGTCAAAACAACATATGGAATGAATTCTGTACTGGGCATATATGGAGCGTGTCTGCATGCCTGCGTGCGTTCCTTCGTGTGTGTGTTGTGTACGTAAGCATTCATTATGTCAGCCACTTCCACACATCAAATAGTTTGATCAATAAGAGCATTATTTAAAAATGATAGCTCCTCCAATTATAGCTTTCAGCATCAATGGCTGAGAGGTATTGAGCGTAGGTCCTCTTTAAGCCAAAGGCAAATTTCCACAGTTTTCTCCATAATCAATCTTAGCGTTGGTATGCTAAGTAATGCAATGTAAAGCGTCCTGCTTATTTGACTATTGTGTGTGTGTGTGTGTGTGTGTGTGTGTGTGTGTGTGTGTGTGTGTGTGTGTGTGTGTGAGGGTGTGTGTGTGTGTGTGTGTGTGTGTACACATCATGTGAGAAGAACATACACCCTGAGAAATAAAGAATGAGGGGGACGCTGTGAGCGCTGGGGGCGTGTTCTCTCTTCCGTGTCATCACCCGAGGTGGGGTTGGTGAAAGGGCCTCTCTGTGTGGAGTTTGCATGTTCTCCCCGTGGCCTAGGGTAGGTACCCTCACAAAAACATGCAGTAATCCTGGTCTCTAAACTACCTCCCCCTGGCCAGCCGGGGCGCCTGATGGAGGGGAAAGGAACTGGTCGGAATAACGTGTTCCTTCCACGCACTACGTCCGGCGGGGGAAACTCCCCTCTGTCGGGTGAAAAAGAAGCAGCTTGGACTCATCATGCAGAGAAGGAAGCATGAGGTCAGTCCGCCAATAATCTGTCTGGTGGTTGTATATCAGGGCAATACAAATAAATATCGGCTATAACACGTTACAGTGTATTCCTAATGTTTAGTAGTGCACATACAAAAATTGTACACAGATCGGTGCAGTTTTAGGTAAAACATGAATTGGCCTGTTATAGCGCCACCATGAGGCTGATGTGATTTTTTAATGTGCCATTTCTTCCTCTGCCTAGTGGGAATGTGTGTGCATAATTTGATGGACATTGCATGTTGTGTTCATGATTTGAGGCATTCTTTTCAAAACGTACCAATCCTTAAAACTTTGGAAGGGAATATTACAATTAGGGATGTCCCGATACACTTTCTTCGCTTCCAATCCGATCCCGATACCTCAATTTCTGTGTTAGCCGATACCGATACCAGTGTCATGTGATCTCATGTTGTGTTTATAGCTATCTAGCTATATATCGACAAATATATAATATAAATGATTTACCTTCTGTCTCTAAAGCCAAATAAAGCATTCCTGTTAGGAGAGGATTGACATGTTGTGTAAGCAACTGAATGGTAATTTGACTGAGACATAACCTATTCTGTGTAACTTAATCACTGGCTGCTTCAGCATGGCTTCTTCCGAAGCCGTTAAAAAGCTTTTGGACGACATCTCGCTTTAAAAAACAAACCAGTTCATCTGCTTCGATCCACTTTGACACGTATATATTTGAGGCCCGGTATTGTCTTGAGTTCAGTAGGACATTAGTAAATGATGACTTGATAGATAGTTGTCTATTCCTACTGAAAGCTCTCCCAGATCCACACAGGACAGAACAGTGCTTTAGTTCTAGGATAACCAAGACCCACCCACTCTCCTGTTCCAGCACTCCCGTCACACATTGGCAGTGGGTCGCGTACACTCGCGCACACACACACACACACACACACACACACACACACACACACACACACACACACACACACACACACACACACACACACACACACACACACACACACAACACAAGAGGAAGCAAGTTAGATAGTATGTGCTCCATGTTCTCAACTTGATAACATGTGGCACGCAAGCACCATGAGACTTATTAGTGACCATAATTATAGTGATCATTTTACTGGTAGGACACTTTCTGCAGCCTGCACCAACACACAATGGCAATTTGTTGCTGCTACAAGATCCTCAAAGTGTGGTCTGGGGACCTCAAGGGGTCCTTGAGGATGTTCCAGGCGGTCCACAGCAAAATAAGGAACAGTTTAAGCACTTTAATGCCATTGTATACTTATAGCCAATAGCCAATCTACAAGCTCACAACGTGTCCATTACTGCTCATTTTGAGCTTGTAGATCGGCTATTTTCGAAACATGTTGATAAATCTTTAAAAAATTGCCCTAGCAGAATATATTTTCAAATGGGGGTCTCTTCTGCAGAATGCATGTCAATTTGGGGGTCCTTGCCACCATTTTGGCAGGCCTTGATGCCGTCGTAATTCCTGATTCATAATTGACAGTGTGCCAAAAATAGCCGATCTACAAGCTCAAGTTCTGGGGGAAAGAGATGGGGGTGTGACATGCAGTGAAGGCCGTCGGTATTGGGAGTCGAACCCGTGCCACACTGCCAGACTCGGGCTACCGGCCAAGGTGCCTGGACCGCTGAGCCACGGCCCAGGCCAGTTTTCTTATAGCGCTTACGCCTTTTATTGGTTTTTGAATGGACAGACAGTAGGCTGACAGGAAACTGGAGAGAGATGGGGGAAGACATGCAGTAAAGGCCGTGTCGGGCTCGGGAGTCGAACCCGCGGCACACTGGGACTGGATTACCAGTCGGGTGCGCAGACGGTTACGCCACCGCCTGGGCAGTTTTCTTATAGTTTTAATCGACAAAATGAACACTGGCATGTGTGCGGGCGTGCGTAGATGTTCTTTTCAAAGTGTTGGGTGCCTGTGTGTGGGGTGTGTTTAAATGATTTATTAATGTGTGCGTGCGGGTCCTGCCATAATAAATGTTCATATTACGTGTAAGGTTTGAGCCTCTGCAATTAAGCCATTGAAAGCCCTCTCATCTTTTCTTCTGCAGCTCAAAGTCCCAAAATAAGCCTGCATCTACTTTGCGCCGCCAAGGACTACAGCATGTAGAATGCATCAGACCACAAGGTGTATTGATTATTTAAAAGTGCTGCTGGATGTAAGCGATGGGGCCAGCGAGAGGGGGGTTGGTGGTAAAGGGCCGACCACATAAAACAATCAATTCTATAATTCACATTGGCCCCAGCTGCTTTAAACCCATTGCTGGAATTATTTAAACCATTACGAGGGAGAATATCCAAGAGGCAAAACTAGCACATTTAGTTTCAGAAGCCATCCTCACATGCGGTCACATCTGCTGTCTTTGTACTCTCTGCAATAAAATGGACTTGGAAACTTTCATTGGCCTGTCCGTCGTCAGACTCTTCTCTCTTAAGTTGTTAGAAAATATACATCAAACGCCGAGACAGCTTGTTTATTTTTGGACCACAACGCTTATAGTAGACGATATTAAGATCACCCCATGTTATTCTCCATCGAGAAATTACTTCCGCGAACCAGGGGAATGGTCGGGATGAGCGAGTTGCGTCAGGACTTCGGTGCTCTATAGTCCGAGAAGTGAAGGAACCGGAACCGGAGCAGGAGCTGAAAAACGATCACCCGCCATGGTCTTGTTGAAAAACGGGTTAGCAAGAACCTCACTAGTGTCCCAATACAGCTCCAACTTGGGCTTGACGATGACCTCAGGGAATACAGGATGAGGACGTCCAACTCCACACTCTTGTGTGCCAGCTCTGAGGGACAACAATTTACACATTTAGCAGATGCTCTTAGTCCAGAGAAATTTACAGTAAGCATGAACACATGGTAGAGGAAAAACAATCCTTGTAGATTAGCTATTTTCAAATGGCGGAAATGCATATAGGACTGTAGTGGTTAGGTGGGTGTGATCAATTGGCTAACATGGTGACGGGTAGCACAGCATATGCACAGAACATGCCAGCTCCATATACGGAGATCTACAGTATAGGGGTCAGCAGTGCCCATTGGGGCTGATCAATACAGATTCTGAGAATCATGGTTTTATGTCAAATGCTTTTTGTTACTGTACTTTCTACTGTAAGTGAATTAAGTTCATGCGATTCACTTACAGTACAGTACCCCAATGGGCACTGTTGACCCCTATACTGTAGATCTCCGTATATGGAGCTGGCATGTTCTGACATATGCTGTGCTACCCGTCACCATGTTAGCCAATTATTGATCACACCCAACAAGCACTATAAGAGTAATAATAATAATAATGCACTTTATCAATATATAGCACTATAAAAAGAAAATAATCAATATAGCAGTATGATAGAGAAGGGCAGACTATGCAAAGACACTTTGTATAATTATTTATGTATCTACGTGTCTTTGCATTGCATGATGCCTCGTCGTTGCAAACAATACATTTCTTACCCGATGAGGATGATGATGATGATGATGAGCGCCTCACAGATTGCTTTCATTCCCTCGATCGCAGTAACAGGGGGACAGCAAAAGTCTTGATCAAAGTCCCACTATCCAGCGTTGTCATTAGGCCTACTTATCCATCTGTACATGTCTGGGCATGTAACTAGCCCAGCGGTGATGTTGTACGGCAAGGGAAAAAAATAACAAGAAAAAAGGAGGGCTTCCACAGAACACACCAGACACCACCACGGTGTATATAAACCGTTCAGGGTGCGGAAAAGTTTTGTTCGTTATAGGCTAAGTTACAACCGGGTCGATGACGTCCCTGACGCGTTCATTGCGGTCTTATCACTTCAATTATAATGAATAAAAAAGTGTTACAATCACACGTTCCGAGTGATCGCCGATGATGGCGGGTCTGTTGATCTGTGATCCCCCAACGGAACAATCGAGTCCCCTCCCCGGCCAGTGCTTTGGCAGCAACCCGGCCACTGTTGTCATGACGGTCCCTCGATACTGTGATTCTTTTGTTGAATGTGTTTTAGTTATAGTTTAGATATGCTATTGGGATCATGTGGTTGAATGTGTTTTTACTTTTAGTTATAGTTTAGAGATGCTATAGGGATCATGTGGTTGAATGTGTTTTAGTGTAGAGATGCTATAGGGATCATGTGGTTGAATGTGTTTTACTTTAGAGATGCTATAGGGATCATGTGATTGAATGTGTTTTAGTTTAGAGATGCTATATGGATCATGTGATTGAATGTGTTTTAGTTTAGAGATGCTATAGGGATCATGTGATTGAATGTGTTTTAGTTTAGAGATGCTATAGGGATCATGTGATTGAATGTGTTTTAGTTTAGAGATGCTATAGGGATCATGTGATTGAATGTGTTTTAGTTTAGAGATGCTATAGGGATCATGTGATTGAATGTGTTTTAGTTTAGAGATGCTATAGGGATCATGTGGTTGAATGTGTTATAGTTTAGAGATGCTATAGGGATCATGTGGTTGAATGTGTTATAGTTTAGAGATGCTATAGGGATCATGTGGTTGAATTTGTTATAGTTTAGAGATGCTATAGGGATCATGTGGTTGAATGTGTTTTAGTTTAGAGATGCTATAGACCGATTCCGTACCGGTTTCATGGTCGCAGCCTACGTATATCCTGTAGGCGGACTCGACATAGCTGCGGGAGTAAAACCCTCACCAGGCGCACCTCTTCCACTACAGTGAACGGCAGAGTGACTGATGTTAGTTTGCCTCAAACTTTACTCCTTTACCTGCTTTTTTACTAACACTAACATTACAAAGATGCCCAGAACATCGAGATGAACCTGTGTAGTTTATGGCTGCTCCAACAGTAGTGGCAACATAAAAAAAAAAAAAAAACGGAATGTCTAATATCCACCGCTGTGGCGGAGACCAGAGCCATTGAGTAATGGTTGAGACAAAGCAGTGAAAGATACATAACGCAAGTCTTACCCAATACCAAATCTTTCTGTTTATTAACACAAGGCTGCTGTACTTTATACCTCATACTTTAAATGCTCAGTATGAGGTATAAAATACAGCAGCCTTGTGTTCATAAAACAGAAAGATTGGGTATTGGGAAATTACGTATCTTTCAGGACCCTTCACTGCTTTGTCTCAACCATTACTCAATGGCTCTGGTCTCCGCCACCGAGGTGGATATTAGACATTCCGTTTTTTTTTTTTTTTTTTTATGTTGCCACTACTGTTGGAGCAGCCATAAACTACACAGGTTCATCTCGATGTTCTGGGCATTTTTGTAATGTTAGTGTTAGTAAAAAAGCAGGTAAAGGAGTAAAGTTTGAGGCAAACTAACATCAGTCACTCTGCCGTTCACTGTAGTGGAAGAGGTGCGCCTGGTGAGGGTTTTACTCCCGCAGCTATGTCGAGTCCGCCTACAGGAAATACGTAGGCTGCAACCATGAAACCGGTACGGAATCGGTCTATAGGGATCATGGTTGAATGTCTGTGACTCCACACTGGCCACTCCCATATTCCATTCCAGCACACCCAGTTCCATTTACACACCTGTCTTCAACTACCTCTTCAGCCCAGCAGTGAACACTTATCCAATCAACCTGCTCACTATAAAACCGGACTCAGTGCAAACACTCATTGTCAGTTCATAACCTGTTGTCATGGATGTCCTGCCTGTTCCTGTGTTGACTTGATGTAATTCTGATTCATGCCTGATTCCTACCTACATTTCCCCTGTGTAAGAAATATCCTATTCTTTATTAAATACTTTATTATTCTACTCTTGTTTGTTGTGACTTTGCCTTGGGTTCAACTCTCTGTCTACATCCGTGACATTTAGTTATAGTTTAGAGATGCTATAGGGGTCATGTGGTTGAATGTGTTTTACTTTAGAGATGCTATAGGGACCATGTGGTTGTATGTGTTTTAGTTTAGATATGCTATAGGGATCATGTGGTTGAATGTGTTTTATATTTAGAGATGCTATTGGGATCATGTGGTTGAATGTGTTTTAGTTTAGAGATGCTATTGGGATCATGTGGTTGAATGTGTTTTAGTTTAGAGATGCTATAGGGATCATGTGGTTGAATGTGTTTTATATTTAGAGATGCTATTGGGATCATGTGGTTGAATGTGTTTTAGTTTAGAGATGCTATAGGGATCATGTGGTTGAATGTGTTTTAGTCATAGTTTAGAGATGCTATATGAATCATGTGGTTGAATGTGTTTTAGTTATAGTTTAGAGATGCTATTGGAATCATGAGGTTGAATGTGTTTTAGTTTAGAGATGCTATAGGGATCATGTGGTTGAATGTCTTCTAGAGATGCTATAGGGATCATGTGGTTGAATGTGTTTTATTTTAGAGATGCTATTGGGATCATGCGGTTTAATGTATTTTACTTTAGAGATGCTATAGGGATCATGTGGTTGAATGTGTTTTAGGTTAGAGATGCTATAGGGATCATGTGGTTGAATGTGTTTTAGTTTAGAGATGCTATAGGGATCAGCAACCCGGCCAATGTCATGACGGTCCCTCGATACTGTGATTATTTTGTTAGTTCGTAGTATTAAGAAAGAAACATGCGAATAACGTGTTGCACACGTTATTCAATGCCGATACGGTGCACATTGGTGGTAGGCAGTGTTCATCTTTTTTTTTTTGACAGACAGACCCCCCCCATCTCGCAAGGTGCTCCTCCTCGGGAGAAACAGGAGGGGAGGAGGGAATTGAGTCTTGTGGTGTTGGGTGAAATGTGATTCTGCTAGTCACACGACTAGATCATGGGAGCATCCATTTTAGATACCCTAGCTGCCTTCCACACGTAAAGCGGCCCGCCGTCCTTTCAGGGTAAAAAGGGTAAAAAGATGAATGTAAGCATTCAATAAAAAAGTGCTCGAAACGTATCAATGCGTGTCTAGCACCGGACGCATGGCTAATTAAAGCCATATTGATACGTTTATAGCGGTGAGTGTTAATAGACTAGATCTTACCCATTCTGAATATATGAACACCAAATTATGTGCAATTACAAAACCCATGTGACACATACTTGCAGAACGCCGATTTGCAATATTTTATAGTAGTATAAAATAGGGTTTAAACACCCAAAGGGGCGTACAGGGCACGTCATTTATTTATTAATTTTTATCCCACAATTTTGCAACCCATTTTTTTCCACCCAGTGTCAATTATCAATTTGCTATTTTCAGCGAATGTTTGCCTATTGTTGAGATGCTATACAGGGATCATGGTTGAATTTGTTTTTAGTTATAGTTTAGAGATGCTATAGGGATCATGAGGTTGAATGTGTTTTAGTTTAGAGATGCTATTGGGATCATGTGGTTGAAGGTGTTTTACTTTAGAGATGCTACAGGGATCATGTGGTTGAATGTGTTATAGTTTAGAGATGCTATAGGGATCATGTGGTTGAATGTGTTTTAGTTTAGAGATGCTATAGGGATCATGTGGTTGAATGTGTTTTAGTTTAGAGATGCTATGGGATCATGTGGTTGAATGTGTTTTAGTTTAGAGATGCTATAGGGATCATGAGGTTGAATGTGTTTTAGTTTAGAGATGCTATGGGATCATGTGGTTGAATGTGTTTTAGTTTAGAGATGCTATAGGGATCATGTGGTTGAATGTGTTTTAGTTTAGAGATGCTATTGGGATCATGTGGTTGAATGTGTTTTTAGTTTTGTTTAGTTTTTGTCTCTTCTAGAGTTTTCTCCCAGCATGCAGTGTGCCTGTACTGTACAGGGAGTGCAGAGGGGATGTTTGCAGGGCATGCAGGGCTATCAGGCAGTGCACACACACAATATCCTCACAGGAAGTTGCCTTTGAAGGCCTGGTGTGTCTGACCGCTGGCATCACTACACACACATCGAGATAACAGAATGGAACTTGCAGGCAAACACACACACATGCACACACACAGAGAGAGAGCACAAAGTGATTTTGCACAGCATACGGCGCAAATTCATTTTGTAGTCATTGCGTATCACGTCCCTGAGGCATTCTGTGCTGTGTGTGTGTGTGTGTGTGTGTGTGTGTGTGTGTGTGTGTGTGTGTGTGTGTGTGTGTGTGTGTGTGTGTGTGTGTGTGTGTGTGTGTGTGTGTGTGTGTGTGTGTGTGTGTGTGTGTGTGTGTGTGTGTGAGTGTGCGTGCGTGTGTGTGTGCATACAACAATTTGTACAGTAGGCCTATATTGCTCGCCACGACCGGATTGTTGACCTATTGTCTGATGCAGTTCAAAAATATGTGCCATCTAGTGCAGCAATGTATAAACATTCAAGATTGTTACCAGATTGGTTTAGCTGTGTATGCGATGTCTTATTTGCTAACATCGCAAATACACCAAATGTTGTTTCTGTTGACACCAGTCACAAGGAGGTCCTGATTCTGGAGTTGGGCTGTGTCTTTGATTTGTACATGGACCAGGCATTCCATGACCATGAGTGGCCTAAGAATAGCTGGCATGACAAAGAGCAAAGCCAAACAACTTGCCAAATAATAGGCAGTTTGTCTGTGTGGAGGAGGAGGTGATCCACAGACAGAACTACACCACGGTCGCGTAAGCAGGCAATACGACGGTATAGTGCGCTATATAATGCCTGCATAATTTGCCTTCAACCAAACGTCGGACAGACACAGCACGTCCTGTCTGTGACAGAACTACACCACTGTCGCGTGAGCTGACGCCTCGCCAGAGATACGACAGTATAGTGCGCTATGATGACTGCCCAACATAAAAGGAAACATTCGACTGACCCAGCACGTTCTGTTTGTGTCACTGAACCCAGATCCACAATACCGAACTACATCACAGGCGTGTAAGCTGGCGCAACACCAACAATACATGTATTCATGTACTTTTTGTATGTCTATTTTGTATGGACCCCAGGAAGATTAGCTGTCGCCTCGGCATCAGCTAATGGGGATCCATTCAATAAACAATAAACCATACCCTGTATAGTGTGCTATAATGGCCATCTGACCCCAAGGGATTTTGTTAGTCTCACCTACAAACGAGACAACAGCTAACCTCCCTAAACTGCACACTGTAGTGCATTAATTAATAGGCTGCTGACACTCGTAAGTAGTCTCACAGAAAACTTTCACAAAATCCTTCTTTACAGACCTGTGCATACCAGGCAGGGCAGGAAAGAGGTGGAGCCATAGCCTGAGCTTAGCTCACCCAGCTCTGCCAACCTGGGACAAGGTTCAAGGTTGTCTTTATTTGTCTCCCTTGAGAAAAAATTGTCTTGGAGACAGAGTCACAGCTGTATACAAATAGCATACACGTTCACATAAAAATGACATTTTTATGGGGCATTTTAGTCTGTTAGGCTGAAGTGGAAATGACTGGTCTTTTGCCTCTAAACAGGCCCCCCTGGCCCCTCCAGCTTCAGCTGAAAGGATGAGACCATTCATACAGGAGGCGGGGTCTCATACCAGGGCCCCCGCAGGACACACACTGGTCATGGCCATCCTCTGTGGGCATGTGAGCTCCACATGCAACCATGAGAAACCCCTGCAGTTTCCATCTCCTCTTGTCTCTATATAGATATATTCATAAGTATACCTATATTATTTATTATATGTGTACTTATATATACCTATATATTGTGACGGTTCCCTATATTGTGTGTTATATGTATATTACTCTTAGGTTGTCTGGTTTAGGTATAGGTTGTTTACTGTTTGCCCTATAGTAACCTCTGTTCTTTGTATCCAATAGGATTGGGGAGCAGAGCTAGACATGATGATCAGCCTAAGTGGCTCGCACCTGGGCCCGGGTGTCGATGCCCTATAAATGCCTGCTTCCCCAGTCCTTCCCCAGATCTGTTCCTTTCATTTGCCTCCTGCACTCCACCATGCACACTTCTCAACATTTATGTTAATCCATACAACACGCATACACATACATTTCACTCATGCATACACGCACTACACCACTGACTACTGATCTCCACACTTCATCTGCAGCAAGGGCAGAATCCATTTCTTCCGGCCGACGCAGCGGCCGGTAAGCACCGCCGGCCGCTCCGTAGGTGCGTCGGCCGGTCCGTGATTAGGTCGGCCGGTCCGTGTTTACGTCGGCCGGTCCGTGATTAGGTCGGCCGGTCCGTGTTTACGTCGGCCGGTCCGTGATTAGGTCGGCCGTTCCGTGATTAGGTCGGCCGGTCCGTGATTAGGTCGGCCGTTCCGTGATTAGGTCGGCCGTTCCGTGTTTACGTCTGAAATGCATAATGGGCGCTGATGTACGTCGTTGTCTGTATGCATGCATCTAATATGAATTAATATATTATTAAATATATATAGGCTCTGGGTGGCTGAAATCCCCCCGCAGGTTAAGGTATAACTAATTTGAGATGTTTAATGTGATATCGGTTATCTTTCTTCATATTTTTCTTTTCTGCTCTCGTTGCAAAATATCTTATAGTCCAGTGGAAAACATCTTTAAAGTAATGTATGGCTTCCTTAGTCTAGCGGTCTATGCTGTCGCCTCTTGATTTATTGTTGCATTGTGGAACCTGGTTCGAGTCCCGCTCATGGCAAAGTTTTATTTTATAATGTTCTTTTGTAGCCTATATTGTGTATGGACACAATAGCTACAATTTCTTTGGTCAACTGCGTCTCCCCTGTTTTTTGTTGTGTGTCTTGGCACCCCCTAAGCCAGGTACATAACAATATGTATACATATTGTATTGTACACTACACATATTTTAACTGTTTGGACTGTGCTCAACAGGCCCATAGTAATTGCTTGAACGTGAGGGGTCACAATCTACCCTATGCAGAATGTCACCATGCTGCATCATGGGGTTCAAGTCTGGGCTCTGGCTGGGCCACTCAAGGACTTTCACAGAGTTGTCCTAAAACCAATCCTTCGTTATCTTAGCTGTGTGCTTGGGGTCGTTGTCCTGTTGGAAGGTGAATCGTTGACCAAGTCAGAGGTCCTGAGCGCTCTGGAGCAAGTTTTCTTCCAGGATGTCTCTGTACACTGCTCCATTCATCTTTCCCTTGAGTGGCCTAGCCAGAGCCCAGACTTGAACCCCATTGAGCATCTCTGGAAGGACCTGAAAATAGCTGTGCAGCGACGCTCCCCGTCTAACCTGACAGAGCTTGATAGGATCTGCAGAGAAGAAGGGGGAAAATACCCCAAATTCAAGTGTGCCAAGCTTGTAGGATCATTCCCAAAAAGTATTAAGGCTGAAATTGCTGCCAAAGGTGCCTCAACTTAGTACTAAGGCAAGAGTGTGAATACTTATGTAGGGGAGAGCGGGGTCGGTTGATGCGCATTTTACTAATCCCTCCCTACACAGAGATTAATTAATTTCAAGTAACCAAACTTTTTTGTGAACAAGATACACTTGTCCTCTCCCATTACCCTGAGTGTTTTTTAATTTTGGTGAAACGAGTCGGACGCAATCGGCAAGCAAAGTGATCTCGCCTCAGGAGGACGAAAGGATTTCGCAAGGACGAAAGAAGAGGAAGTGAGCGCGAGATCACTTTGCTTGCCCATTGCGTCCGACTCGTTTCACCAAAATTAAAAAACACTTGGGGTAATGTGAGAGGACAAGTGTATCTTGTTCACAAAAAAGTTTGGTTACTTGAAAAGAATTAGTCTCTGTGCAGGGAGGGAATTAGTAAAATGCGCGCTGACCGCCCTGTCTCTCCCCCAGTCTCCGCTACTTAAAGCGTGCAAAAACACAAAAGGGTCTGTAGCTCGGTCAATCTTAGGCGGAAATGGATTTTTTTTTGTCTGTGAGGCTTTCGGGCGCTGTGGAATCGAATGACGTCACCGGAAATACGCGACGAAAAGGTGTTGCATGGTATCCAGTGAAAGGTGAAACCGTCCTACCTACACAACTGACCCCGCTCTCCCCTACATGTGTTTTTCCAGTTTCTTATTTTTTATAAATTAACAAAATATTTGAAAACACTTTTTTCACTTCATCATTATGGGGTATTGTGTGTAGATTGATGAGGAGAAAACGAATTTAATCCATTTTGAAATGAGGCTATAATAAAACAAAATGTGGTAAAAGTGAAGGGGTGTGAATACTTTCCGAAGGCACTGTATATTGCTTAATACGTGTCGAAACTGCTGAGATACACGAAACGTCTGCTCTCGTGGAAATCAAAAAATCTAAGTGGCCATGCCCAGATGGGGCTTAAATAGCCCGCTGATTGGCATCTGGGCAGGGCCACCATAGGTGATGTGTCTTAAAGAGATATCCATGAACACTGCCCCGTGGGGTCAGTTCCCGTACATATTGAATAATATGTAGCGGAGAGCCAGTCTCGAACACGATAGAGAACTGCCGGTGAGGTATGCGGAAGTGCATTTTAGATAACGCTGTAGCCAAGGGGACAGATATATTTTGTGAAGCCACTAAGGAAATCGGGACTTCCTGAAAGTTCATATAATGGCCTGTTGTGGCGCTGTCATTGGGCCAAAAAACCCCATATCTCCATAGAGGTCCATGTATTTGGGCCCAACTTCACCTAGACTGTATTACCTTAATAAACATGGTCATGAATACTTTCTGCTTCCAGTCACTAGTTTAAAGTCTCATTTCTCATGTCATAATATTCTTTTTGGAAAAGTATGGTCCCATTTATTAAAGAAATTACCATAAAGTCGCATATGTTCTGAGGGGCGTGGCTACCGTTACAGTCTATGATCGAGAGCCACCCCCCGTTCGAGTCCAAATAAAAAACGAAGAAGAAGGGGGGAAGTCCCGCCTCGTTGTCTGGGCCAGCCAATGGCCAGCTGGGCCCAAACGGATCTAGAAAGATGGCGATTTACAATTCAAGGACTGACTGGCTTCATCTTACGTCCATAGACCCGGAGAACGCTTTGTCCATATTTGTTCACAGTCTATGGCTGTATAGCACTATTTGTGGCGGTGATGCGTCACATGACTTGATCTATCCTATGGTGTATACAAACCGTGCTAGTATAAAGTAAACCTTCTGCTACGGACCTCTCTGCTGGCACAATCCATCAAATATATATAAATTACATCGTCATTGGCGGCGGGTGTATGTAAGGCTAGGCAAGGCTTAGCCTTCCCACAAAATATGCTGGGTATTTTTTAAATATATAGGTATATATAATATATAGGTGCGCAGCATTATATAGAAGGCTATTGGGTCAAGGGTGTTGCTTTCGTGAGCAATGGTGTACAAGATTGGTAATACATTGGTCAAAGTAACTCATTTTTAGACCATCTGGGGGAAATACATACATCTGCAGAGTTCCCCCCCCCCCCCCCCCCCCCATGCAATTCTAGCCTACACTAAGGTAAAACAAAGTCGGAAAGTGTTTTATCCGCTCCCAAACTTTTTCGTTTGCATGGTCGGTTTGACCCGACCAAAATGTCCTTTCCTTGGAGCGAGAATGCTTGCCGATGCGATTCTAAATAAAAATGACAGTGTTTGAAATCATTACAACGCGATAGACCTCCCGAACGTCTAAATGTTTTGTCTGCAAGCGACCAGTGGAACTGATTTGCACGCACGCACGGCTCTTTCCTTTTTTGGCACAATCAATCAAATATATATTAATTACCGGTACATCGATAACACACGTGTAGCCTATAATGTTTCCCCCTCTATATAAAAATGACAATATATAACTCTAATGTCGTATTTCGTCTGACTCTGAGCAATGTGCCTGGCTCTGGCTGTTAGAATAACGTGTGGTAGCCTATTTTATTGGCTCAATACGGACAGTGTTTGGGTATTCAATATAGCGCTCACACCGTCACTATATAGTTTGGTAAACTGAAATGAAAAAGAAAACATAACTTGAGTCGTCCTGTAGAGTTGAAACTGCTGCCTTGAAGTTGGAATGTGACATTTAAATAAGACAATGGCAAGTCGTCAACCCCCCCGTCGCGGGGGGAGAGGTGTGAAGAGATGCAGGTAGAGAGTAGCCAATGGAATTGCAAGGAAAACGCGGTCATCTTGACCGTTAGCAGTCAGATTAGTAGTGAGTTTAGTTCAGGCATGTCTGAACTAAACTCACTACTAGTGAGAAGTAGCAGAGCTAGAAGGATTTTCCATCAGATATATTACCATTATACCGGGAGAGAAAATGGTAGGTCCGGACAGCATTCAAGAAGATCTCTCACCATGTCCAAAATGGACACGGTTAATATAGCATATTGTAATTGTTACACAGACCAACGTGTCAAACAACAAGGCCAAAAAACATGTTTGTTTACAAAGGGGCAGATAATGCAAGACGTCACTGGATGTTGCATATACAGGAGATATCTCACGGGGTAGAGACGGCCATGATATGAACATCAGTGGGACACAGGGCATATGATTTAAGTGAGATGAAAACTTAGTGGAACAGGGTGACCTAAGGAGTGCAGTACTTTCATCCGACGGAGCATTGGTCCGAACGACAACCTACCTCCTCCCTCGCCCTAACCCTAACCTCCCCCAGGGCAGACACCTAAACCTAACCGCAACCCTCTCCCGACCCGCAGCGCACCTCAGAGCTCTGTCGGATGATAGTATGCCTCCCGACCTAAGGCAATTGAAAAATACCTGGGCATAGGGCATATGTAATGATTAAGTCACTGGGAACAAATTAATTCACAAAATAACAGATCTACAAATGAATCCCGAAATACCTATCATATGGTTAGATGATTTCTATATATATTAGGAAGGATACATTTGCGTGACTGTAAAGACGAAATGGAAATGGGGAGGACTTATCATTTTACTCATGATAGAACTTCCGTTGCTCCAGACATTTGGAAATGTGAGAGGCAACAGTCTGGTAACGTGAGACTACGTGCATAGTGCTCAGTGTGAATGGCCCTTTAGGCTGCTCAGCATTGCCACTTTAGGTCACAGACAGACAGACAGACAGACAGACAGACAGACAGTCATTGGAGCGGTTATAGGCACTGCTCAAAAATAGTCAGTCTACAAGTAAAGCTCACAACATGTTGGATCTGCTATTGTACCAGTGTACAGTTTATACAGAAAGGCCTACAAATGGTAAATGTGTAGGACTTGTATAATATACATAATATGTATAGCGCCTTGGATAAAGGCGCTATACATATTATGTATAGCGCCTTTATCCAAGGCGCTTTACATAGATTGTGCATTACATTCACCCATTCACACACACACCTTCTTACACTGGTGGCGGCGGAAACCATGCAAGGCACCAACCAGGACATCAGGAGCAATTAGGGGTTCAGTGTCTTGCTCAACGACACTTCGACACTATAGCTCTGGGGCAACCTTGTGGTTAGCATCCAGCCACTCTACCCCTGAGCCACCGCCGCCGCCTAAACTGACCTACAAAGACAAAGTACAGTAACGACGTCTTTCGGATCATCACAAGAAGATAATTGTGTAAATAATAACAGCAATAGCAAGCAAAATAACTCAACATTTCGTATTATCATTTCATATAGGCATAATTCATAGAAAAAAATAATAATCATAAATTATAAAGCAAATCTACGAATGACTTCAACAAGTGTAGTATCACTTATATATGCAGATATCTCATTTATTTTGGCTTTGTAGGACGGCCTAGGCCATTTCAGAATTGTCGCCTATAATGACATGCCCAAAATAAGTACGTCAGTGTCAGTAGCGTGCACAGACATTTAGAGGGGCAGGTGCTCAAGTGAAAAAAGGGCACCTTGGGCAGCGCGTGGAACCGGCCAGTTGACTTAATAGTGTGAGATTTATAGATTTTGGGGCATGAATAATATATTAGAAGCTTCTTTTTAATCAAGAATTGATCAATGTCACCATGGTCCACATACTGTACAGTAAGGTGAGTAAGGTGAGGTAATGATCAATGGAGGTCACATACAGAATGATACGGTAACATGCTTTTTTGCCATCTTTCTGCAATTTGCCATCCCTACATAAACCTTCTCGTTTGCAGTGTCTGCCGTTTTGTTTGAGTCAACTTTTAATGTTATTCTAGGAACCCAAAACAACGAGTTGAATAAAGGAGCTGCGCTTGGTTCTGAGAGAGGAGGCAAAATGGAGTAATATGTTTAATTGAACCGTTTCACCTCCATGCTAGACGGACATAGATTCTCAGTGGAATGGTTATGAAGGCTGTGTATATGCATACTTCATTAGTGAGTGCCTTTGGCTCGCCCATGTGCCAACAGTACATTCTCTCACTCTCTCTTGTCTCTTGTCTGATTACTGGCTTGTGTACAAAGCCTTCAGTTAGACACAGGGGTAAACATTTGCAGCATCACAAAGATTTATATTCTTTCTGAAAACATTAAGCTCTTTGTGTTGCTCAGTGACTGCCTCTTCAGATTTGAATAGCTTTGCATCGGCTTACTTTGACCCTGAAAACTTTTGTCCGCCAGGAAAAACAATATCTTATGAGAGATAACTCTGGAGAAATGAGTAATGACTGACTGCTATTTATTAGAGCGCTTTTGTATGTTTCCTTCAGCCTTTACACACCCCCCCCCCCCCCACACACACACACACACCTCCGCTTTCTCTCTACATTTATCAACTGAGAAATCTGGGCAAGGTGATATAAATGTCACCAGAAGTATGAGCAGATCATAAGCCCCCTATGACTGCAATCCTTTTCACAGGTTGCTGTTTCATTCTTCTTCTCTATACATTCCATTGAAAGACTCAAACAGGATTCAGTTTCCCCAGTTTCTTCAAGTTAACTTGGTAGTAAATGGGTCTTTGGGGACTTGCAGCAAACCACTCACATGAAGGTATGTTTGAAATATCTCTTGTTGCTAAATATGACTCCTCATTACTGACTGTTTTGTTTATGTCTTCGTATACGCACGCCTATCACCTTCAGTAAGAGAGATATTCGCAGTATTGTTGAATCAGATGAAGATTAATTGTTATTGTATTGCCGTTGGTTGCTATGCTTACTTTCCTGTTACTAAGCAATAACACTATAGAGTGTCTATAGGGCCTTGGTAAAAGCCAACTCGGATCGTGACAAGTTATTTTTTTGGGCCGAACAAATAATTAGAAAAACGAAAAACAAACAAAAAAAAATGTTGTACCCTGCCCTTTTTTTCTTCTTTCGAATTATTTGTTCGGCCCAAAACAATTGTGTTTGTTGTCATGAGTTGTCACGATCCAAGTTGGCTTTGACCGAGGCTTACAGGTCTTTAAATAAATACTTTATGAAACATTCATGGGAAAAATTAATTGGAAATTGTCTTCCGGGTCGCTCATCAGGGGCGGGACTACGACGCTCTATTTGCTCCTAGTGTGAAACACTACATAAGCACCTTAAGAAACAGCTCATTGATGTCCTGCAATGAGCCAAACAGAAGCTGGCAATATATGTAATTATTCTACTGTACCAATCAGCAAGGCGCGTTTTGTTTTTCATAGCCTATTTCAACAACAAGGCAATTCAAAGTGCTTTACACTAAACATTTAGACATAAGACTCGGAGCACATTATGTAAACACATTATAAAAGGACATTTGAATACAATTCAATTAAGGGGAAACCGATAGGGATTTTTGCAATGTCTTTCCACTAACAGGTCGACAGTTTCAATGGACGAGCAAGCGCAAGACTCTCCATAATGCCATTTTTTTTATGAAGCATTCATTGTGTAAATTTCACGTATTGTCAGTGCAGTATCTTTAACAGTCTTTATACGGTAGCTTGGAGTTCTTTGAGGTCTCCTAGCCAGGGAGACTCTGACACACAGCGGTGAGACGCCAGTGACATTTTGTCACCGTGCCTTTGCAGGCGAGCTAAGGTCGAGTACCACCACCGACCGGGCACCACGCAGATCCCTGCAGATTCTGAAAGGGGTTACTTTCACCGCCAAAGAGCATGCAGGGGCAGGGGAAGATATTGAGTCACCCTGCCGTACAGATAAAAAGACCCTCTCGTGCCCACAAACCACCGGATCAAAGGTCCCCTGGCCCGTTGGCGCGGCCCGAGGGCCGAACCGCAGATCTTTTGATTCCCAGACGGCGTGTCAACTCGTTCCACTATGCGTCCGCCCCTCAAGGACTTCAGACATGAGGACATCTGCTCGTCTCTCCCGGCATTATAGAATTTTTTTTCCATAGTCCGCCTGACGGATTAAGCATAGGAAAATCATATGGACTTAGAGGCTAGGCCTCAGTGGTTTTGGAATAACGCAGTGCAATGAGGGCTGACTTGTTAATAGAGAAGAGGTAATAGCAGAGACATATAGTGAGTGAGTTGGAGGGATTAACTTTTTTGTATTTTGTATTTGTATTACTGCATGGTGGTGGATTTATTTCACGTTCACCATCTGCAGCTTGTTCCCAGAGAATTTAACCAGTGTATAGTTTGAAGGCACAAGGATAATGCAGAACACTGAGCAGGTGATGGAAGTTGTCATTTCAGTCCCGCCCTTCACTATTTTCAGTCAAATGGGCAGGTGGAACACCAGAAACTGTGCTAACTGCTAATAAACCAATCTGGAATAAAGTGAAAAAAGGGTGTTGAAAGTTTGGAGTAATGACAGCAAGAGGGGAAATAGTTTCAGAATATTCCTGTGGGCTGGTTCTATACTTTTGAATGCATTTATGTTTCCTTGAAAGGTCGTCCTGCCTCGCTGTCACAGTGCGTTTTAACAGCGGGAGAACAACGGCGTGCGACACTTGAATCTCATTGGCTATCGTCCAATCGCCCACTCTCGCCGGACGACGTCTCCCAAAAGATTAATTATTTTCTTATTTTCGGCCGACGTTCCTCCGCCCATTTTTCGACCATCGCCTGCTATCGCCACCCCATTGACACATAATGAACTTCCAGGAAAATTCGTCTGGCTGTCGCCCGCTGTTAAAACGTACCGTCAGTGAAACACATCTGGAGTAAATATGTATCCAGATGAATTGATAATGAAGTGTATTTTCTGGTTGGGATGCATGCCATCCGTCGTGAATGAAGACTGGTCCACAAGGTTTTAACATAGTTCATTTATTATAAAGAATACTGGGTTACATGGGGAGTGGAAAACGGGGAGGAGAGGTGAGTACTGAAAAACGGAACCTATACGAGACAGGGGTCTAAAACAGCACTGAGCACATGTTCCCTTTGTCTCCACCTATATATTCCGTCAATGCATTAATGTCAATGCACGTGCACGGTTCTGGCGTGCATTCATACGTTCACAAAGTGTGTGCGTTTAAGGACTTTGGCTTTTTAGCCTATCAGGATGTTCCACGCCGACCACCTTGGCTCTCCGGACATAATCATACCCAGACGTCCAGGGCCTCCCTGTGTCATTCAATAGCACCCAGTGTGTGTGTGTGTGTGTGTGACTGGGTGGTGTGCGTCGTGATCGTGATTTCGTGTGTTTGCCATGATCTCATCGGTGCACACATAGATGTATCTGTGTGTGTCTGTGTGCGTGCGCACACACATGTGACTATGATTCGGTGTGCATAATCAACATCAACAATAAACATCAGAACATAACATTGTTTGAATCCATGTAAATATAAATGTCCCCATTTATGTGTGTGTGTGTGCGTGTGTGTGTGTGTGTGTGTGTGTGTGTGTGTGTGTGTGTGTGTGGATGTGTGAGTGTGTGTGTGTGTGTGTGTGTGTGTGTGTGTTTGCAGGCGTGCGTGTGTGCGCTCGTGCGTCTATGTGCGTGCGGTGAGTGTGTGTGTGTGTGTGTGTGTGTGTGTGTGTGTGTGTTTGCATGCGTGTGTGCGCGCGCGTGCGTCTATGTGCGTGCATGTGTGTGCACGTGTACCTTACAAATTACTCTACAATATCATATGCCATATGTAGGCTTACAGGCATACAGTATTAGGAAGTCAGTGGCAGAGCGACTCTCAGCCTCTGTTGACTTTTCAGTTTGAAATAAATACTGGATCCAACTGAATCAATCCAGCAAGAATGGTCAGTACCTGGACGAATAGAGCAGGGATTCTCAACCCGTGGGTTGCGACACCTCGGGGGGTCGCCAAATTATTTTGGGGGGTCCCCAAATTATTAAAAAAACTGAATGGAAAATGGAAATTAAGAGTTTCCAGTACATAGTATGTGTACGTGGTGCATGCAAACATTTCCTTAAGGATTATATCTGATTTCAATATTCATTTATGATATATTTTCTCTATTATTAAGGTTATTTTTGCAGTCAGTTTGTATTGGTGGTGGGGAGTGGGGGCGAGACGGGGGTCGCGAGACATGGCAAAAGCATTTCGGGGGTCACCAGCAAAAAACGTTGAGAACCCTTGGAATAGAGGGTATGCACATGCATAAAGTGAATGGCAAATCGAGTGGAAAATTGAGTGGCAAAGTGAGTGGAAAAGTGAGTTTAACATTGTTTAACGTTGTTTAATGCAATCAAATAGGACTTTTGTGTTTGGATGTATGAGCTGTCAAGGCCAGAAAGTGTTTTTTTGCCACTCAGTAGGTGTTCCCGCTTAACTTCCAGTTATGATGATGTTACATACATACCCTCTATTAGTGACGTCTCGATTAGGGGCAGATCAAGTCAAACCAAGACTTGCACGGCAGAGCACATCATTTGTACAGAGTTAAAGAGACATGAGTCAGGCTGTTGCCTGCAGTACAGCTCACTCAATGACACTGAGTGCCAGTCTCATTTGATCTGCAACTCTGACCTATAGGCTTTTAGAAGGAGAGTCATGCACACAGCAGCTCAGTAGTGTACATTGTCTGTAACTCTCACAGCTTAGGCTATAACATGTCCTAGCCATTCATGTCCTGTATAGTAATTACTGTATTCTGCATTACATTTGTGTGTTCCTTGAAATAGTAATATACAATGCTTTACCAATGCCACGCTGCATATAGAGAACTACTTGCGGTATAGATAACTACTTGGAAAAGAGGGTTGTCCACACCAAGAACAATAACTACAACAATAACTAAATTAGATTAGATTAGAGTCCACACCACAACGTTGGTTAACAATATTGTTTTGTTAGGATCACTTTGAGACCGGTTTGATGTCCGCTAATCGAAATCCATCCGAATTGACGGTGCATCATGTTCCACACATCATTCACACTCAACATGAACAGAATTATTCATCAGAGTGCATGCTCACACCATTATCATTGTATTGGTGAGCATGGCCCTTGAATGACAAATCCCTAATTCCCTTCACCACAACGGGAGGCATACTATGATCCGACGGAGCATTGCAATGGTCCGAGGTGCGCTGGGGGTCGGGAGAGGGTTGAGGTTAGGTTTAGGTGTCTGCCCCGGGGGAGGTTAGGGTTAGGGTGAGGGTTTGAGGTAGGTTGTCGATCGGACCAATGCTCCGTCGGACCAAAGTATAGTAACCCACCACAACACAGCAGGTCACAAGCCACACTTTGGTCAGAGAGACACAGGCATATGGAATGCTCACATTTGAACAGCCACTGTACTATACTGTACTGTTACATTTCAACATTGATTTTACCCTAAGCATCAAGTTATGGGTATTATGAGTTGTTTTACTTTATTTAACCTGAAATTGGCATGCTATTTATAAAAACAAAACATTTCTACTTTATTGAAATGTAAATTTCATTAAAGTCGTTTTGAGAAGACCATTTAAAATTTCTGATAATATTTAGTTCCGTATAGAAAAGTAAAAACATTAACAGTATAGAGCACCCCTTAAACTCACTGTAATCCACCCACCCACCCACTCAAACGTATGTATGCACACACACACACACACACACACACACACACACACACACACACACACACACACACACACACACGTGCAGAAAGGCCCAGGCATCCAGGTGTGCACACCACAAATCAAAAATAAAGGAAAACACATGTCAATCAACCCCAACTGGCCAACTCCCTTCTAACCCAAGCAGTAGCCTAGTAGTGTCGTTGCTGTCGGGAGGAAACCTCATAACTCCATTTTTGAGGTTTTTGGCATGAAGTGCTATTGAACACCCTTTACGTCTGTGTGTTATTTCGAACATATTGAACCAATGGAAAGTAGTAAAAACCACCTCTTCCCCTCTCATGGAAGTAATTGACAACATATAAAGTTACAACATCAACTTTGATGAGACTGTATTGCTTTGTTTAAAAAAATATATAAGGTTTTCTTAATTTCCTGAGAAATGTATATTTTTAATTTCCTGAAAAATGAACCTTTTGGAGTTATGAGGTTTCCTCTCGACAGCAGAGATATAATAATTTTCACCAAAGACGCTTTATAGCTCCCATAATCAGAAGAGAGGGAAGAGAGAAAGAAAAAAAGGGGAGAGGTGACCAAATTTTAGGCTATTCTCTTCTATTCTGTCAACTCCCCCTCCCTGCCTCACTCACCGCATATCCTTTCAGCCCCATTCTCCCGTGCCCAGGTCCTCTGACAGGAGCAATCACGGCCCATTGAAAATGCCCGTCTCATCAGAAAATGGCAGCATGTAGAAATCTATAAAAGGTTTTAATGTCAGGGGCCCCGTGATTGCCCGGGCTTTTATCAGTCATTCACCGAATCATGGCGTCAGACACTCTTCCTGACAGGAAAAAGACAGGAGGAGTGCATCATGGGTAATGGCAGGGCTGTGCTGCAGGTGGATGGCCCATACCTTATCAATACTAATTGTATCTGCTTGACAGAGATAATTTTCCTCAGTGCCATAATTTGCCCCAATGTTCCTATAGAGAGAGAGGGGGGGGGGGGGTGCTTCAGAAAGAGAGACATACAGATTATAGGCTGAGGCATGGGTATTGCTTCAGAAAATAAAGTACAAAATTACAGAATTGAACGATAGGCCTATTAAAGGATTTCTTTTCCTTTGAAACTAACACTTAAAAAGTCAACAAAGAAAGCTACTTCGGCTGAAAGCAACTCAAGGATCTAAAGATGAAAGAAACCCAGGACGTGCAATTTTCTCATTTCCAGGATAGGAAAGGAAGGATTTTTATTTATTAAAGAATAACATTGTGCACTCATCCATAAAATCGAGCACATCATCCATCCATCAGGATGTTTTCATGCATAAAACTTGATTTAGGAAATTCATTTCAGCATGTTTACAGTAGCTATTTGGCCATGTTCATAGCAGAGATGATCAAAGGCAGCACGCAGCCTGTGCCTCAGACATTTAAAGCCAGAAATTATTTACCTAGCCAAATGAAACACCTCCTGGTGAGCCATGCCGGTGCATTTTAATGAGTAGCTTGGGAATCAAACAATCATGCACGGAGACATATTGAGGGTGCAGGGTTACGTGGCAATAGTTTGCCAAACGGAACAACCATGTCATTTTGATGAGTGCACTCAATCAGGTCTCCACAGCAGATGAAAAATACAGCAAAAGCTTAATTGCTTTGGCCATTCTTACACAGGAAAATCTTCAGTGTTAATTTAACTCTGAGTGCGTGCAAAAAATTTAACCAAAAGGCTGTAAGAGTCTATTATTAAAACAGATGATTTTACATGGATGAGAATAGAAGTCTGTGCTGTCAGACTTGTGAGGAAAATCAGTGGGAATTTCCGCAGGACTTCTGTTTGTAGTGGAATTCAAACATCCATAAACACGATTGCTAATGTACGTGGCACTTTTGATTACCGCCCGTGGCAGCAAAGAATGTGGCATCTGTTCACTCCAAGGACAAGGTATAGTGAACCACCTCCTATATGCACAGAGGATCAAGGCTAACAATCTGCCATCAGATGGGGGAACTATATATAAAAAAAACACTTTTCATTTTGTTCCTGTTAAAGGTATATTCAGTGATTTCACTTAATTCAAATATCACTTATTTTTTTTGTTTTGTTGTGATAATCCTCCCTACTATAGAGTGTGCTGGCCATATAAGGAGTTCCTCCCTGTCCCCAGTTAACCCCTGGGGGTCAAAAAACCTTAGGTTTCGTTTTTGACTCTCTATCCTGATTGGACGAAAGGCTGGGTCCCACAGCCAAAAACGAAACCTAAGGTTTTTTGAGTGAAATCACTGAATATACCTTTAAAAGTAAAATATGTGAATATTTACAGTATCTACAAGGTAAATATTAAACACAGTATTTAGTAAATCCAAGGTCCCTGTAAAAAGTACACACAGTTTGGAGGGAATGGATATCCCAGTGGACAGACACTGTAAAAAAGTACACACAGTTTAGAGGGCAGGGATATCCTAGTGGACAGACACTGTGGGATATCCCATGTGGACATATACTGTCGACGGGGTGATAATAATAATAATAATATTAATACAAATTATAAGGCGCCTTTCAGGGCACTCAAGGTCGCCGTACAACAAGTTAAAAACAGTTGACACAAAACAGTTAAAAGCAAAAGCAGACAATAAAGTATAGGTTGCAGCAGAAAACACAGATCAGTCATAGGCCTGCCTAAACAGGTGGGTTTTGAGGTGGGTTTGAAATGAGGTGATTGAGTCCATGTTTCTTATATCAGGGGGGAGGGAGTTACAGAGGTGAGGGGCAGAGCGGCTGAAAGCACTTGACCCGATGGTGGACATACGGGCTGGGAGGACTTTCAGTTTGATGGAGGAGGCAGACCGAAGAGACCGGGTGGGAATGTCGATGTGAACAAGGTCAGACAGATAAGAAGGGGGGGGGGGGGGGTGAGGTTATGGATGGCCTTGAAAGTATGGAGAAGGATCTTATAGTCAATGCAGAATTTGATGGGAAGCCAGTGGAGTTGGTGAACCTCCGATGACAGGGGTTCTGGTGATGATACGTGCTGCAGCGTTCTGGACCAGTTAGAGTTTATGGAGAAGTTTGAGGGGGAGACCAAAAAGAAGGAAATTACAGTAGTCCAAGCGGGAGGTGACGAGAGCATGAACCAGGATTGCTCATTGCGGCACTGTGGGGAGTGAGTGAGGGGCGGAGGCGTTTGATGTTTCTGAGGTGGAAGTATACCGGATGGTGTTGTTGATGTGGGTGTGGAATGAGAGTGTGCTATCGAGGACGCCACCCAGACTCTTAACCTGAGGGGAGGGGGATACCGAGGTGTTGTCTATGGTGAGAGTGAAACTGGGTTGCTTGGAGAGTGTGGATTTGGAACCAATGAGGACTACCTCGGTTTTATCACTGTTTAGTTCGAGAAAGTTTGAGGTGAACCAGGATTTAATTTCCAGTAAGTATGGAGGGAGGAGGGTGGGAAGGTGGAAGAGGGTTTCGAGGAGACGTAGAGCTGGGTGTTGTCCGCGTAGCAGTGGAAATGGATGTTATGTTTACGGAAAATCTGTCCAAGGGGGAGGAGGTAGATGATGAATAGGATGGGTCCCAAGAACAGAGCCCTGGGGGACACCAGAGGAAATGGGGGAGGGATGGGATGTGAAAGATTTTAACTGAATAAACTGAGTACGGCCGGAGAGATAGGAGTGAAACCAGTCTAGGGGTGTGTCAGATAAACCAATGATGAGCAAACCGTGTTGTGGACAGGAAATGGCATCCTGCTTAATTTGCTCCAATGGGAGACCGACCACCCCCCCCCCCGCTATTAATTTAAATGGAAGTTGCTCAGTGGCTTTTTGAAGCACCCGGAAGACTGCCGGAAGTACAATTATAAGTCAATTTGAGTGGAAGTTATGCCCGGACCTCAAATTTGTGGGCTGAAGTGGTTCGTATGTTTTGTAATAAAAAAAAATCAAAGTAACTAGTAACTAAAGATTTCAAATAAATTGTAGTGGAGTAAAAGTTAATTTTGGGGTCTTCAAAATGAAAGAATCTGCTGCTAGAGGCATAGTGACATACAGACTGATTCAATGTTGCAGTCAAAGATTTAATGGAACCAGCGAATCAGTGGCATGGACTAATTAACCACAAGCAGGTGTCATTTGCCACAGCTGTTTGGCAATCTGCATCACCATCTCTCCACCTCAGAAAGAAGGGATGATACAGAATAATACTGTACAAACAATCAAGCAAAATCCCAAATAACCTTATTCATAGATACAACACATAACAGTTTGTCTTCAATTTATTAATGCAGTTAAAGTATTTTCACCGTAAATGCTAAAAGCTAATGTGCTGGGTGATATAGTGCTGCTTACTCGAACCAAACAGAAGTCGCCACAGAGTGGCTGCAGTGGCTGTCTGATGCGGAATATGGCTAGACAAAATGCCCTGTAGCCTATACAGTTATTATTTTCTGCATTTGTTCAGCGTAAAACATTTCCTCTCATGAAATTGTCCTCCTGAACACTGACATCATAAGCAGTGCATCCCAAATGGTCCATAGCGGATAGCATCTTTATGCGTTTAATGCTATTTATCCCTGGTCCATGTTACATTTGCAACCTGCTGTTCTTGGAATGCATCTCCACACATCTAATTTAACAAGCCATTTAACCCAGTGGTTCCCAAACGGTGTGCTGAGGCACAGTGGTGTGCCCTGATGCGACACAATAGTCCGACATATGTTGCCGGATAAGACTCACATGTGGCTCCGACACACATGGCCGGTTAAGACTCACCCGTGACTTCCCTATGCGGTTAGGGTTACGTTAGGGTTTAGGGTATAGGACTATTGCGTGTCGGACTGTTAGGACGTCGAACCAAAGATATGCACCCGACACAATGTGTGAAAGGGTTTATTTCCTGGCCATGTATGGGTATTATTGAAAAACACATAACCTAGCTGAGAACAAAGGGAATATATTGGTAAAAAAAAAAGATGAAGATATCCATTCATTCTCTGTGGTCAGCAGCCTCTGGAGGAAAAAGCAGCACATGTAGTACAGTAAGTAAGTTCCAAGAAGCAATCACTGGTTAAACAAAGGAAAATAATGTGTTGCATTAAACTGTGAGCTTGTGCATTGGCTATTTTCGCTATGAAGGTGCACCTTCACATTTGGACTTGCCCATTGGTGTACCGCTGTATCTATTTCTTGTTCCACCAATCCTACCTGTTGCACCAATCAGTTCCAGGCTGGGTGACAAGGGAAGGGACGAAGAAAACAGATTAAGGTACATCCTTAAATTCATTCAATATTCATTGACAACCCCCCTCTCTCTCTCTCTCTCTCTCACGCACGCGTGCACGCACGCACTCTTACAGGGCTTGCCGTCTTGACACGCCTGCCTATACCTTCACCTCCACTTGGCAATGTGGAACAAATTAGTTTTGCACCAGACAGAGCACAGTGTCTTCTCCTCATCATTCAGACCAGAATACACTGTGTGCGTGCGTGCGTCCGTGCACATGTGCGTGAGTTTGTGTCTTTGTGGGTGTGTGTGTGTGAGAGACAGAAAAAGACAGATGAAGAGAGGCATGTATGTACTCTACTGTATGTATTCATGTATTAAACATGTACGTGAGGCGTGTTGCCCCACTTGAACAGCAAAGGTCATTCAAGGTGAATTTAACAGCTCGGCGTGATACAAATAATTATGGCTTGCAGCCGTGCTGCTGTTTTACTGTATGTATTATATTGTATGGCTGGATCGCTGGCTTGAATGAAATGGCCAACAGGAGAGACATCTTAGTAAACTCACCATCTGCTTTTGATCTGAATATTTTGTGTGAGTCAGTCGGGTGATAGGAGTGTGTGAATAATATGTGTCGATGTGATTAGATGCATGTGTATGGGTGTGCATGCGCATGTGTGCGCACATGCATGTGTGTGGTGGCTCAGTGTCTGTGCCTGATGATTAAAACTCAGATATCTCCCCTGGTCAAGGGGGAATTCCCTCTTAGACTATTGGTTGAGACGTTGGCTTTCAACACGGCTTAGAATCCCAGGCGTTAACATTGATGCGATTGGATGCACGGCGGTGTGTGTGCGTGAGTGAATGTGCGTTCATGCATGTGTAGCAGTATAGTAGCCTCTGCCTGATGATCAAAACTTAATGGGCTAATGGTTAATATGTTGAATTTCCACACTGGAGACCAGGGTTAGAATCCTGGCCGGCCCGTTACACATGTTGATGATACACCATCAGGTTAAGGTGCACCTGATACCGATTGATGTATAAGTACCACACTTAACGAGTTCGCCAAATGGCACATCAAATTCCAAATCAAAGTCCCATTTGGACCTGAGCGGCTGGTTGGGACATGGGTCAAATTGTAATTTAAATGAGTTAAATGATCCTATACGCTAGTATACGGCATGATAGCAGCAGTAGCGATAGGAGCTGTTTTCACTGAGATAGGAGCTGTTCTCATTATCGGAGCAGTTCTCACTATAGGAGCTGTTCTCATTATAGGAGCTGTTCTCATTATAGGAGCTGTACTCACTGCGATATGAGCAGGGCTCACTACAGAAGCAGATGGGCCGCTTCAGGTTTCCCAGTTAGGATGATTGAATCCTAGCGGATCGATCATGCTCAATCAATCATAGAAGTGCAATAACATTAGTCTAAATACTCACATATTGGCCACACATCACTGCAATTATTCATCTGCAGAATGTGGTCATGTTCTGTTGGAGGTCAGGGATGTTGATTCATGCTCGAGAGATGACTGACACCTGTCCGATTCAACATATTTGACTCAATGTTCTCTGATCATTGTACTGCACGTGGTAGAGGATGTATAGTATAATAGTCTCTATTCGGGGGGGCTTACGTTAGTCCAACATAACAATAGTCTGACATACGTGGCAGGTTAACATTCACACGTGGCTCCGACTTGCGTTGCCGGTTAAGTCACAGGTTAAGTTAGGGTTTGGGGTAGGGTGTCGGACTATTGCATGTCGAACTGTTAGTACGTCGGACCAAAGATATGCATCCTCCCTATATTCCGGGGGCAAACATTCATTGAAAATAGCATATCTACAAGCTCACAACAAGCCTGTTGCGTTGTTTGTGCTTGTAGATCGTAGATCTAGTAATTTGGTGTAGGGTGGAAAAGGTAGTATAGTATAGTATAGTATAGTATAGTATAGTATAGTATAGTATAGTATAGTATAGTATAGTATAGTATAGTATAGTGTAGTATAGTATAGTATAGTGTACACCAGTCAACAAAGTATATACCGTAGTATGTAAGTGTACACCCAGTATTTGGTGGTGTAGGAAGTTTGTTTTTTTCTTTTTTTGCAGAATGTTGACAGAGGCATGTATTTAAAAGGCATCCAGCAGTGCAAACGTATGAGCATTTTTTTCTCCTTGGTAATCTGCAGTGCCTCATGGCCCAGAAGTAGATCACACAGCAACAAACAGCAAAACAGAGAGCGGGACAGCACAACACCGCAGCAGATGTTAATAAATTGTAAATCATAATAATCGTGTTCCAGGAGGCCCCCAAAATGGATGATGTCATTAGGGGCACAGCCGGAGCCTGGTCCCAGAACAGCTCTCTCAGGTGGAATATACGGCCGCCTCACTATTCTCCAGCTGAAACGTAATGTAGCGTCCAATTCGTGATCTCCTCTCAGAGGGGGAGGCTGCTTGCTTGTTGAATAATTGAGACCCAGATAAAAGACCAACATTAGACTACGGCACAAGCCACTACAGCATGGCCCGCTTTATCCAAAGCTCTGTTTCCGCAGCCCGATCGGGCAGTCAACATCTTCTCGTGCATTTATAATGATCTGCTCCGATGCCAAGGCCATTATACAGCAGTATATGTAGTTAACTGTTCTGTGTGCTCACACGGAGCTGGGTAAAAAAACAAAGCTCTTTTTCTTCATTTTACATTTTATTTTAGTTGTAATGACAATGCCCAATTCCCACATGTAATTCCTGACACTGCTGACCTCTACTTTTGGTTTTGTGGGAGGGTGCAGATAGATTATATGGATCCTACCAGGATCAATACAGTTGTCATTAGTTACATGTCATGGCAGTACCTCAGTATGAAAAGTACATATAGATTCTGTAGTTCTGTACCAAAAATAAATAAATAGAGATTTAGGGTCTTGCTTGGCCATCTGCACTTTGACTTCCCAGGAGTTGCATTTTGAATTGGCTCTTAAAGGGTATAAATATAAATTAGAGATGCACGATATAATCGGTAGTGTAATCGGAATCGTACCATAAAAATACCATATCGGTATCGGATTCGTCTCAAAATAATCCATATTACTGTTTCCCAAAGATTCCTGACATAAGAGATATGATTGTCATAGATGACCGACATCACAGACTTTCTGGTTCTGGTGCATTTATATAGCGCCTTTATCCAAGGCGCTTTACAGAGATTGTGCATTACATTCACCCATTCATACACCGATGGCAGCAGAAACCTTGCAAGGCACCAACTAGCACATCGGGAGCAATTAGGGGTTCAGTGTCTTGCTCAAGGACACTTCGACAGTAACTCTGGGGGAGCCCGGGTTTGAACTGGCAACCTTACGGTTACCATCCAGGCACTCTACCCCTGAGCCACTGCCGCCCCTGGCCCCACGAACACCAAGATACACATGGAAGCTATTATTAGACCGCAACGTATTGTTTTGTTTGTTTGTTTATATCTTTGTATCTCACTCCGTCTCTCTTCTTTCTGTTTTCTGTCCACCTGCCTCTCTCCATGGATCACCCCTTTCATTGTCTGCTTTCGGAGTATAATTGCCTTTATAAATAATTTGTTGTTTGGTCTTGACCCTGCTAATGACTTTCTGAGCGCTGCATGGCTTAGGCTTCATACACACCTACACAACAAATGTTCGGTGTGATGTCTGATTGCTGTTTGATTGCTGCTCCAAATAATTTTCAATGGGAGTCACATGGTTTGACCAAACATTTTTGTTTGATGAGGGGGGAGGGGCAGAGGCCTAAGGCCTCTTTCACACGTATCAAACGCAATCAAACAAATGTTTGTTTTTTTGTTTTTTTAAGCCACCACAATGCTTTTCCAATGGGAGTCACATGGTCAACATTTGTGTTTGATTGCTGATTGCTCCCCCCTCAAACAAAAATGTTTGGTCAAACCATGTGAGCAGCAATCAAACAGCAATCAGACATCGCACACGGACCGAACATTTGTTGTGTAGGTGTGTACGAAGCCTTAGTGTGTTTAATGTTACTGGATAGAAATGGTCCACCAAAGATTAACTGAGGTGATGTCAGGGTTAAAGCAAAGCAACCTAGGTTGTCTTGCGTCTCGTGGGAGGAGATGAGATCTAGACACACTGAAGGCTTGATTACTGTGTTGCCAATCACCCTTCTATTCAAGGTTTCTAGGTGCGTGCGTGCATGTCCACATCCCCCAGTAGTACACTTCTGTTGGTAACCGCTCTTGTTTTCAGGACTTTATCCTAAAGGGACAAATGTGACATATTTCCACCATTGTTGCTGCTTATATTGGGGCATACACAAATCCAAAGTTGCAGGATCCATGCTCACACCTGTGACTGGCACACACCTGCCAGCACTTGAAGCTCTAAACAAGAGTGAATGGCAACAGGACAATATTAAAACTATATAAACATTGTAAAGGTGACATTTTGTGGGCAGTTTAGTTCTCCACCCAATTAGCGGAAGAAGTGGTGATTGGCAGCCAGCAATCAGGCCATGGTCAGCACCAAGGGAGGTAAATTAAGGACAGGACACCAACGTAATTTTCTCTATCCAGCAATTCCAGCTGGAAGATTCGTCGCACTGCATGGGTGCAGGCAAACTGCTGCCGGGTGTTCAATGGAATGCATTGAAGTCAATGAGGTGTTCTGAATGACTGAGACTTTTGTTAAATACTCATTCCAGGAGAATAAAATAATCGCACTTTGTTTCTGCTTTGTGGCAGCAGAAGTGTAGTTAAGTTGTGCCAGCCTTAATTCCTTGTTTGGCTCATTTTCAGCTCCGCTGTACCAGCCTGCAGACTATGATTGTATATCATTAGCATTAGCTCAGGCTGTTTACCTTTTGCCAGAAACGTTTAGGCCTACATGCGGGAGCGATGCAAGACAAAGTCATAAATGACATCCGAACATGATGGACAGCGAACCTACTGTATGAAGCAGAGTTCTGGGGCTTTGAAAATCCTGCTTTTAACCGAGGTAAATCCCATAGCTGGTGGTGACCAAGGTTAAAAATTGGTTTTGGGCTCAACCGCTATGGAGTAAACGGGGGGCACGAATATGTTCGTACCAAGCAGATAACGTCCCATAGCTGGGGTGTACGAACATATTCGTACTTCACAGAGAAAAATGAAAGAGGAAAAAGTAAGTTGAACAAGTATTGCGAGACTGCCCATCATTGCCAGTCTGACAACCTAATCCTAAACCAAAAACCTCGTCACACTCTGGATAGCCATACATGGTTTGACATAGGCTACTAGTCTGCATACTGTATATGGAGCCGGCCAGCAACTCTATACATCTGATCTCACTGACACCAGATTAATACTCCTGCTTCTCAACTGTGCCATATTAATTAAGAAGCTCTGTTGTTTCAGCATGACCTCACCCTTTCACTAGGAGTAGCAGATTGGTGGAAAATAATAAAGTACATGGAAATTGAAACATTGCAAACAAATAATACAACAATGTGACTCTGGGCACAGAGGTTACACCGTTTGGGACTGGATCTTTCCCTCTCTCTCTCTCTCTCTCTCTCTCTCTCTCTCTCTCTCTCTCTCTCTCTCTCTCTCCCCCTCCGCACGCACTGTTCCTTTGGGCATAGAGGCACAAGCTCTGAGGCTGAGCACAGACAGAAAACATCCCTGGCCTACTCCCCACACAGTGACAGCACTCCATGTTTACAGCACAGAGCCAGACAGACAGACAGACAGACAGAATATTCTGTATAGGCTACACTGCAGTGTTTTTATGTGTTTCCTTAAGCAATCGATTAATGTACTCGTCCTCATTTCGACCAGGGCTTCGGTCTCCTCATTCGACCACGTCTATCCATGGTAACGGGACATCTTTGCGCTGCGTAAAATATGCCTTCTCCGTCTCCAGCTCCTCCTCACCCGCCACATTGTTTGCTTAATTTCCTTTATTTGCTGCGGATTGCATTCACACCTGCACCAAATCATAATCAAGTACGATTGGAAGCGAAGCGAAACCTCAGTTTTTGGTCGTAGTAGAATGCGGTTCTTTGATGCGCATTAGGATTTGAATGATGCTTCACACCTGCCAAACAAAGCGCACTTTTCGACAATGTGCAGCAGGATTCGTTTTAATCGCAGTAAAGCTTTCTGGTGTGAAGGTCACCTAACACTGGGGGAGCCCAGGTTCGAACTGGCAACCTTGTGGTTACCACCCGGCCACTCTACCCTTGATCCACCGCTGCTCCAAATAGTTGGGAAATAGCCGATCTACAAGCTCACCCTCTACAAACTGTATATATAATGTAATGCCGTTGCTATCGGGCAGAAACGTTGCATATCCATATTTAATTATTGTATTATTTCAACATGTTGTTATTTTTGTAAATGAATGCCTTATTTTGTCATACAAGAAAATGGGAGATCTAAAAGTGTGTTGTGATGCGATACTGTTTAATTAAAAACAAATAATTTGTATAAAAAAGGAATAGTTTTGGAAATTCTTACGTCACTAAAAATACATTTTGGAAGTGTAAATGATTGCAGAGGGTTTGTAGTGGTGTGAGTGCATTCAGCGCATGCCTTGGCTTAAAGCAGTGGTTCTCAACCAGTGGTCCTTCAGAGGGTTCCATGGGGTCCCCAGCTAAAGGATGTAGAGTTGGTAACCAAACAAACCCTTATATCTTTAACCATTGAGAGTGTAAAATGAAACCAAATGAAACTGTACGGCTCCATTTGGTTTAATTTTACAATGCATGTACTGCATTACTTAATTTATTTTACAAGTCTACACAATTAGAGAATGTGGAAGAATTGTTATTTTGATCAAAGGTTGCCTGCTGTGTCTATCCTAATGGTGCCACATCAATACAGCATGGACAATATCAAATGACAACAAAATATTGTCTTGCGTTTGAGATGCTAAAATCTCATCAAATGGCGAATAAATAATGGACCTCAATATGATTTATTGTGATTGGTTTGTGTTGTAAAGCTTGACGAATAATTTCAGTGTCAAATATGCATCCAAAGTAATGACATGTGCATTTTGGGGTCCAATCTGGTATGCCATCTGCTTTATTAGTTTCAAAAAAGGAAAAAGTAATTTTGTATTTTAAAGCACAATGCCTGACACCAGATGGGTAAATAACTTAGCGACATTGTCAACCAGTGGGTGTCTGACAGGCGGGATGACATTTCTCTATGACTCCGCCTCCAACCAGTTAATCAGTAAACAACTAGAAGTTCAGGCGCCTCCGGGGTACACGGTACACAGACTTAGTAATGGCAGATTGGGGGCGCTGCTCGCATTCCTCTGTGTGGACAAAAATGGGGTGTGGAATTCTCTAAAATGTAATGACAGAGCACCGAAGTCTGACGTAAATATGTAGGCTACTTTTTTATTTGCATTGTATAATCCCCATAGAGGGATTTTAGGTCGCATCATATAAGAACTGTGTTTGGAAAAAAAACAAATCGTCCCGGCCGTTGGGGTCCGTTACTCCAAAAAGTAATACACTACACATTACACATTACTTTTGAAAAAAGTAATGCCTTACATTACTTGATTACTCCCTGGAGAAAGTAACTAGTTACACAAAATTAGGCTACTTTTGCGTTACTCCATAAAATCGCCTGAGACACAAACCTTTGATGGGACAGTAAAGTTGAGTTGAGTATGTTAACCACTTAAACCCTATTCAAAGATTTTCAAGATTACAATGCTTGAAAACTTGAAGATCAGCTTTTACCAATTATTTTTGAAACATTTTTAAAGATCTCTGCGTATAATGATATACCACAAAATAGGATCGCTATAGGGTGAAAGCGGTTAATCTACAAGAACACTTGAGAATAAGACAACAATTTTACTATTGACAGATAGGACTAATCAAAAAACCGAGGACACTGCCAATATTATGGAGGATTAATCGCTATGCATCAATCATCCCCGTAATCAAACATAACTTAAAATGGTTGACTGATGAAGATCCACTGCCCAGCCAGATGTATTTAAACAGGCTAATCTAGTATGGGACGGTTGGTTGACTGATGAAGTAGCCTGTGGCTCCTTGCTGGTCCTGTGAATGATTTAAGAGAGGTCCAAGTTTAATAGGCCTCCATAGAAGATGAGGAGGGGCACCATTACATAGTACTGTTTACAAGGCTTAGGTCTCTCTCTCTCTCTGCTGCCCCTTTTGCACAGGCCCTGTGGGGCCTTTTTAAGATGCACAGGTCTGCACCGCAGGGAATAGGTGTGTGTGTGTGTGTGTGTGTGTGTGTGTGTGTGTGTGTGTGTGTGTGTGTGTGTGTGTGTGTGTGTGTGTGTGTGTGTGCCAGACCATGGCGAGCTCAGAGTAAAAATGGCGTAGCCTTTTGCTCCTTCTGTAAGCAATATGTCAGTATAGTTTCAGTCCTACATTGGGACGTTGTCTTACTGCCACCAAACAACACAATTGGAGAGGAGGGGGTGGGACGATGCTCATGAGAATTATACACTGACCTTTTACACTGAACAGCGACAACGTGTCACAGTCTGTGTAAGAAAATTATTTATATTAGATTATTTTTTGATAACATTGATGTACAAAACGTTTACTTTTCAAATGGATCCAATCCAATGTTATTAGTCACTTGTTAAAACCTTTCATTGATTAAATATCAATTATTTATTCATAAAACCCACAGACACAAACTTAACCACTTTCAGGTTCACTTTAATAAACACTTTTCAAAAATAGCACAACTTGTCGTAGTGTGATGCATTGCGATCTTGTAGATCAGCTATTATTGCTATTTTTGTGTGACACTTGTAATACAAAGGCCATTCATTTACAACACACATCATATGTCATAAATATGTTATAATCTTCTATTCATGCATTGTAATATGGAGTCATAAAAGGTCATAAAACTGTATTAATGGATTAATCTTTAATACAACTATTCTGAGAGCACAATACTTCTGTCTCTTATCACAATTGTAAAATAATGCCACTGTGCATCACAAATCTTTCCGTTCCCGTCCCCTCGCAGCCTCCACTGAGTTCAGAGTTGCCACTCTGTATCAGCAGCTGCCAGAGCCCCACATGTCCCTTGATCCTCCAGCAGTGGCTTGTGGACGGGCGTGTACTGATATATACACAAGATAGAGAAGGAAACATTGCAGCATATCATGCTGCCCCTCATGCTAGCTGGCATTAAATGGCTGTTGGTGAAGGAACAGAATCCGTCCAGGCGCTATTGTAGTCTGACAGTTGTAGAAGTCATATATGCCATAAGCCTTGCCAATGCACTTATTTTTGGATAAAGTACAGGCCATGTGGATGGAAAGTGGTTGGGCGTGGGCCGATACCTTGGAATAATGTCCGCCGAATGTGTATCGGAAAATACAAGTTGAGTGATTATGCTGTGGAAAGCTAGGCGAAGCAGCTGGTGGAAATAAAATAAAACATAAAAATAATATGATGGCGATGTAGAAGGAAGATTCTGCACCTTAGAGAGAGAGAGAGAGAGAGATGCTGACCATTTATTTCATCCAAAACCTCAAAGTCAAGGGGGAACAAATCTTCACATTTATTCATTTTATCTCAACAGAAAAACTCTTTAAAACTCTTTAAAGTAGTAGTAAATCTTTATTTCGGTCCATTTGCAAAATACATACATGACATTAGAGTCCACTTACACAAGTGGCACCGAAAAGGTGTAGGCTGAAGCCGAGGCTTATTTTGCCTACCCTTTTTGGTTTCAAAGACAAAATAGGAAGTAGTAACACATTGGTATGACTAAGCTAAATTCATCAGATAAATTGGAAAAAAAAGCAAAGAAATCTAGGCAAACATAGGTTTTAACAAAACTAAGACAAATCTAAGCAAAAGACAATTTTTACATACTCTAATTTGAAGAGTAACAAAAGTTCCAAAATTAACAAGTTTCAAAACAAAAATGAATATAATTTTCAAACATTATTATAGTGAAAAAAGGCATAATTCGGAAGGACTTTCCAGGCACAAAAAAAGTACAATTTGATTCTGGTTCCCCATTGACAAACACCAAGCGGGAGAGACCATACTGTGTGGCTTTTTAACCACAGAAAATGGGTCCATTTCTACACCACGATGCTTCACCATACCATACTCTGTGACTAGTAGGTCACAGAATAAGGTTCTGGCTCCACACACAGATTTACATACACATACATACTCATCTCAGCACTTACACCCATATCATGCTTACACACTTATACACATACATGCAGTACATACACTCACTCAGGCACGTAACTATGTTCAAGGAGAAGCACATTAAACAAATCAACTTTTTCTTCTGTACACTAGTATTTATAATTATAATTATCTGTTTGATTGAGTGCTTTATCATAGTAAAGTTTTATATTTGTTTAATAACTTATTTTTTAACATATTTTTAAATGTAGTGACAGTTTTGCACATTTTTTGTTCTCTATCTAAGTTATTATATAAGTTCACCCCTTTTATCGATATACACCTGCCTTTTATGTTGGTTCTAGCACTTCTTGTTTTAAATATACACGTACCCCTGAGTGCATACTGGGATTCCCTAGCCTCGAACAGCTCCTGGATGCAGGGTGGAAGTGTATTATTATGTGCCTTGTGCATGATTACATCTGTATTTAGGTCCACTAGATCTTCTAATTTGAGAGTTTTTGTGTTTTTGTATGTGTTCCCCCATACCTCCACACAGTAGGTTAAGTATAGAAGTATGAGGGAGCAATACAGTATATGAAGTGAATTCCTATTTACTAAATGTTTCATTTTATATAATATTGCAATTGATTTTGATATTTTTGTTTTTGTGTTATCTATATGGGGTTTCCAACTGAGTCTATTATCTATTGTTATTCCCAAGAATTTATGCTCATACACTTGTTCGATTCCGATGTTATTAATTGATAATTTGACTGGAGTCAAGATGATATATTTGGTTTTGGATAAGTTCAATGATAATTTGTTGATATCAAACCACTTCTTGAGGATCTCTAGTTCCCTTTCCACTGCCTGCAGGAGCTACCCGAGGTCTTTCCCGGAGCTATATAGACTGGTGTCATCAGCAAATAGGACGCACTTCATCAGTGGCAATGCTTTGCTGTATGTCATTTATGTACATGATGAATAATTTGGGGCCCAATACGGAACCCTGTGGCACTCCATGTGTAGTTTTAAGCAAGTCTGAGTCAACATTGTTCATATGAACAAATTGCTGTCTGTCATTTAGGTAACTATTTAGCCATGCATGGGCGACTCCTCTGATGCCATACCTTTCCATTTTTTTTAGTAAAATGTTATAATCTATGGTGTCAAATGCCTTTTTTAAATCTATAAAGTGTATTCCCTGTTGTTTGTGTTGGTTGCAATTGCTTCCACTAGCTCAGTTACTGCCATCGAGGTGGACCTGTTGGATCTGAAACCATACTGATGGTTATAGTACAGCAGATAATAGGAACGATCTTTCACTTGGTGATACAAGCGTGAAATTTGGCATGAACATGCCTCTGGGTCACCTCTTTAACTTTTTTAACCGAGCCAACGAAAAATCCAATATGGCCGCCAAATAAAAAAGGCCTTTTGTGGCGGTTCTGGACAACCATGGGTGCGGCCGACTCGAGACCGGGCACTGCACTCCCTGTGGGTGTGTGGAACGTGTGTGTCGAATTTGAAGTCGGTGGGGCGAACGGTTCTCGAGTTACGTGGATTACAGATGTACACACGCACACAAAATTTGTGCAATATAGCAGATCATTGGAACGGTTGTTCGCTTGGTGATACAAGCGTGACATTTGTCATGAACCTTCCTTTGGGTCAACTCTTCAACTTCTTTAACCGAGCCATCCAAGAATCCAATATGGCGGTGCTATTTCAAGATGGCCGCCACATCTAATTGTTAGCCTATGTCTACATTTCTTACAAATTTTAGGAAAATATTCACCATTATAGATAGATAGATAGATAGATAGTTTTTTTTTTTTTTATATATATATATATTCTTTATATTATTTTATTTTTTATTTTTTATTTATTTTAGTTTTCATACTGAAAATGGTAGCATGCTAATGCTAACTTAATGCTAACATGGTAGCATGCTAATGCTAACATAATAATGCTAACATGGTAATATCCTAGCATGCTAACATAGCATGCTAACATGATAATGCTAACATGCTAATTAGCATTATAAAATGGTAGCATTAGCATGCTACCATTTTCAGTATGAAAACTAAAAATAATGACAAAAAAATTAAAGATAAATATAAAGAATAAAAGAATATAATAGAAAAATAGAAAAAATGTATCTATCTATCTATAATGGTGAATTTTTTCCTAAAATTTGTAAGAAATGTAGACATAGGCTAACATTTAGATGTGACGGCCATCTTGAAATAGCACCGCCATATTGGATTCTTGGATGGCCCGGTTAAAAAAGTTAAAGAGGTGACCCAGAGGCATGTTCATGCCAAATTTCACGCTTGTATCACCAAGCGAACAACCGTTCCAACAATCTGCTATATTGCACGAATTTTGTGTGCGTGTGTACATCTGTAATCCACGTAACCCGAGAACCGTTCGCCCCACCGACTTCAAATTCGACACACACGTTCCACACCCACAGGGAGTGCAGTGCCCGGTCTCGAGTTGGCCGCACCCATGGTTGTCCAGAACCGCCACAAAAGGCCTTTTTTATTTGGCGGCCATCTTGAAAAATGACCGCCATATTGGATTTTTCGCTGGCTCGGTTAAAAAAGTTAAAGAGGTGACCCAGAGGCATGTTCATGCAAATTTTCACGCTTGTATCACCAAGTGAAAGGTTCTCTCACAATATGGCTGTTAGCCGCTGTACTATTACTCAGTAGCTGATGTTTTTCTATGAAGCTGTATTTTTGTATTTTTGAGAATTGTGATAACAAGGAGATAGGTCTATAGTTGGTGAATTGATGTTTGTCGCCGCTTTTGTGGATGGGAATGACTTTGGCTGTTTTCATGGCTTTGGGGAATGATTGATTGAGAATGATTGGTTACAAATAGGTGTGAGTGGTGTGACTATAGTATCTATTATGTCTGTATTAGTGTCATGTCAATATTGGTCAGTGGACTTTTTATTTTTAAATGTTTTTACTATATTCAGTTTCTCATATTCATATACACTTTTAACAAATATAGTATGTGGATTTTGGTTAATAATTGAGTGGTCCAGGCCTTCCTTGTCTCCTGGCTCGGCTATCTCATTGGCTAGGGTTAGTCCGACTTTGACAAAAAAACTATTAAATTCGTTTGCAATTTCTTTAGTTTCATTTATAATTGTGTTGTCTTTATAGAAGTAGTTTGGATACTCACCTTTGCCAGTACCTTTTCTAATTATGCTATTTAATGTTTTCCATGTGGCTTGGATATTTCCTCTTTGCTGTTCTAGTTGTTTATGATAATAATGATTTTTATTTGATCTTATTATATTTGTCAATTTGTTTTTGTATGTCTTGTATCTGGTCCAGCTGTTACTTGGCTTTCTAATGTATTTATAAAAATGTTATCAATTAACGTAGCTGTTTCTGTTGTTATTCTGGTAGGTTTAGTGATTACAGAGAATAGGCTGTTGCTGAACATTGTATCAACTAAATTAAAGTTATTTTTCTCTTTCCATGTGGATTAAGTAGGTCCACATTAAAGTCGCCACATGCTATGTGCACTTTGTTATTAGTAAGGCTGCCAAACATATTGTCTACTTTATTATTAAAAGTGTCAAGGCATGTTTAGGAGCTACTTGCATGCAATGTCAGTTATTTCCTCCCTAAAAAACATTCATGCTACTGGTTCTCTTTCCCCCGGAGAAGGACCTTTAGATCTGGCTATGAGCAGACACAGTCAGTTAGACGCCAACTCATTCATTGTCTTGCCGCTCTGACCTTTGTTGATGGTGACTGAGAAAGCACAATCCGTCTTAAGCGTATCAAACTGAACTATATGTGACTTTTTGTGGAGCTTTCCAGATCCAATTATTTTGTCTGGCCCTTTCTGATGCCTTCCACTGTCTTCCTCTTAGCTTAGATGATTGAAATTAGAAACATAATCAATGGCTATGGGCAGCCACTGCCCAAAACTAAAATATCCATGGAATGAGTGATGCTTTGATTATAATTATTTTAGTGAAAAAAATGAATTATACACCTGTGAATAATTCACAGGTGTATAATTCATTTTCACCAGTAACATATTGTATATCCCATTGCAGATACTGGTATCAATTCACAGTGAATTGATACCAGTATCTGCAATGGGATATACAATATGTTACTGGTTCCTCACTATAGGTTCAAACACCAGCTGAGTGTTAACTCTGTCTTTATGTATGTATCGTGAATCATATGTGACACATTGTGAGCTACACATTTGAAATGTTGAACTTATGCATAATGTGTAAAGTTTTATGCCAAAACCTCTTTTACTCAAGTAAATTTTGAATCCCGGACATTTACTTGTAACAGAGTATTTCTAGATTGCACTATTGATTAAGTAAAACATGTGAGTAGGCTACTTTTTCCACCATTGGAGAGAATGTTGTCCTCATTGACTTGGAAGTTTATGTGGTAGGCTACTAACCTTTTTATATGCTTACTGGAGATTAGCTTTAGCTCCACTGAGATTCACCGCTGTTGAATCCCACCTCTTTTTCTAACTCATTTCTTGCATCCACTAGGCTCATATTAATCATATTGCATGTGGCATGGGACTAATTACTAGAATCATGCTAATCCAAACATTAGAAACAACCAATAGTGACAGTTATCATAACAGCCCCACATGAAATATGCAAATATATTCCATCAACAGTGTGATTGTCGGTATCCCCTTGTTGAGACATTACCTTAAATGAATGTGTATGAGCATTTGATGTTTTTAATAGGCATTGATTCTTCAATGCAATATTATTTGTTTCAAAGTTTGAAAACATATCCACATTCTTATTATCTGGTGTATACAGGATTAGTCCATGTCTACCATATTGTCACATTTGCAAAGTACACGATTTAACATTAAACAATGGTCCCTTATATAACAAAGATGAATGCAGTTCCAAGGAGAAATTACATTTTCCTATTATTCTCAATTGAGTTAGTTATTCTGGGACAAAACAGTCGTTCCAATATGTTGACACTGATCTATAAGTTATTCAGACATGAGATTTAATGCAATTGAACAAACTAACAAAAACTAATCTTGACAAATGCTATCTTGCGGCCCTGGCAGCGCTAGCTGTTACAGAGGCTGGCAGTATTTCTCCCCATCATGTCGCCGTGCCATGCAGCATTCGTTCATTCATTCTAGAAAGGTCAAGAGCTGCATCATCACCAAGGCCTCCTCTTTCAAAATGTTCTCTCAGGTTGCCATGATGCCACATAAGTGATTACAAGCGCCACGTGTCCTGTGTGTCTGATGTGTGTCTCAGAGCATCACATGTCCTGTGTGTCTGATGTGTGTCACAGAGCGTGTCCTGAGTGTCTGATGTGTGTCACAGAGCATCACATGTCCTGAGTGTCTGATGTGTGTCACAGAGCATCACATGTCCTGTGTGTGTCTGATGTGTGTCACAGAGCATCACATGTCCTGTGTGTCTGATGTGTGTCACAGAGCATCACGTGTCCTGAGTGTCTGATGTGTGTCACAGAGCATCACGTGTCCTGTGTGTCTGATGTGTGTCACAGAGCATCACGTGTCCTGAGTGTCTGATGTGTGTCACAGAACATCACATGTCCTGTGTGTCTGATGTGTGTCACAGAGCATCACGTGTCCTGAGTGTCTGATGTGTGTCACAGAGCATCACGTGTCCTCAGTGTCTGATGTGTGTCACAGAGCATCACGTGTCCTGAGTGTCTGATGTGTGTCACAGAGCATAACGTGTCCTGAGTGTCTGATGTGTGTCACAGAGCATAACGTGTCCTGAGTGTCTGATGTGTGTCACAGAGCGTGTCCTGAGTGTCTGATGTGTGTCACAGAGCATCACGTGTCCTGAGTGTCTGATGTGTGTCACAGAGCGCCACGTGTCCTGTGTGTCTGATGTGTGTCACAAAGCGTCACTTTCATTCCACAGTGGTGGAGAGTAACTAAGTACATGTACTGTACTGTTTACTTAACTCTATCTGTGTCGCCAGTCTTCCCAAGAACTTAGCTAAGCTATGTCGTCATTGACCCCCATTCATTTCATTATTTATTTTTTTAATTCTCTGTTGGACTTATATGAACACGAAATATATCAAAAGAAGCTTTAGAATGTCTGGATTCATGGAAAAAATAAACTGAGTTGATAATATGTTTTGTTATGTAGATAAACAGATACATAAAGCTTGTTTTCCATGTTTACCTCTGTCTGAAAACTACTATCAGAGTTAGACGCATTTGAATGTTTTTTAATGTTTCAAACACCTCTAGTCTAGGTTATACTATAGCCATATATCAAATTAAACCTGAGGTTGTCGAGTGTAATTGTAAAAAAATATATTCAAGGAGTTGACCACATAATTTAGTGTGTTGCACACTGGATACACGTCCGGCTTGGGCGGCCATCTTAGATGCTAAATAATTAGCGTCAATGCTAGTGAGCTAAAATGAAGCCATCCTTGCTCTAGAAAGCGCCAATGTTCCTCAATGTTTATCAAAACTATGGAGAGCTCCGTAGGTTTAGAGTTATTCAGCGTTTTAGTCCGGCTGTATACAAGAAGTGAACGGCACTGCAGATGCACGAACCCATCTAGGATCACTGAAGAAGGAAAGGCCAAGCAAAAAAACAAAACAAGAAATCAGCGATCCGGTTTGATATAAATAATAAAGCTTATCTGACGTAACGTTCCGCCAATAGCGGTTGCCGGTTGGATTCTAATTGGCGGAACGTTCCATCACGAGCAGTTAATTTGTTAAGTACATAGGCCTACAGTTTTGAGGTGATTTTACCTGCATTTCCAATTTTCAATACTCCATTTTTCTACTCCACTACATCTCAGAGGAAAATGTTGCACTTTTTACTTTTTACTTATGCACATTGTGCATACCGGTACTCTCCATTGCAGCATTTGTTCAGGTCACTCTGCAGCGCGTATTCCCCACCCTGTGATAAAGGGTTCACTGTCAGATGACTCAGATCTATTGGTAAAGGTTAGGTCAGAGCAGGTCCTATAAACGTAATCCTGCTTGGGCCTGGACCTTGCAGTCATTGAATGAATGAATGAATGAATGGATGAATGGATGAATGATTGAATGAATGAATGAATGATATAATATATAGAAATATTATCTGGGGGGGAAATGTATTATTGTATGTCATTTAGAGGTCACTGTTGCTGGTTTGCTGTTCGATGCATGCAGAGGTAAAGGTTAGGTCAGAGCAGTCCTATAAACGTAATCCTGTTTGGGCCTGAACCTTGCAGTCATTGAATGAATGAATGGATGGATGGATGGATGAATGAATGATATAATATATAGAAATAATATCTGGGGGGGAAATTAATTATTGTATGTCATTTAGATGTCACTGTTGCTGGTTTGCTGGTCGATGCATGCATCAGAGCATGCGTGCGGCCACGCACGCACGCACGCACGCACGCACGCACACACACACACACACACACACGCAAATCCAGTTTGCAGAAATGTACATAATCATGCTGATTATGCAACTCTACCGAATTTCCACCTCACTCCCATGAACAAACACTCACACGGAGACACACACCTGCTGTGCACTGCACTGCAGCACATCATGCACTACACACACAAGTCCCCAAGGAAGCAAATGATCCCTTTCTGGCATTCTACAAAGCCTCCACTGATCTCCCCACTGAGAGGAGCCCCTGGGGAGTCAGCAATCCAGTCCTCAGGCCTCCTCCTCCTCCGCTCCGCTCTGCTCTGGGGTGATAATCCACAGTTCTGCTGGCCTGGTCCGAAACTCTGAACAGGCAGGAGTTCAGGATAAATCCTCCGGGCCATTACAAATCCACCTAACTATACCCTCAAACACAAAGTCCAGGAGGAGTAGGGTTGCCACCCGTCCCTTAAAATACAGAATCGTCCCTTATTTGAGAATTAAATGATGCGTCCCTTATTGAACCAATAAGGAACGCAGTTTGTTCCTTAGTTTCCTAAATATTCCCTACATGTCAACACTGAATTTAACAATAATGAACAAAACAAAACACAGGAAATATTAAAGTCAGCACAATTGTTCTAGCGGGAGGCACACACTACCTAAAGTAGCCTAAACCAGTGGTTCCCAAAGTGAGGTCCGGGGACCCCCAGGGGTCCTTGAGGGAGTTCCAGGGGGTCCCCAGCTAAATTATAGTTTGGAACCAAATGGACCCTTATGGGTCTGTAACTCTGAGAGTGTACAAATGGAACCAAATGGACCATCAGAGTTAAATTAACATTGATTTTACAATATGAATTGGGGGTCCCAGAGATAGAATGCCATTAAATGGGGGTCCGTATACTTAATGCATGTCAAACTGGTACTTGAAATTAAATGGGTTGAGAATCACTGTGTAAAAATCTTCTCTTATGGGGGTCGCTGGCATATATTTTATAATGGGCTGCTGATGTTGTTATGCTCATTTGGAAAACAAAATTCTACTTCAAAAGTTGTGGATAGCATACCATAAACAATAAGTTGAAGGGAAACTTCAACGTATTGCTTCAACGTATTGCTTCAACGTATTGCTTCAACGTATTGCTTCAACTTATTGCTTCAACGTATTGCTTCAACTTATTGCTTCAACGTATTGCTTCAACGTATTGCTTCAACTTATTGCTTCAACTTATTGCCGGCCTTGCCGCACACGCCTGCGCCGCAAGGCCGCGGCAGGCGTAAAGAGTGTCTCTTATTTAAATATCTCAAAGGTGGCAACCCTAAGGAGGAGACACATCCCAAACATTTCCCCTGGTATAGAGTCATGCCACTATAGGCTTGTTGCTGGAGAACTCTGCCAGCTCTCCATCTTGCAGCTGCAAGTGTCTGTACAAAGCATGGCAGGGCATCAACCACCCCAGCAGTCCTATTCTCTATAGAGCGTCGCAGTCCCGCACCCTCGAGAGACCCGGAAAATAAATTACCGTTAATTTTCCTCATAGACTTTTCAGAAAGTATTTATTTAAAGACGTTTACGCCACAGACAAAGCCAACTCTTGTCGTGACAAATCGTGACAACAAACAAAGTTTTTCGGGCTGAACAAATAATTAGAAAGAAGAAGAAAACGGCAGGTTACAACACTTTGTTTTTGTTTTTCTTCTTTGTAATTATTTGTTTGGTCCAAAATATTGTGTTTGTTGTCATGATTTGTCACGACAAGAGTTGGCTTTGTACGACGCTTATAAGGTATTTAAATAAATACATTTTGAAATGTCTATGGGAAAAATGCATTGGAAACTATTTCCTGGGCCTGGCGTTGTCATGAAAGGGAACCGGACTGCGACGCTCTATAGCCCCATCTCAGATTTTGCATAGAAGCTCTTTTTCTAGCCGTGTCCAGTGGCTCAGAAGTATCTGCCAGACTAGTTTGTAAACCCATTCCTTGTCTTGCAACTGCAAACTCTCTTTCTATGCAGAAAATAAATACGTAATTTCAATCCAACGCAGCGAACGACACATTGTACTGTACGTCATGTGGTGTTTCAGTGGTTTACGATGTAGAGGGTGCTCTTCCGCAGGGTGCATATCTTTGGTCTGACGTACTAACAGTCCGACACCAGGTCTACCCTAGACCCTAACTGCACACGGAAGCCACGGTGCTTAACTAGGGATGTCCCGATCCCGATACCACAAACTGTGGTATATTGTAGTTCCCATTGTGTCATTTTTTCCAAGAAAAAACAAGAAAGGGAAGGGAGTGGTGGGGTAAGAAGATCAAGCCAGGAAACGAGAGTTGAAAACTTGAAATGGGACATTCTGTAGAATGAGTAGGCTACTTTTACTTTTGGTTACTTTTAAGTACAAATACTTTCAGAATTTCAGACAGTTGCTGCTGTCAAAAACCAAAAACACTTTGTGTTTGAGATGGACACTTTCTAAGGTGTGATTTGTGGCTCTAAAGATGAATACAAAATCAATATCAACATCTTAATACTGTCCAATACTTAGATAGGGGGGGGTGAACAGAGTATTTATATATTGCAGTAGTGATACTTTTACTTAAGTAAATAGTTTTTCCACCACTGGCCTCATGAAGCATCACACAGCTCCAATACATCATAATCCAACTCTGCTCAAGCCAAATAACTACTGTGCACCCAAGCTCTGCTTGGCAACAATGCTAAACCACCCACATGTTTACACTACACAAACGAAAAAGAAAGAGCATTGCGAGGCCTGGGTGTGCACATTTTTTTTAAACTGCTGCAGTGAATATATCTACACTCGGTGTGATATTGTTGTGTTTGGCTTCTGAAGACTTGAATTCTGCCACACAAGCTGTATGTCAAATCATATTGACACCCCCCCCCCTCCTCCAATAACTCCAAAAACGTGGATCATAATAATTATACTTAACAACTGGGATCTTGTGTGGGATTTTAAAGGAGACCTAGTCAGCTGGTCTATATTGCCATTCTCGCTGAAGTGGATTATTGTCGATATCAGCCGGTAACACATAACGCGGGAGTCTATCTCCGTTACAATGCGCTATCGACCCCTGGGAGATGGATTGCTGAGGTGGAGCACCACACCTACCATCAGCTCCCAGTACTTCCCTCACGACTCGATGCACCAAGCCGATCGAGCTACTCATTCGGTGAAATGCGTCCTTGCTTGTTTGCCTGTGCCTTAATTAATAAAATACCAGAAAGGATTTTGGAGTGCTGCCAATTGTTTTGTTTTATACATCAATACATACATCAATCTTCACCTAAGCTGATTTAGTTATAAAAGCTAAATATTTTTAATATTATAATAAAACAATCTTTCTCCCAAGTCAATGAATCAAGATTGCTTGAAATTGCATGAAAATAATCAATATAAATTTTAGTTTATAGTGCTTTGAAAATGGGAAGATTGTTAAGTCAAATCACACACATTACAGACATAATACGGGTGGGTTTAGGCACAGACAAGCAAGCATTCCCCTAAAGTGTAGACTAATATTTATTTTCAATGTATAACAAAAGTGCTCAAACTTAAAGTTATTATCAGGAAGTAGGAACACATGCAGAATGTTTATTTTTCTTATTTTTCTTAGTTTATTTCCATGTTCTATTTCTTTGCAAGGATTTTTGGCCAGTGTTCTGTTTTGTAATTAAGTATTATTCTTGCCTGAGGCCACAATGTGATTACTCCTGCACACCGTGAGCTGGACTGTTTGTTGGTTTTTGAAGGTCGATGCCAAATTTTGCACGTACACTCCCTGGATGCCAACGATGAACCTCTGCCCCAAATTTCACAGAACGGCCTGTTATAGCACCACCAGGGGGGGTCCAAAAATTCCGCAAATCGTTACACACATGACTCTATAGTCATGTGTTCAAGACGGATCTGTCGGATATTTCATATTCCATCCTAATTGGCTAACATTGGCTTTCAACGTTTGCAGGATTGGCTCGTTTGGAACAAAAAAGCCTCAAATCATCAACGCAGCATGCAATGTACGTAAAATCTTTCACAGACTTTCATACTAGGCAGAGGAATATATCCCACCCTTTTCACATTGGTCTGTTATAGCGCCACCAACAGGTGGATTTTTGCAAAACACATTTTTGGAACAAAATGCCTCAAATCATCCAATTGCCATCCAAGGTGTAAGAACATTGGCCTATTATAGAGCCACCTATAAGGAGACCTGTTGTGCCCCTCGGGGCACTTTATCTAGTTCCCTCTAAAGTGTTCCTGTATTTGACGGTGGATGGGAGGATGCCATCGATGAGGCATTCGAGCGGAAGAAGCTGCGCTATGCCAACTTAGCAGCTGAAGCAGAGGGGCGGGGCTGGAACGTGAAGGTGTGGCCAGTGGAGGTGGGCTGCAGAGGCTTTGTAGACAGTTCCACCACAAGGCTCCTGAAGGAAGTAGGGATCAGAGGGCAGACCCAACGGAAGGCAATCAAAGAACTTTCCACTGTGGCAGAATGGAGCAGTCACTGCATGGCTATATGGCTGAAACGTAAGGACGCAACATGGGCTGCCAGATGACCACGTGGTGCCACCATGCGACACACACCCAGGGCTGACCAGCCTGTGGTGGACCAACTTCCAGAGGGTTGGACAGAGTGTCTGTGATAAGTGTCCGAAACATCCAATGAGGTCGGGGTCGGGGCACACAACTGAAGATGTGTTGTACTGGTGGCACCACAGGAATTTGTATTGCCAATTCCACCCCACCCAAGAGGACATCCTCAATCCATTCAATTGTTTTGCTGAATATTTAGGGACCTTTAACAACCAGTCCTATAAAGAGTCCTAAATATAAAATAACATTTGGACTGAAAACCTATTTTTATATAGCCTACTATTAGGTTGTCCATAATTGCGACTGAAGGTCAAGGTTAACTATGGAATTGCAGATTTCCCGTCAGTTTGTGTGTTGGTCGGGCACGTGACATCATCCGTGATGGGGCATGTGATATCACATGACATCATCAGCGATGGAGATCCCTGATGTCCTCAATATTAAGCCCATATATGGAGATCCCTGATGTCATCAATATTGGCCAGCAACTCTACATCTGACATCAAACCTCAACCCCTTAGAACTCCATATACTGTATGGAGCTGACCTGTTGGTCCCACATCTGAGTTCTCAACAGGCCCATGCCAAAGCACCAGCGCTCGCCTAGCAGTCTGCTGTCACCCAGGCAGATGCCTGCCGAGGTCGCTTCTCACCCTCAGGCGTCTTACTGGTTATTGTGACCGAAGGTCGCAGTTGACTATGGAATCATGCATTTCACGTCAGTGTGTGTGTTGGTTGGTCGGGGTGAGAGAGCATGTGACATCACGTGACATCATCAGCAACTGTACATCTGACCTGTTCTGACATTCCATATGTTGATCCTTCCCCATCCATCCTTCCTCTTCCATGTCTCATTTTTGACTGTTACCTGTCCATTTAAACTCTAGACAGGCCTGCGACCAAAGTTAATAGGTCAGCCGCGCCCGGCAGCTGGCGAAAACTGGAGTTCTTAACAGGCCCGAAAATTAAGATCTGACCCCTCATTCCAAAGCACCAGCGCTCGCCCAGCAGTCTGCTGTCACCCAGGCGGATGCGTGCATGCGACCTCAGACATCTTACTGGTATATCTATCAAGCTCATATATTTCAAACATCAACATTTTTGTTTTGTTTGAGACTCACCCTTTTGTGCAAAAATGTAGCCAACCCGTGGGTGGGTTCTTGGACGGTTGGCAGCATCTCATGGCCCTGATATTTTTTAAGTGTCCTGAAGTGAATGCCACTCATGGTGAAATTAAGTGTAATCCTAATTTGGGAGAACATTGTTCACTATTTATCTCTCTATCATACTATTTCCCGGCACCAGTGGCCTAAATGTGGACACACTGCAGAACACCCATGGCTGCAACAAACAGACGTGGAGACAAAACACGGCATGACCATTCATCACTGCTAATAGGTCATAGTTTACACCGCTGACACCAAGCATACATCATCACCTTGGACGCGGGACCAGGGGGAAATGGAACCTGAGGTGTGATGGCGGCACCGGGAGTCTGGTGTGGAGACTGTATACGATGTCAGCTGCTTTCTGAAGAAAACCAATCACGGTCCTTTCCGATCTATCGCTGCAGGGTAGGAGGTTAAGTCCTGCTCTTTGCACCAGCACACGGTAGCCTATGACCTTCTTCTGGCCTATCGGCCCCGGGCTGCTCTCCTGTGCCTAACCATGTGCTTTCCCCCTCTCAGCTGTAATGCTTCCTGCCAATAGAGAAACATTACTAGCGGGTATCAAAAGTCGGCACATTAAAAAAAATCCATCTCAGATTCGAAATGAACTGTAGTAGACCTACAGTACAGTCAGAGGCGTCTGGGAGAAATGCGAGGCCCTGTGCGAGATGTCGGGGGGAACAATGTGCGCGCGCATGAGCGCGTGTGCACATCTTTTTAATTAATTAATACTTACTTTTGCCTTCACTTTCCTACAAATATTATGCCAGGTTCTCATCTCCAATGAGTAAGAAATTGACATGCACTGCCTAATTTAGCAGCTTAACAGTGTGAATGCAGAGATTGTGGTCCTCCACATTATGTTATTTTATTTGTTGTAAGGAAGCTATAGTTAACATGACATGAGTCATGTCAAGGAAGCTGTCACAGGAGGGGTCACTGTCTGATGATCTATATGAGCAATTTAACTTGTCTATGTATTACTCTACAACGAATACCAATGGAACACAAACGTGTTGCCCTGATCATAACTGATATAAAACCACCACCCAACCAGTCTGCCCTGCAGTGCAGCTCAAATTACTGGTTATAAAAGTAAAATGAACAGCTGCTTGTGTTGCTGTTATTTGTTATAAATATTAAGTATCACATTTGCTTGATTGCCTGCAGACAGTTTGTGATCGATCAAAATTCTAAATTCAATTAGAAAATTGTGAAATCATGACACTGACTGACTGGACTGACAGAGAGACTGAAAGAGAGAGTGAGAGAGAGATAGAGAGGTCGTCGGTCCATGCGTGACAAATTATTTGAAATAAAACCTTTTTTTTGTCCACACACAGTCCTACATGACATGACAGCATACCTTTTCACTTCACTCGAGGGACGAGTCGGTTTGTTTGTGAGCGGAGCCGTTGTGCACTCAATTAGCCTACATGTGTTCAACTTGTTTTTGTTTTGTTTCCATTGTGTGTATAATTCGACTGCATGCGTTGCGCGGTGGCGCGGCCGATCTACAAGTTCACAACGCGTCACGCTTCAACACATTGTGAGCTTGTAGATCTGCTCTAATTCTGCAGCACAAGCCAGAAGAAGTGACGGCGGTTGGAAGGAGGAGGCGACGCGCGGCCGTCGGAGGAACCGACCGCAGCTTAAATAGGTGAAATACCTATTGCGAACGGGCTGCGATCTGAGATGCTATATTTTTCAGGGAGAACTCTCTGGGACTCTAGCCGCCGTGCGTAGTGCTAATAACCGCCCCTGCCTATTTTAGCTCTGACTCTGAGGTGGAAAGTGTTTCTAAAAAAAAAAGAAAAAAACGCTGCCTAGCGCGAGGCCTCGCATGCGCGAGGCCCTGTGCGGCGACACCATTCGATCTACCCTAAAAGTGGCCCTGAGTACGGTATACAGTATTGCTCTAGGCTCTACTGTTAACCCCTGTATACTTCATTGAATGCGTCCTCCATTGGCCTAGACTTGATCCCCTCCTCTTTTCCCTCTACATCGATCTACAACAACCTCACAAGTCACAACGTGTCGATGGGCTATCTTCACAGATGACCAGAATAGGGACGCTAGTAGTGGTGTCACAAAATATCGATATGAATCGATAATCGATTTTAACATTAACGATGCGACTACATCGATGCACGTGTGTCTGGATCGGTCAAAATAGCGTCTGCATCGGACGTTGGTTCGATCCTAAAGCTGCGAATCGATATAATTCAACTAACTGCGGGAAAAACACAGATGTACAAGCCCAAAGCGCTGTGCATTGCGACGGGTAGATAACTTGTAGATCTGCTACTTCCAGCGCAGGACGGGCGCATGCTTATGATGACGCTCTATATGCATCAGCAGCCAGCGACAACAGACGAGCACTAGCAGGCAGCATAAACCACTCGTCGTCAGACGAAATACACGTGCAGATACGAGTCACGACACAACTTTATTGCACATCTGTGCTTTGCCTTTCATCCACGCTTCTATAGCCTTTTAAATCTCATTTCCCATCCACGGGCACAAGCAAAGTGAGCAGCAGCTTCCACCCGATCTGGATGGTGGTGTTGTTTCTGACGAGGGTAGCAATAGTTAGCATGGGAGCTAACATTAGTTTAACTCTGGTCCATATCGTTAGAAGGAGTTAGAAGGAGTCCTCCTTAATAACTCTATGGTCCATCCGTTCCCCAACCCTCACACTCGATGCTGCGTTTACACGGGCAGACACAAAGACGAATGGGAATATCATTTGGAGCAGGCCGAGCAGCTACTGTACACGTCTGTTTGCATCGACAGTATGACTGTATCGTTGCGTCTGCCCATGTTTAATGGTCAGGGTTTCACTGTCCACAGCAGGCAGACCTGTCAAAACAATGCACTTCCCAAAACACAGAGATATGCCACCACCTATAAGTTCAAACCCACCTCTAGAATGTCTTTCCCCAGCTATCTCATTCCACTTTCATTATTTTATTCCATAGTCTTAGTTTTTTTCTTATAAAGTAGTTTTTATTAGTTTTCTAATGTTCCCCTTGAAAAGCGTCTTTAAGTACATTTTATAAATAATAATATTATCACTATTATTATTACTACTTTTTTAATTGCCTATGCTTATGTAGTCACTATTCATTCATTGATTCACTCGTATCCAAATCCATTTGAAGAAAAAAGCTCACTGATCAGGTCAAATAGGCCTATTGATATGTGATTAAAATGTGATTAATTAATCACAAATCCTCCAATTAATTTGATGTTTTTTTTAATGAAGTCCCAACCCTATTCTTTATAGATCTAGCTTCAAATAAAAAATCTAAAAAAGGTTAAATGTGTCAGATCGCACCGTATCGTATCGAATCGCATCGAATCGCATCGAATCGCCTCAAATTCCACAAAATCGAAATCGCATCGAATTCCACCGAATCGAATCGAATTCGAATCGTTCTGTGTATAAATGTATCGTCTCTGAATCGCATCGTAGCCCATGCATATCGATACGTATCGAATCGTCTTGTAAAGGAGAGATGCACACCCCTAGACGCTAGGGTTCATGTGGTTAAGTAAAAACACTGAAGTGTAAATTTATAAACACCATGTACTTAGTTGAGTCACAAACTAAGGTTCTGTGACCATCCTCTGGGAACAATGTTTTGATGGTTGATTTGACCTCTGTGGACCCTTTAGAAAAGATTTAGCCCCCAGGTCCCTCGCAAAAATCCTGGCATTTTTAGCTAAAATTCGCCCGAAATTCAAGATGGCCACCATCCAGCAGAGTAAAAACGTAACTTTTGAATAGGAAAGTACTTTATTTGGGGTTTGTAATTTGTACAGACACAAAACACATGTGTCAGAGCATTCTGTGTCACTGGTTTCTGAATCATCAGAAAATGCCAGGATTTTTGTGAGGGACCTGGGGGCTAAATCTTTTATATAGGGTTCACAGAGGTCAAATCAATCATCAAAACATTGTTCCCAGAGGATGGTCACAGAACCTTAGTCTGTGACTCTACTAACTGTACAGCTGGGGTCGGAAACCTGCCATGTTCTATTTTTCTTGATAGTGTGCCATATCAACATTAGGTTTAATTATGGCAGCAAATTGAAATAATCTTTAACTGATTTTCTTCTTTAGAAATGTGGTCTTTCACATCAAGATGTAATAATGATCATTAGACTGAACCCAACTATCTCCCAGACAGAGTTAGGAGTTTGAATGAATATAGAATTATGTGCAGGATGTAATTTCTATATAAAGAGCGTGATGGCCGGACTTTGAATACTAATTAAAAAACAAAAACATCTGTCTGACACTCATGTCAGTGTGTCAGTGATCACCCTCCTCTGTGCCAATGTTGCCATTCCTGCTTAAAGGGATAGTTCAGATTTTGTTAAACTTAAGCTGTATGCAATACTTGTCATTAATATAGTGGTTGCAACTGTATTAATTGATTGCCCGAGTCCCGTGGTGAGAGTTCTGCTCTGGTTTTGGTCAATACTAAGTAGGTCATTTTGTGGGGGGCACGGGCCACGCAGGGAAAGTAAATTAATTCACAAAACTAACGTAATTTGTATTGTTGACCTATTTCTAAAATATTAGCGCAACTTTCTTTCAACTTTGTCCCCTCTATCACGTGGAACTATAGTGTTGTGATATGGACACAAAAAACATAGTTCCGTGTGATAGAGGGGTCAAAAATGAACGAAAGTTGCATTAACATTTTAGAAATAGGTCAACAATACAAATGACGTTAGTTTTACTTTAACTAACTTTAAATGTTTACTTTTAATGCGTGGCCCCCTGTGCCCCCCACAAAATGGAACTACTTAATATTTCACCAAAACCAGAGCAGAACTCCCACCACGGGACTCTGGCAATCAATTAATACAGTTGCAACCACTATATTAATGGCAAGTATTTCATACAGCTTAAGTTAACAGACTCCGACCTTTTAAAGTGAACGCGTATGCTATTAGACGGGTAAACGTCTAATCTCTCTTTTGGGTCTCGAGCTAAAAAGTTTGGGAACCACTGAATTATGCACAGCATACAAATGGAACCAAATTAAGTCATTCTGTTCCATTTTTAGTGTTTGTAGTGTTCGCCTCAAGTTGACAACCAAGGATTTTTATTCTGTGTTGAACTTGGCAGTGCCCTTGGCCAGCCCTTGATGTCCTAAGAAAAGTTTTGAATGACAAAGTTTATTCATGGTCATATGCTGCTGCAGGTTAGAGATATGTGCCGTGAACTCATAGAGTTCTGGAGGGACAGAGAGAGCTTGAGCATCTTTGATGCATCGTCTCCTTCAAAGGCTTTTTGGCTTTCTTCTGGGTGGTTCTTAGGCACTTTCTTGCGTTGGTTAAATTGGGTAAAAATGACTCACTCACTTGATCCTTATCTTTGCCGAATGCCGACACATCCATTCCTGCACTTCATTGCAGCTCACTACATCTAAATCTTTGAGCAGCGTGCAAAGGAAGTCTCCTCTGTTAATCTGTGCAGAGAGAGAGAGAGAGAGAGAGAGAGAGAGAGAGACATGTAAAAATCACCAACATGCATCTCCTCCCAGAGAAGCAGAAGATCTCAATCTTAATGTTTTATTAGTGTGTCGCGTTTCACAGGGAACATCAAATAGTTGATCACAGAAGGATCTGTCTTGGCAGGGGTCTCGTTCCCCGCCCCCGCCTCATTTCATGCAGTGGATTATTAGAAGATTATTCTCTGTGTTTGATGATTGGTGGAACCTTGCTCATATTGGTGTCCAGGCAGGGTGCCTGTCATTAAGGTTTAATAAGACAGAGTGCATAGATTGAGATTCTCATTAACAGCTGAGCTGCCCATGGGGCATTCACATGACCTTTACACAGAAAACAGGCCCAGAGAGAGAGAGAGAGAGAGAGAGAGAGAGAGAGAGGGATAGTGACAGACAGAGAGAGAGAGAGAGAGAGAGAGAGAGAGAGAGAGAGAGTGTCACTTTTGTGCCTTTACTGGTAGAATAGCAATAAAACCCAACACACACATGCACAACACACACGTGTGCGCACACACACACACACACACACGCGTGCGCACACACACGCACACGCACACATCACACACACCTGCCAATAGGTCACAGGCCAACATGTCACGGTCTGTGCTCCACTAGGTGCACAGCAAACTGCTGCCTGTGAAATTTGACTTCAAAAGGCAAGCAATTACTAGTACAGTGAAAGGAAAGACTTTGAAATTCTGAGTCCAAATATTTGAGCTGACCAATAAAGTGGAGTTTTGGGAGTAAACAAGTTCTCTGTGTAGGCCTGATAATGACTGATGTGAATGTGTACCTGTAGACACAGACGTGTGCACGCATGCACACACGCACGCACACACACACACACACACACACACACACACACACACACACACACACACACACACTCGTTTTGTATTTATTAATGGTTTGCAGTGGTTTATTCTCTTAAATGGATCCCTGGTTAATAAGACAAATATGTCTTAAAACATTATACTTGCCCTCTATAACTAAAATTTCAAAATAATAACAATAATATTTTAATTCTTTCATAAATAGAGAATCTTTCACTCAATAGGGACTGCTCCCGTCGCAAGTTGATGATATAACCATGTGTGGTCTAGCTCTATGGAATTATGGAATGCATATGCTAATAAAAAAACAACGTAATACTTCCTAAAGTTAATATGAGCATCAAAGCAACATTAAAAAAATAAAAATAGCACGTGCATTCCATAATTCCATAGAGCTGGATGAGAAGTGTTATTATTGCCCCTCTGGTAATAAAATGAATTAAAATAATAAAATAATAAAATATTAATTAAAGTACACACCTTATGGATGATTTTAATTAGTTTATATCAATAAAAGTGATCTTGTGACACAAAACCCTGTCTATCTAAAGTAACTTGCATGGGGATTTTGGTTACAAGAGTGAATACTGAATTCAGGTTATTATTCCAAAAGTATTATCAGTGTCCATCTTGTCACATTTGGCCAAATGTGACCAGATGGACACTGATAATGCTTTTGGGTTAATAACCAATGACTACGCCACTCTCTCAATCACAGGTTGAGAGACCTGAATTCAGTATTCACTCTTGTAACCAAAAAACCCCATGCAAATTACTTTAGAGAGACAGACAGAGGCTTTTGTGTGGACAATCACAAGATCGCTTTTACTGAATAAACTAATAAATAAATCATTCATAAGGTGTGTACTTTAATTAATTAGACAAATTATCAGATACAGACATATACAGACACAGACAGACAGACAAACAGACAGAAGGTGGAAAAGGCACTCAAATGTTTTACTTAACCCATTCCATGCAAAGGACGAGTTAAAACGAGTGTATGTTTTGTAATAATAAGTATATAAAGTACAATATTTTCCTCTGAAAAATAGTGGAGTAGAAGTAAAAGTACTGAAATTTGGAAATACTCCAGCAGAGTAAAAGTACCTCAGAACTTAATTACAGTACTTAACACTTAGCCCACTAGCATTTATTGAAAATTTTGGATCTAATTCACACCAGCATTCTTCCCATTTGAGCTCTTATTTTGAAAAGCCACATTTCCAGTCTACCGGAAGTAGTATTATCCTAGGGAGCTGAACGGAGCCTGGACAGGCCTTGTTTACAATATGAATCCAAACCGGGGCACTGGAGAGCTCCACATCGTCAACTCTGTGCTGTCAAAGAAACGCTGTTTTGACCAAAAATGCCATCTGGGACAAGGAATAGGAGATACAGGCGATTGAAAGAAACAGATAGAATAGATTATTATGGCGATCCAGTGCTGTGACAACAACATAGCTAGCTAACTGGCTAACGTAAGTAGCATTATGGCTCGATCGATCGAATGCACTATAAAAGCGTAATTGCCAATAATCAACGGCAATGGTGGCAAGCGTGGTATAAATAGGCTTCAATTGACCTACATCTACAGCAATGGCGGTGAAATAATTAAGTAAATGTAATTAGTTACTTTGCACCACTGCAGACAGGTGAAAACCATATCTGGCCCTGCATGGCCTTCAGCCAGCCATGTGGGGATAATTAGCTATTTAATTAGTGTGCTTAATTTTATTTAATTTCCACTATAAGCCACCTTGCCCATTTGGCTGTAATGAGCATCAGCACAGCCTCATGTGTCCACATAATATAATATGAGTTCTGCCCTGTTACAGTAAAAGGCCTGTGTGTGTGTGTGTGTGTGTGTGTGTGTGTGTGTGTGTGTGTGTGTGTGTGTGTGTGTGTGTGTGTGTGTCCACTTTACTGACAAGAACAGTAGTCTCTGCCTTCAAAGATGTATGGCAGACATTAAATAACATACATTATAGTCAGCCGATACGAATCATACCATTCACACATGGATAGAGGTCTGAGGTGGGCTGTGTGTGTGTTGTGTGTGTGTGTGTGTGTGTGTGTGTGTGTGTGTGTGTGTGTGTGTGTGTGTGTGTGTGTGTGTGTGTGTGTGTGTGTGTGTGTGTGTGTGTGTGCGTGCACTTGCTTGCATGTGCAGGCTGCAGGGGTGGGCGTCTGTGCAGTCATGCGTTTATATGCAACTGACCCTTACCAGCCCAACTAGGCCTACAATGGAATGTGCAGGTTTGTTTAAAAAAACAGTCGTGCTTTTCCGGAACCAAAGCACCAAGTCAGGGTTTTCTCTGACTGTTTTCTTTGAATTATATTAAAGCCAAGAGCTATACAGAAATTCATTTTCAACTTTAAACAAAATGAGACACATGTTTGGCAATGCAATGCATTAGTACTGCTGGGTTCTGGGTTCTCCAAACAACAATCTCGTTGGGGGGGGGGGGGGGGGGGGGGGGGGGGGTCATTCCATCGCTCTCGTTCTATACAATCCGCTATCCCTCTTCACTGCAGCCAGCATAACTGAATAAAGAAATGTAGAATCTGACAGAGATAGATTACAAGCTAACGGAAACATGAAACAAATAGCCTACCTAACCAAATAATAAAATATAAATAAACAATGTTTCCTCATAATGCAGGGCTTGTGTTTGCTGAAGAGATGAACAATAGATGTAAAACTGTCAAGAGTGAGCTGGCGAGGGGAGAGTGTGGGTGTGTGAATGACAAACCAAAAACAAAAAGACAAATGCATCTCACACACTGGGTACAATATAGTGGGATGCCAAATCTAGTGAGAATGAATCAGATTTGCAGTAAGATACTGTAGGCTACAAAGAGCATACGGTAGAAATGTCAAGCACGCTCATGAAAAGGCCAAGTCTGTTGCCATTTTCCACTGATCAGAGCCTCGTACAAAGTACCATCATGGCACAAAACAGCTTTTTTCTAGAAATGTTCAACTGTTTTATTTTAACACGATATTAAGTAGGTCAGGACATACCCAGCTAGACAATGACACTCTGTGTCCTTCCTTGACCTCCGTTATATGCTATATCATTTACAATGCACATGAAGAGAATCTACTGAGTTATATATGCACACTTAACAATAGCAACAATAACATGAAAAATGATCCGATATTCTGTTTCTTATCATAAGGAGTTTCTTGCAAATTGAAAAATGAAGTAAAATTAAATCTCTCTATTAAATCTGTAGCCATGCGGCGAGGCCCTCTCAATCGATAGATATATCTCTTCTCGCTATCAGTTCCAGGCGAGTGAGCATGGCGGTGGCATACTATTAGGTTATTACAAAAGCAAATCAGTCAGCAGAATTAATTTTCTTGAAAAATGCGAGTCTGACCAAAGGGAATGAATAACCATTGCTGGGCATGCACTGTAGTAGCTGTGAGTGGTGGGAAAAGTACTCAGTTGTTTTACTAAGTACCAATACTGCAGGAGAAGGAGCACAGACCGTGTAGAAATAGTCCATTACAAATAAATATCTAGAATTAAAAATGTAATTGAGTAAAAGTTCAAAGGTGTTGGCATTAAAATGTAGCCTATAAAGTAGTAATTATGCAGAATGTCCCATTTCAAGTTTCAAATGTATAAACATCTTTTGAAAATAGCAGATTTACAAACTCACTTGATGCATTGTGAGCTTGTAGATTGGCTATTTTCAAATGGCCAAAATCTATATAGGGCTGAAGTAGCCTGATTATCAGACTGAAGCTTTCTTAAGAGACGCAGTCCACTCAGAGAGTGGGCAGGGGGTATTTGGACTGGATCCAAGCTACATAATACCTCCAAATTGTGGTGTGTACAGTATTATTGTTCTGCCCTCAGTTTGAGTCCATGCTTTTAGTTCATGTTTAAATGTTAAGTTTGTAGTCAACTGATGAATGCTTTTATTTTGATATGCTTACAATGGTAGCAGGAAGTTAGCAATGCATTATGGGTAGAAGAAGCTTCAGAACACAGTGTACTGAGTGTAGAGTAGACTCCATTAGAGAACAAGCAGATAAGCACATGGTGACCGTGTTTGTTGTATCTCTACCTTTTTTCACACCCTCGAAAGCAATTTATTTATTTTATTTAACCTTTATTTAACCAGTAAAAAACCACATTGAGACTGAAGTCTCTTTTACAAGTGTGAACTGGCCAAGACAAGAGGCAAAATATGTGACACAGCTCTGCCAGTAACAAAAAATACACAACAAAAAACAGGACAGACATACAATGCTCATAAACACAGTACCCACTACCGAAGAAGCTCAAAGGGAGAACAGTAATGCGACCAATAAGGACTAATAAATAAAAACTAAGCAACGGAAATTGCTAGTAGACAAGCAAGCAGACATTTGCTATACGTCAAAGCAGGAGCAGTGTATGGGAAGTGTGCCCATGGCAATCCTTTTAAAGCTCACTAGGGGAATTACAGCAGCCAGTTTGAGTCTGACCAGGGTCTGAAATAAGCAATGCTTTTTTTCCAGCCTCAGATTTTGTTGGGGCACGACGTAGCGTAACCAAGCATTTGATCTGAGGTTGAGAGAGTTTTGGACAAGTTCAAATTTAGAACCAATGTAACTCAGTAACCCAATGTTTGCTCAGAGTTGAGGAACTAGCAAAGTGGTAGACAGTATCGCCATAATCAAGCTGCGAAAGGAAGAGGCCTCTAACCTTCTAGCATTAGAAAAGCAGGACTTCATTCTGTAGAAGAAACTCAGCGTGAACTTAAGCTTTTTTGCCAAGGCGTCAATGTGGTGTTTGAAGTTTAACTTGTTGTCCAACCAAATCCCAAGATATTTATACAACTCAACCCATTCGATGGATACTCCATCCAGAGTGGTGATATTTGAGGGGACATTGACTGCTATTTGGAGAAAATAGCATGGCCTTGGTTTTGTGGCCATTTAGTAGCAGTTTGCTGTTTAGCAGTTCATGCTGCAATGAGACAAAGTCAGAGGCCAAGTTTGACACTGCCACATCAAGTGAGGCGGCACAGGAATACATAATTGTGTCATCTGCATACATATGATACCTACTATGCTTAGATTGACTACAACTATGGTTCACATACAGCAGAAAAAGCAAAGCTCCTAGAATGGAACCTTGAGGGACTCCTTTCTCTAGAGTGATAGAGTCAGACAGTGTGTCACCAAATTTAACACACTGTGGCCCTCATTTATCAACCGTACGTACGCCAAAATATGGGTGCACACCGAAATTACCGACATTTTTGGCATTTACCATTTCCGCCAAAGCTTCAAATTGAACTTGAGTAGGACAAAAAGTCACGATTGGTCGGGAGCTGTCGTACGCTTTGTCCTCACCTGTTTTTCTGTCATAGTACAGCGGAGAAGCATTGTTTGACCAGCTGAGAGGCTGTCACAGGCATCTAAACATATGTTTTCACTCCTAAAATGTATAAAACTAATGTGAAAAAAAAAAAAAATTGTAAAGGCATGTCATATGAAATTGGTAGGATATTTCCAAGTGTGCAAGCAATTAAAATCGTGCAATTAAAAACAATGTTGCAAGTCATATAAGCCATTTAAACAGTGTTTTGCATGAGCGCATACCGGTAGCCCCCCCCACACCCTCCTACAATAGTTATAGTTAACTTCCATGACATGGATCGAGAGGCATTTGCATAGCTGCAGCTATAGCTCTTCTTTTCGCAGATGAGTAAGCCTGGAGGCTGGGACCGAGGCTATGCAGCTATAGTCAAATCTACCAACCAACACCAACGGGTATGGCTACTGCAATCTACAGCCATGTCTTTCTCGCGTTACGTCTCGTCCTTTTAATTAAGGATAAACCAGACGCGTCGCTCGAATGCCAAATGTGCCTTGCCGGCGTGCCAGCCAGCGCAAGTGCAGGGGAGTCGAGGGGACCGCATCGGAGATAGGCTAACCCAGCCAGCCCACCAGTGCCATGTACATGAGGCTGGTTTAGGCAGCACATTCATATAATTGACACTGCCCAGCCACAGCAGCCTTTCTTTAATTCATGCAGGTGTTCGTTCTTTATATATTTAAGATACAATAACACACCAGTTGGGCTTGCAAGTTGCGTGTGCATGCGTGCGCCTGTGTGTGTGTGAGTATGAGAGGGGGTGAAATTACAGAGTTACGTGTTTCCCCAATTTTCTCCATTGACTTTCAATGTGTGTGTGTGCGTGCACATGTGTGCATGTGCGTTCGTGTGTGTGAGAGGTGGTCAACTTGGTCTAAGTGCATGGAGCAAGTTTCAAGACTGTAGCATGTTGCAAACAAAAGTTATAGCTGTGTAAAGGCCAGCCAATAGGAATACAGAGGGGCGGTGCTTAAGCAATTAAGCCATTACAGCTTGTTCCTCTTGATGGTCTACTGTAGCATGTTGTAAACAATAGTTGGAGCTGTGTAAAGGCCAGCCAATAGGAAGACAGGGTTTGTGTGTTTGCTGAGAGAGCGATATTTAATATACAGAGAAGGAATAAGCATAATCGTGAGGCGAAAGTTCCTCTCCTTCCTCGTTTTTTTCTCCTGCGGAGTCCGGACAGTGGACAGGACTGTCAGGGAGACTCGGAGATCAGAGCAGCACAGGCTGAGAGGCAGAGCTAGTAGCCAATTAAAAGACGGAGTAGTAGTTGCCAGGTTGGTGAATTGTAAGCGAGTCGTAGTGTGTGTTGAATGGCATTTGTGGGCTTGTGAATGAATTTTCATTCACAAGTAATTTGTGCTCACTTGCATAGACCTGGCAAATTTAGCGTGGTGAAAGGGCAACAGTGTTCCGGGGGTGTGGGTGCTTGGGGCGATAATGTTTGTAGTAAACAAATGCATTGCCGCCGTGAGTGTGGACGGGAGGCATCTTTGGTGGCACTGCAATGACCAGTGTTTGGCGGGTGGTGTTGAGTGTTGGCGTTGGACGCGATAGGAGGAGATAGCGTTGCAACACTGCGAAGGTAAGTGTGTGACGTCACTGCTGTGTGAGTGTGTGTGGGTGTAGTGTGTAAGATGGTGTTGTGGGTGTTGCAATAGCGACGTAGATGTTGTGGCTTTGGGTTTCTAGTACAGCGGCTAACAGCCATATTGTGAGAGAACCTTTCACTCGGTGATACAAGCGTGAAATTTGGCATGAACATGCCTCTGGGTCACCTCTTTAACTTTTTTAACCGAGCCAACGCAAATTCCAAAATGGCGGTCATTTTTCAAGATGGCCGCCAAATAAAAAAAAACTTTTGTGGCGGTTCTGGACAACCGTGGGTGCGGCCGACTCGAGACAGGGCACTGCACTCCCTGTGGGTGTGTGGAACGTGTGTGTCGAATTTGAAGTCGGTGGGGCGACCGGTTCTCGGGTTACGTGGATTACAGATGTACACACGCACACAAAAATCGTGAAATATAGAAGATCATTGGAACGGTTGTTCGCTTGGTGATACAAGCGTGAAATTTGGCATGAACATGCCTCTGGGTCACCTCTTTAACTTTTTTAACCGAGCCATCCAAGAATCCAATATGGCGGTGCTATTTCAAGATGGCCGCCACATCTAAATGTTAGCCTATGTCTACATTTCTTACAAATTTTAGGAAAAAATTCACCATTATAGATGGATAGATAGATATATATATATATATATATTTTTAATATATATTCTTTTATTCTTTATATTATTTTTTTGTTATTTTTGTTATTTTTCATACTGAAGTGGCTAGAGCCATATTGTGAGAGAATCTTTCACAAGGTTATACAAGCGTGAAATTTGGCGTGAACATGCCTCTGGGTCACCTCTTTAACTTTTTTAACCGAGCCAGCGAAAAATCCAATATGGCGGTCATTTTTCAAGATGGCCGCCAAATAAAAAAGGCCTTTTGTGGCGGTTCTGGACAACTGTGGGTGCGGCCGACTCGAGACCGGGCACTGCACTCCCTGTGGGTGTGTGGAACGTGTGTGTCGAATTTGAAGTCGGTGGGGCGAACGGTTCTCGGGTTACGTGGATTACAGATGTACACACGCACACAAAAATTGTGAAATATAGAAGATCATTGGAACGGTTGTTCGCTTGGTGATACAAGCGTGGAATTTGGCATGAACATGCCTCTGGGTCACCTCTTTAACTTTTTTAACCGAGCCAGCGAAAAATCCAATATGGCGGTCATCTTTCAAGATGGCCGCCAAATAAAAAAGGCCTTTTGTGGCGGTTCTGGACAACCGTGGGTGCGGCCGACTCGAGACCGGGCACTGCACTCCCTGTGGGTGTGTGGAACGTGTGTGTCGAATTTGAAGTCGGTGGGGCGAACGGTTCTCGGGTTACGTGGATTACAGATGTACACACGCACACAAAATTTGTGCAATATAGCTGATCATTGGAACGGTTGTTCGCTTGGTGATACAAGCGTGACATTTGCCATGAACCTTCCTTTGGGTCATGGGTCATTGGGTCTTTAACTTTTTTAACCGAGCCATCCAAGAATACAATATGGCGGTGCTATTTCAAGATGGCCGCCATGTGGCGATGTGGCGGCCATCTTGAAAAATGACCGCCATATTGGATTTTACATACATACACATTATACATAACATTGTCGTATAGCGTTGGGCATGGAGGTCTGGGGCTTGGAATCCAGGTGGCCGAGGTGTCAACATCGGGATCTCGGTCACTATCCAAGTCGCTTTCGGTATCTCCATCAAAGTACTGATTTTCACGGCGGACAGTGGTTTTCCTAGCGGTTCTAATAACTAGCTAAATAACTGTCAATATATACTTTCACTGCTCTGATCTATTTTCTGTGTGCTCTCTCTTTCTCTCTCGCTTCTCTCTCTGCTGTTGCTGGTAATTTGTTTTGTGTTTACATTTCATATTAGCACTTATTTGCCAGCTTAAATTCATAATGTGATTTTTCTATGATAGCTAGATAGATGATTTGTGTCTTTTCAGTTTTTTCTGTTTGCTACAGTTTACACGTAAGTTTCACCTGTCAAAGATTGTGGTTAATTAAAGGAGCAAGGCCGCTCACTTCCTGGCTTGTGAAAAACGAGTTTGGCTGTCTGTTTAACTTCGTTAACATACTGGATGTACCGTATACAACACGTGGGAACAGAACAACTATGTAAGTACTAAGTACCTAGTTACTTTCCACCACTTTAGTAGCTGTTCAATAAGTAACCTCTGCAACCACACTATGTTCAGACATCTAAATCCTCTGATGATGTTTGTCTGTTGTTTATCATTAAATACATCCTGTTTAAGGCAGGATAATTTAGGACATTAGCAAGTCTCTCTGTCAATAGATCTACAACTATAATCTACTAACTACTGTGTATATTGTGTAACTATACTGTACCTGTATCCGCATAAAATAATACTGTTCATTGAAGGTTCCCCACAGAGCCTTGAGCTGTGTGTGTGTGTGTGTGCGTGCGTGCCTGCGTGCTTGCGTGCGTGCGTGCGTGAGTGTAAACCATTTATGTGCTTTATCAAGATGAATGTCTTTATCTAGCCCTGTTCTACAAAGACAGAGAGATGAAAAGCCTTGTGGCTCTAAAGGGTCCAGCTGTCGTGAGAGCCAGCTGGTAGACTAGCTGGACAGTTCTAGTGGAGGTATAAAGTGACTATAGCCTTGCGTTAAGTGTCTGGTTGGGAAAGTGGTTAAAAGAAGGTCATCATTTACAGGACTTTGCTCAGCGTTTTGTCACAGATGTGTTGAGGAGACAACCTCCATTGAGTGCCTCTGATGAGGAAATATTTTTACACGCAATGTGGCTTTGCTCCGAGAGCTCAACCCTCCCCACATGACAGGAAACGTGACAATTTGTACGTGACTATCAACCTTAGATGTGTTTTGACATAATTTTGGCTTTGCGATTTCTGGCCCAGAAATCTCTGGGCCAGTCCCTCCATTAATGAATTGTCATCTGGTTGTATTTGTAGTCTCAACAAAAAGAAAGCAGGGGCTCGCAACTCACTTTAAGATGCTCCAAACTTTATTTAGCGACAGGCAGGCAAAAAATAAGACGTTTCGACCTCACAGTCTTTGTCAAGTATAGACGAGATAACAGGACATGGCGTATTATATACATTGTGTGAACAAAAGGCTATTAGCCCTATCTGGTGACCTGGGGTGACATCAATAAATATATGACTGTGATAGAACATGATTGACATCAAGAAATGTCAAACTCTTCATCCATTCGTCCATAGTAGTAGATCCACCATAATTCTCTTTTTAAGAGGAGATTGTCCATATCGCCACCTCGTCTTGGAAGGCGTACTTTTTCTAATTTCTATACCCAGGTATCTTAAAGATGAGAGATTGTGGTGAGCCTTTTTGAAATGTAGTGCTACTGGGCTTTTTTCATCCCCATTTCTGATGGTACTCCTGTGTTCTTTGTATAGTCTCCCCAGAGGTTTGCACCTCCTAACCTCCTCTTCAGATAACCTTTAAGTTTCTTCAAAACTGTTCATGCTATAATGCAAGCTCATTGTGGAAATCAAATCAAATCTAATTATTTTTATTTACAAAGCACATTTAACAGTATTAAGAACAACATACAGAAGCATACAAGATCGATTACCAACATATCAATCGGAAACAATGAGATAAGAGCAAAAACATCATGTCAGGTAGATTTGAATGCTTGCTAGTAAAACAGAAAAGAATACTATTAAAAGATTCCTGGGTCCCCTCTAAGCCTCCATTTGGTCGTTGGGACAATAATAGCTCTAATCCGTTGACCTGAGGTGCCTCGTGGCGGTGTGTGTGTGTGTGTGCGTGCGTGCCTGCGTGCTTGCGTGCGTGCGTGCGTGAGTGTAAACCATTTATGTGCTTTATCAAGATGAATGTCTTTATCTAGCCCTGTTCTACAAAGACAGAGAGATGAAAAGCCTTGTGGCTCTAAAGGGTCCAGCTGTCGTGAGAGCCAGCTGGTAGACTAGCTGGACAGTTCTAGTGGAGGTATAAAGTGACTATAGCCTTGCGTTAAGTGTCTGGTTGGGAAAGTGGTTAAAAGAAGGTCATCATTTACAGGACTTTGCTCAGCGTTTTGTCACAGATGTGTTGAGGAGACAACCTCCATTGAGTGCCTCTGATGAGGAAATATTTTTACACGCAATGTGGCTTTGCTCCGAGAGCTCAACCCTCCCCACATGACAGGAAACGTGACAATTTGTACGTGACTATCAACCTTAGATGTGTTTTGACATAATTTTGGCTTTGCGATTTCTGGCCCAGAAATCTCTGGGCCAGTCCCTCCATTAATGAATTGTCATCTGGTTGTATTTGTAGTCTCAACAAAAAGAAAGCAGGGGCTCGCAACTCACTTTAAGATGCTCCAAACTTTATTTAGCGACAGGCAGGCAAAAAATAAGACGTTTCGACCTCACAGTCTTTGTCAAGTATAGACGAGATAACAGGACATGGCGTATTATATACATTGTGTGAACAAAAGGCTATTAGCCCTATCTGGTGACCTGGGGTGACATCAATAAATATATGACTGTGATAGAACATGATTGACATCAAGAAATGTCAAACTCTTCATCCATTCGTCCATAGTAGTAGATCCACCATAATTCTCTTTTTAAGAGGAGATTGTCCATATCGCCACCTCGTCTTGGAAGGCGTACTTTTTCTAATTTCTATACCCAGGTATCTTAAAGATGAGAGATTGTGGTGAGCCTTTTTGAAATGTAGTGCTACTGGGCTTTTTTCATCCCCATTTCTGATGGTACTCCTGTGTTCTTTGTATAGTCTCCCCAGAGGTTTGCACCTCCTAACCTCCTCTTCAGATAACCTTTAAGTTTCTTCAAAACTGTTCATGCTATAATGCAAGCTCATTGTGGAAATCAAATCAAATCTAATTATTTTTATTTACAAAGCACATTTAACAGTATTAAGAACAACATACAGAAGCATACAAGATCGATTACCAACATATCAATCGGAAACAATGAGATAAGAGCAAAAACATCATGTCAGGTAGATTTGAATGCTTGCTAGTAAAACAGAAAATAATACTATTAAAAGATTCCTGGGTCCCCTCTAAGCCTCCATTTGGTCGTTGGGACAATAATAGCTCTAATCCGTTGACCTGAGGTGCCTCGTGGCGGTGTGTGTGTGCGTGTGCGTGTGTGTGTGTGTGTGTGTGTGTGTGTGTGGAGGGGGGTATTTTACAAGGTCTGTGATGTAGGCGGTAGCCCGTCCGCTAAGAGCTTTATAAAAGAATAGCAATCATCAATTTCTGAGGATGGAGCAGGACTGCATCACAAAGTGATGCCAAAACCTGCACCTGTGTTTTGTGTCTGCTAAATACCATAGTCGTACATTGTTTGTGTGGGTTTGTCTTCCAGCAGTGCTTGAGAAAGTGTCTTGAGACAACTTGTTGTGATTTGACACTTTAATTTAATTTAATTTAATTTAATTTAATTTAATTTAATTTAATTTAATTTAATTTAATTTAATTTAATTTAATTTAATTTAATTTAATTTAAAGGTGGCCTTAAGATGAACACCACCAGGCAAAGTAAAACCTGGGAGGCCCAAGACCACCTGGTGCAGAACTGTGACACAGGAGCTGGAACAGATGAACCTGTCCTCGGGAGAGGCGCAACATGCTGCCAGGGATCAGATGCAATGGAGAGCGCTCATTGAAGCCTTATGTCCCATTTGGGACGAAGAGGAGTAAGTAAGTAAGTAAGTAATCATTTCTGTGTGGTGGTCTCTGTGAGCCTGGCAGCCTTGTCGAGAACGACCACGGCGGGGAGACGGGGGGGGAGGGGAGATAGTGTGGTCCTGAGGTGCACGGCGTCAGACTTGGGGGGGAAGAGAAGGAGGCACTTGCTGACCTGTGGGAAAAGAACGGGAGGGGGGAGGGGGATTGGAAGAGGGTGACGGGTGCGTTGCCGCGACCGCCGGCATGGCGCGTTGCCGCGACAGTCAGCGTGGCGCGTTGGCACACCTGCCAGCGTGCTCGTAGGGAGGGGAGGGTGGTGTTTGGAAGATGCCTGCCTAAGTGAGGGGGGAGGTTGGAAGTGGGCGGGACGTGTTGCCGCGACTGCCAGCATGCTCAGGGGGGGGGGGGGGGGGGAGGTTTGAAGTGGGGACATGGAACATGAAGGTATTTCTATTTAAGCATTTCAAATTAATTATTTCGTTACGTAATTAACAACAATCAATTATGTAATGTTGTAATTAATACGGATGAGTGATGGCTTTCGATGGTGACGTATATGTCGATCAGTGTCGGGTGGATTAAAGGAAATGCCTCTATGTATACAGTATATATGGGTGGGTGACGTGACATGGTGTCCCTGGCTGTCCTTAGTGTCACTCATGTATAAATAAGAAATATATTTGTCAAAAACCTTCTGAATATTGTGCAGGACATTATGGTCCATGTGAACATACTCAAGATTAAAACATTTCATTCCTCATTTCTTCAGAATTGTCAACCAAACACAGCAAAACTCATATGGTGCGACTGTCCTGGCCTTGTTTCTCAAAGTAGGAACTTAAATAAAACTAAGGAAAGAAATGCTAAAATTATTTTAAAAAATCCATAAATATAATATAGATGTCTATTTGTGAGCCTAATCTTTTCAAAGTCCAAGCATAATGTTTTCAGTCATTTCTGATAAAAAATATTTTGTCCCCCAAACCAAAATCATATTGTGTGACACCATTTTGGGAAATTTCAACAGGCAATTGTTTACACACCCATTGGGATAGAGAGGTACTTCTTCAGTAAGGCTGTTCAGCACTTGCATTACAATAGCATGACAGGTGTCTGTGGTGAATTATCATTTTAACATTTTCATAAAATACAATCTTGTTGGAACGCTGACAAATGCGACTCTTCCAAGTGTCTGTGGGTGTGACACCTTTTTCATTAAAAAAGCTTAAGGTATTAGATTTTTTGGTCATAATTACATGTAAATCTCTGTTGCTTTGTTATAGCTAGCATGTTGTTAGCATGCTAATGTGTAGCTAGTAGCCTCAAGGTTATGTTAAGTGCAGAAAACGTAATATCGTGTGACACTTTATCATAATGGTGTGACTGTTTTTCTGTCACGCCATATGACTTTTTTGTCACACCATATGATACAAACTGTAATTTCCTACAGATATAGCAATAAATAACAAAGTCCCATGTTTCTTTTGTCCATTTAAACATTTGTTTTAAACATTTTCACCTAAAATCTGCAACTATCCACAATAAATTGTGTTTAATTTCGTTTTATTCAGTCATTGCCATGTTATTCAATGTTAAAGCAATTTTCCTGTTGCTGTTTTTCCTGAGTAATTGTTTAATCCATCTGTAAAGTTCAGTACTCACTAATAAGTAGGTTAAAACACAGTTTGTTTTGAAAAATGAAGATATGATCATACGGTGTGACACTAAATAATTTGGTGTGACGTTCCAAATAGTGAAAAAATCATACCTTTATTAATGATGAAACCATTAATGTTTATGGATTACATAGCAAATAGTCTAAGGAAGAGTCACAAATATTTGTGTAATTTTAGAGAAAGTTTTGTCACAATAAATACAAAATATATTGAAAGACCGATAACATGGGCCTCACATTGAGTGTTGATTACGAAAATAATATACAGATTTAATACATTTTCACAAAACTATAGTGGATCACAGGTTAGTTATGATAAAGGACTTTGATAAAGTGAGCAACTTAAGAAAGTTGTACTCCATTTTCATTTTATAAACAATTATTGTCATGTCACACCATATGACGATTTTAGGCACAAGTACAACAAAATGCTGAATAAATTCTGATTCCAATAAAATATCTAAAAACAAAATATGTTTCCATAAAGATGAGAGTGAGTAGAACAAAAGTAAATCATTTTTATTCCTGTTATTTAAAGGTTTTAAAAAAACACTTTTTTTGGGGTGTCACGTCACTGACCCATATATATGTAATTTGTAAGTTGATTAGCTGTATACTGTGGTTACTTTGTGTATGTATCGTAGCAGCATATATGACGTCAAGGTATAACTGGTATATATACAACTAGCTCTCAATGATGATGTAATAAAGATGTGGATTAAAGGACCCAATGCCAGGGTGTAATTGGTTTTCGATGGTGACGTAATGACGATATGTTTTAGTATCGGGAGGATTAAAGGTAATGCCCCTATGTATACATGTATGTAATCTGACACCACTGCCATATCAAGCACAAGTAGTCATTACGTCATATGCTGGCACGGCGCATACACATCAATACGAAAACGAAAAATATTACTTGCGCGCTCTGCTTGCACAAGTAATAATCTCACTCACTCACTCACTCACTCACCCATTACACCAACATATTTTATTATTCAAGCTGCATAATTGTTTAATGTTCATTTTACTGTGACTAGACTGTTACACTGGTGACATGTTTTTATATTGCAATTAACCAGCAGTGAAAAGTTTACCCTGTTTGTTCGAATGAAAATACCAAGGATCCGATCCTTGGTATTTTCCATTATACCGTTCATGTGTGGTCAGCGAGCAGCAGCAACAACAGCTGCAGCGTTATCACGGTCGCTGGCGCTAATGAAACAAAACACTACACACGGTGACGGTACAGGATTATTATTTCATGTCAAAACAAGCCTAACCTTAAAATAAATAATCATACTTTGTTGATATAACGCCATTTAGGTCAATGATATAACGTTATGTGATATAATAATAATATAGCGGCGGGTAGCCTATTTAAGGGCCAGTCAACTGTCTTCCGTGAGAACGTCCCCCCCCCCCCCCCCCTTGCCGGTCTGCAAACATTTTATGAACTGTCAGCCGGTCCATGACAATATAAAGGTTGCAGGGAACCCCTGCTTTAATCCACATCTTTATTACGTCATCATTGAGAGCTAGTTGTACCAGTTATACCCTGACGTCATATGCTGCTACGATACATACGCATCAAACGGGGCATACGCAAAGTAACCACAGTATACGGCTAATCAACTTTCAATAAAACAATATTCTGCTGAACGTCGCACCAGGTGCTGTGATGATGTTGCACAAAGGTTGACCTGCAATTACACTGGTCCATGAAAGCTGAGCTAACTGAGTCTAAAACTAAATTCACAGCCAAATGTAAATGCTTGGAAGCTAGACAACGAGTGCCGAGTTATTAGGAAATGACATTAATGCGCAGGGTTTTGAGATGGCCGTGACAGTGTGTTAATATGCAGAAGTCTGTGGAGAGAGGTAGAAATGTGAAGATTTTGAGAGCCGCCCTAGAGTTTCTCTCCTTCTCATTATGTCTGTCACATTTGTACGGAAATTTTGTGGCAAATGTATGGTAAGTGTAATCTAATACATTTCTGTCTTCAGTAGAACTTTCATTTTATTAAATATTTTCACAATTTCACAAGTTATAGACCATAGTGCAGTGATAGAGAAAGGTGCAGATATAACTGGCTTGACCAGCATCTTGATTTATGACCTTAGCTGCTTGACTCAGTGGCGAAACACTTATCTGCATAAGCTCCATTGGCCAGAGCGTCTATATCTATGGGAAGAGCATACAGTGAGATTAAGTAGGCCGCCCAATTGGTCAGCTGACTGCCACATCAGCGAATTACATGTGGGTCTTGCACACACTGAATACAACCACAGACCAATCAGATGGTCAGACAGCAATATCACATTATTCACATACAACGATCAGAAATGCAGAAAATACAACAGATAAAGTAAACGGACAACACACAACATAAAACCCTAAAGCCCCTCAGAACAGTCTCAAAAACAGCAGCAAAAGTACACAACCCACAACCCATTCCCCATGCCAACTAAGTACTTTAATCACTGACTAGCACCTACTGTACCTGAGGTAATATTATTAGCATATTTATGTTTGATGGGCTGCTGAAATCCCTGATAAACTTGTTGCATGTCGCTTGCCAAAAAATAGCAGATCTACAAGCTCACAATCGCAACATATTGTGAGTTTGTAGATCTGTTACTTTCGGCACACTTCACTGGTACACAACAAAGCATAAATCAGGCTTGAGGTGATTTCTGCCGAACATGCGTGCATGCTGCTTCTACATACAAGCATGCAGGTGAAGATGTAAAAGGCATTATAAATGCAAAGCCACACTGGCATCAGTTCTGTGAATAGCGTGACTGCAGTTGTGACGAGCACATTTACATTTGACAGCTGCTGATGCTGTGACATGTTTAGCTCCACCTAACCAATTTTGAGGAGTGAATAATAGTTTGAAGTTGAGGAAACCTATAAACTCAGTTAGCAGCAGTACTCCACATTATGCTTTTATCCCTTTCTTCTAATGTTCCCCAATAAGCTTTTCTTTGTCTAATGTCTTGCATAACTTTCCACCAGATCCTTCACCCCCCAACCCGCGGCCCCCTTCTCTGAATCGAGACACTAAAGTAGACGGAGAGATTTAATGACCGCATTTACATACGTGTGGGCCATATTGATCCAGTGAGAGCCCCGTGCAGTCAGCAGATTCTGAATCACTGCCATCAACATTAATGTTAGAACATGCCAGCTTCACAGACAGCCTGGCAATAGCGCCACAAACAACACTCATACCACACTTAACTTTTAGTGTCTGCACCTACACCGCATGCATGATCAACACAATTAGCTGCTGTGCTATATCAGTGAATATGATTGGTTCATTCATGCATAAAGACGATGTTTACTGGCACGCAAAACAACTAGTGATGGGAAAAGTACTCAAATGTTTTACTTAAGTAAAAGTATCAATACTGGAAGTAGAATTCTAAATTGACCTGAGTAAAAGTACAAAAGTATTGGCATCAAAATTAACTTAAAGCACCAAAACTAAAAGTACTCATTGTGCAGAATGTTCCATTTAAAGTTATAAAAATGTATATTAATCTTTTGAAAATAGCAGATCTACAAGCTCACAATGTGTTGCATCACGACAAATGGCCAAAATGTATATACAGTAAGGCTGAAGTGTATGTTTTGTAATAATAATCCAAATCTATGAAGTAACTAAAGCTTTCACAAAAATGTAGTGGAGTAAAAGTGCAATATTTGGATCTGAGATGTAGTGGAATAGAAGTAAAAGTATTGGAAATTCTAAATACTCAAGTAGAGTACAGGTAAATGTAGTTACTTTCCACCACTGCATACAGTACATCATTTACAGTGTGTGTGTGTGTGTGTGTGTGTGTGTGTGTGTGTGTGTGTGTGTGTGTGTGTGTGTGTGTGTGTGTGTGTGTGTGTGTGTGTGTGTGTGTGTGTGTGTGTGTGTGTGTGTGTGAGGGTGTGTGTGTGTGTGTGTGTGTGTGTGTGTGTTGTTCTATGACGGTGTAAACACCAAATGTCTCAAAATAAAGACGACAGTCTTTCATCAGGCATGTTAAGTTAAAAGTGAGAATGTTTGTGGTTTTGCAAGATTAATTTATTTTATACATTTTTCTCCCACATTTGTGAAAATGATAATGTTATGGAATGGCATTCCCGTAAATGGCTCACAGAATCAAATCAATCTCAACAGTGTGTGAATTACAGTTTACGGCTGCACCAATAGAGGGTGAGAGAGTGAACCACATCTGTAATTGCCACCTTAATACTGAAGCATGACTCGTTTGGAAGTGAAATGGGAAAACTGCTCCACCGTCATTTTCCCTCTCGTATACACAATTATATATATGATTTCCAATATATATATAATTTCATCTTAATGTTCTGTAACCTAGGCACACAAAGTAAAGGTTGAGTTTCTATAATGGCTTATCATGCCACACTTCCCTCCCCTGGGATATAAGAGCTTGCCTTTGGGCTGCCAAGGGAGGTTCAAAGGTGAGGGGCTTTATAAGGATTAAAGGTGAACATTTCTTGCTTGTGTATAATTGTCTGTTCAGAATTTACTCTTCACACCCCTGTGAAGTGAGCAGTGCAACTGTTGCACTGCTCACTTCACAGGGGTGTGATTTTTATTATTATTACAGTATATGTTTTTTTCTTATGAAAGCAGAGAGTCTTCTGTTTCATACGGTATATAGTATGTACATGTCGCTATAGGCCTTATTTTGTGAATAATAGTTGTTAAGGTCCATGCCTTCTCTAAAGTTCTCTCTGGTGGGCGCAAGCTGCATTCAATAGCCAAATACTGACAAACTGTACATGGGATTAATGTGTACTGTTTTCCTCCTAAAAGTAGACATTCAGGGCTTTCATTCGGTGTATAGTATGTATAGGATATTATTTGTGTTCATTTTTCTGTCTGTCAATGTCTGTCAACTTCAACCTTCCATATCTCTGCTGTTTGTTCAAGCGAGCAGAGTTCAGGCAAAAGCAGGTGTTAGAAAAAAATTGAAGTGGACAAGTTAGGCTTTCTTTTGATGGATGCGGTGTGATTCTCGCTATAAGAGAACATTTTGCTGTGGGCCCCGAAATGTTTTTTTCTTTCAATGTAAAGTCCATAGCACCACCAAGCTCCGCCTGACAGAATAGCCCAGCACACAATGTCTTAAGACCTATTCTTCTTTGTATGACACATGGTGAAAATAACTGACCTACAAGCTCAAAACACATCGCATTGCGATGCATTCAATTATGGACGCCAAGTTGAAAGTGGTAACAGAATGCCGATGGTATTGCACCTTCCACAGTGAAACAGTGTTAATTCTGTCACCAAATTGACCTTTACATTTGATTTGTACGATATATACGAGTTGCAAATGCATACATGAAGACATTTTAAGACATCTTACTAACTCTGAATTTCTGTTTCTAATGTCTTGAATCACAGTGTATGAAAGCCTAACCTTTCCTTATACCCCTCTGGAGACCTACTGCTTGGATAGCAAGACTTTAACAATGTCAGGGTCACTTGACAGAACAGATACTGTTATGGGGGAAAAAAGCAGTAGGCGGGACGCGTGTGTGTGTGTGTGTGTGTGTGTGTGTGTGTGTGTGTGTGTGTGTGTGTGTGTGTGTGTGTGTGTGTGTGTGTGTGTGTGTGTGTGTGTGTGTGTGTGTGTGTGTGTGTGTGTGTGTGTGTGTGTGTGTGTGTGTCTGTGTGTTCACACATGCTTCACGCGTATGCGTGCATTGCCGGCCTGTGCTTGTGCATAAGTGGCACATGTCTTGCATATTTGCATTGCAATCAGCTGCAGCTGTTTATGCCGTGCTCAGACGGACATAGCCCATGACGGACATAGCCCATATCATGCTTGTACTAACATGAGCTCATGTGTTCTTTCTCTCTGTCCTCCGTCTTCACCCAATGTAGCCTGATTTAGTATATAGCAGGGTTCCCCAATAGGCGTCCCGCAGGCCTTGTGGCCCCTATCTGGGGGGTCCCAGATATAAATGGCATTAAATGGGGGTCATGGCATGTCAAACTGGGCATCCTTTTCAAATAGGGTCTTGCCCTGAAATTGTTTTTCAGGGCAAGACCTCGACCTCGCACGTGCGGACTCGGCCCCCAGCCTGGTACCCTATAGTCAAAATATGGCCCTTGAGGAAAATGTATTGGGGAACCCTGGTATATAGTATGATGGTACATAGTATGATGGTGCCAAAACTAGACAATCTACAACGCATCGCATCCTCTACGTGCTAGAGCTTGCAGATGGTTGATGATTTTCAGTTACCGCATAAATTATAGGCAAATGTCACGCACGTGTAATGTCCATTCCTCCTGGGGACACCCTGTGCACTATAGCCTGTTTATTCAGTGAGGCACAGGTACCGCACTTTTTAAAAATCTCTCCATCTCTCTTCGGGTCGATCTATCAGGGTGCCCGCGGCTCGTGTCAGTCTGTCTTGCCAGCGGCCATGTTGTTGAATGAGTGATGGTCGTCGGAGGCGCGCTGAGAGGGAGGTGCTGCCAACAGTCGGGCCTCGTCGTGGCGGAGCCAGTAATCACAGCCGTCAATCAGAGCTGGCCGCGGTAACACCGTTCGGTGCGGCAGAGTTTTCTCCCTTTATGCCAAGCAATTCCCCACTCATTCTCGTGGGCTGGTTTTTTTTCCTGGTGAAAACGCTTGCTTCAACTAGAGGAATTTGCATGGAAGTCATGCCACGATAATGTAAAAGTACACAAAAGTGTCCCAAAGAATTTTAATAATTTTACATAATTTAATATCTCAAATGGGACCTTGGGGGGTGGGTTCCGGGGGGTTCCCAGCAAAAGTAGTTAATGTAGCATCACAATCATTTGAACCACTCTATGCATTTATATGTAGGCCATTCAAACGGGTCACTGGCACACAAAGTGCGGCGGTTAAGCTCATACAGTATATGGATTGGAAGGTATTGTGCATTTTATGACTAAAGCATGAAACTTTCAGGATATCATCTACACATCCCAAGGTTTGATTTCAGATGTGGAAACACTTTCTGACTGACCTCTGGTGACCTTGAGGGGTCATTCACCTCAGAATTGCATTTTTTGCACGTTTTGCTCCATTATTTCCTACTATAATAATTTATTATGTTTGTTAAATGGAAGTTTTGTTCTAATGAATGAGAACTTAAACCCCAATAGTCTACAGAAATGGTGAATCATGTCAACTTTATTATATAAAGGTTGTGACATTGTTATATAACATTAAAACATCTAAGGGAGCGGTTAAGCTCATATATGGAAGGTATTGTGCATTTTACGACTAAAGCATGACACTTTCTACAGTGCTAGCGCAATAAAATAAAGATGCAGCTCTTCACACAGCTACAAAAAGGACTGTATGAAGAGGTATAAGGAATTGGTGGAGATGGTCAAAGCCAAGAAAGCTGCACAGGCGCTTGGCAGCGAAGAGTACAAAATGACAAGAAAGGAACTGGATGTGCGCTAGCCACCTACCTTTTATACAAAATGACAAGAACCACAGAAGAGATAGTTGTCGTTATGTATTGGTCTTTATTTTATTTTTTAATGAAGTTAGGGAAGAAAGAATTACAGAAAGACTTGATTGAAGTGTTTGTTTGGTTTTTATATCCAATATCGTTACAGTATATTCAGTGGTCATTTTTCACATTTCCAAACAATATTTATATAAATTATTCTAAGCCTATGTAATCAAGCCATCTAGGATCCTGGTAATTAATGACCATAAATTATGTGAAAAACAAATGAAAAAACCTCAAAACTTCTATATTATATTTAAAAATAAATCATAGAACCAAATGTTTTAATGTCATGATTCAGTAGGGTCCTGGATGGCTTGATTCTATAGGCTTATTCATTTTTTATATAAATATTCATAGAAATCTCGATGGCTGCCACTGCTACTGTATGCACTATTTATCTCATGATTTTGGTTTTGGGGGCAGTATATGGCGAGCGTTCAGGGTTCATATGTTTTGGGGGAAGTAACTGTTGGATACTCTTAAACCTCCTACCAGGTGGCAGGAATTTAAGGAAATAATATGGTACCATTTCTGTCATAACACTTGCTACCAGTGACACCGATGGAGAATCCAAGCTAATATAAACTGAAGACTTATTTTTAGAAAATAAGTCATTGTTCTCACATTAATACACAATCTAATTAAAACATTTAAATGTTCAAAATGAACAAACCTGCCTACCGATAATGTCACCGGTAGGCAAGTCTCTGAACTGTCCACAGCCCTACTCTGAGACACGGACTGAGTGGACAAAATCTTTACCATAATGAGCACTAGTGAGTTCACTTACAACCACAACCTCACACTCAATGGTCTTTTTCCACTATCTTCATCATCTCTCTCCTCATTCCCTTTAGCCTCTGCATCTTCTTTGTCTTCATCTTTGTGTATTAGACCTTATATTAATCATAATTTGGAAAATTCTGTTTTCTGCTTCAATTAGGTTATTGCTGCTCAAGGCCGTCAGACCTTTGAGGTCAGTGGGTAGTTGGGGATTAAGGGTCTTTCTTATGTATACCTCGACACATTGCCAGGGCCTGGAATTGAACCTGGGACCTTCTGTTGCCCATGTGGCCCATTCATGGCCATCCTTCTTGTGAATGGGTTGTAGAAGTATTGATAGGGGGGGTAGGAGAGTAAGAGTATCACATTCACATCCTAACAGGAAGGAGGACAAGCACAAGCATCTGATAACACTCTATGCCTGCTTTTATCACAGACATGTTCATCAATGTTCAAATGCAGTCAATGAATGACATCAGAGTGTGCATCATGCCGTGCTTTCAGATTCCAAAACGTCCAATCTACCTCATGAGCCACTACTGCCCCGTCACTCCACTGTATTAGACATATCATAAAATGGGCCTAGAGCGTGAGGTTTAGTGTGGTGTGCATTACAGTGCATATACTTAATGGAATAGCTCTTTAGTGATTTATTAGGTGAGCACGGGATCAGGTGAGAAGGTGGACAAAATGAATCGATAAATGGACATCGATCCAGACAATTAACTTTTTTATACTTAGTCTCTAAAAGCACCTTTCTAAATTCTTAAGTTAAAATAGTACAATTTCCTGGTTTGGGATGAATTATTATATACCTTATGCAAATTATTAATTCATGTATCATAGATGTAGACTCTAAAACAACCTTGATATGTTGACTAAAACTAAAAGCAACAATACTGTATAGCTAATTCCTAATTTGTACCTATGTTTTACATAATTTATGCCAATTATGCTAATGAAGAAAGGGTGCATGACTTCACCATAATAGCAGATGATTTTCTGGATATCACAAACATATACTTTGACTCTTAAGTCACCTTTCGAAGTTAAATGGATGCAAAATGATCTGCTAGCCTATAGATGAAATTTTAATCATAAAAGTTTAAAGGAAACAACATGTCTGGGTTTAACATGGGCCCTATGGCGGTTTACAACATGGTTTGACAGCCCGAAATGTGTACAGCCTCTGACAACTTCCAGATGTAAATTCAGAAGTGTTTCCACGTCTAAAAACAAACTTCATGGTATATAGAAACACTGTAGAAAGTGCCATGCTTTAGTCATAACATGCACAATACCTTCCATATATGAGCTTAACCGCCTCTCTCCTAGATAAAAGTTGACATGATTCACCATTTCTGTAGACTATTGGGGTTTAAGTTGTCATTCATTAGAACAAAACTATAAATTATTATAGTGGAAAATAATGGAGCAAAACGTGCAAAAATGCAATTCTGAGGACCCCTCAAGGTCACCAGAGTTCAGTCAGAAAATGCACAATTGGTTTGGTTATCCGCCGCACTAACAGTGGGGTTCCTCCAGTTCATCTACGCCATCATCCACACTGTTCCACACCATACCGTAAGAAGCAAAACAAAAGGTAAAGCAAGCAAAAAGGAAAGCAAACCAAGACAGCCACAGCATTGCACATGCCTCAAGCCCATTCACATGTAGACATCGTATTCCCCACCCCCATTTTTTTTTCCTCCCTATCCTAGGTCTGTCCAATCAATGGGGCATTGGGCCTTTAGAAGGATCCGAGAAATTTCATCAGGAAAATAATCTAATAATGGGGCCCACACCACCTGAAAGGAAGCCTCGTTGCCTCTATGCAGTATATTTTTCTATAATTCATATGTGAGTTTTTTCTATTTCAGCATCAAAGCCTTAAACATATTAACATTTCAGCGGTTTATAAACCATGTGAGACAGGGTGGGTCCTACTTCTTTCAGAAATAGAAGTGCAGTAATATGGGACTTTGAGAACCACATGCGAGTTAAATTCAATATGGATCGAGTTATTGACATTCCTCATGAACAATAACCAACAGCACAAAAAGCCTCTAAAATACATGTGGGTTTGGATGATTGTGCTTCCTCCATTTCGTTATGGCCACAAAATGCTGATATGTCTTCCACACGTTTCCACACATCTTGTAAATAGACCACCGTGCAATAAATTGCCTCTATGTTGTGAACAAGCCCCTCCATTTCACCCCCACCCCACTTTAATGCAATGCCCTGTTAATATTATGTGACTAAAGAAACTCTCTTTGGGGGAGTAACTGGATTCTACCTCCCAATAATGTCTCCAAGAGGAGCAAAGGAATATTAATGTGGTAAATAAGAAATGCTATTTTTAGGATCCTACCAATGTCTGCAATCAAGTACAATTTGGCATGCACGCACACACTCGTGTGAATACATAGGTGAATACAATAACATTTGTTGTAAAAAAAAAAAAAAAAGTATATAAATGTATTTATGTTCACATAACATCCGCCTCATATTCTGCACATTTCCCATTGCTTCTAACATGATTTATTTCTGTGTTCCAACTATATATACTGTATTTTTAAATCTTTGTTCTTAATTCTCTTTTTGTCTTAGTTTTATTTTATTTTATTATTTACAATTATCTTGTTATATTGTAGCCTATTGTAATGCGCAATCTTACAAGCCACACTAACATTTCACTGCTTGTACCGTGTACATGAGTGATTGGCAAATAAAACCCTGAATCTTGAAAGAAAATCACACGTTAGATCACACGTGAGCGTGCAGTTGGTTGATGCCCAGATATCTAGATTCTTGTTTATCCTTCTGTTCACAACAAACCTGTCCATACGCACTGAGTTGTCACACTTGCGTTGTTTAGGTGAATGTATGTCTCCAAAAGGCTGATGGAGCTACCGCAGATGCTGGCAGAGTTCCTTTGAAGGAGTTCCCACAGTCTAGGAAAAGATATGATCAAATCAGCACAGATTATGAGGGAGCGCAGTACTTTACAGGCCCTGCCGGAGGACTGTGATCTAGCTGTGGGCTACAGCAAGACGCGGTTGATATCTGAACGTCTTCCCTCCCTACACACGCTCCAGAAGATGAACAGCACAGATAGCAGCCAGTGTGCTTCAGATGTCTGTCAAATGACTGAGATAACTGTGGCCTGCCTGGAGCCTGAGGGATGTGTTGGGACTGAGTGGGAGTCTTATAGGCAGCATCACGTTGATGCATATAGAATGGATATGTGTTAAAGGATCACTTCACCACTTTTCAACCTATCTTCATATAATAGGTCCTCACTAATAGTAAACTAATAGAAAATATAAACTAATAGAAACTAGGACACCTCTAAATGCATGGCTACTAATGGAGCATTTGCCCTCAGAACAAATATATAGAGATGTCTTGTTTAAAGCTTATATTGACTTTTTATTTCATATTCGCCTACCAAACCGTCGCCCTTAAATGCATGAGGGGAGCTGTGCCCAACGCAAGAAGACTGTGGCTTGAAATGCATACACTACAACAAGTGTGATGCACAGTCATGCACTATTGATCTGACCCTCTGGTTGTTTTTCTCTGATCTCACACGGCTGAGGAAGGGCAGGCGTTGCAGGTGTGTTGATACCCCTGTACTGGAGCTAAAGTTACATCTGATGGAATTGGATACGGAATATGGCTAGACAGAATATAGCAACACCACACAACTGCAGGCTGAGTGGGTTAAAATTCCCTTTGAGTCACTGCCTTGCTTAAATCGATTGCATTATCTCACATCTTTAATATTATTGGAGGCAGAACATTTGGAAGCGGTGTGAGTCCTTTCCAAGTTCCAACAGTATAGGGACTAAGTTGAAACACCCCATTACCATTTTGCAGATTGTTGAAAAGCCAGAGCAAGACAATAACCCCTAACTGTTCCCTGTTTCTGTATTAATAACACCCACTGCTCCACATACATACAGATATATGGGTTAATGCTATAATAAGTTATTTGTTTTTTTTGTTGAACATAGAGTTAAATAGCTATAGCTCTGTATTGTGATAGTAATCATTGGTGTAGACTAAATAGTGTCTGTTCTGTAATAGGGGTCTTCCCGTATCTCCCACACTTTAGTAAATAGAACATTACATTTTCAGATCGAGACACTTGTTTTATCCTATCAGGAGAGAGAATCAATACAGCATGTAAACAGATGAAATTGGAAGTGATGAAACTAAAACATGAGCAGACAAATTGGGACTGGAACACTGTAAATTGAAGCTGATGAATTGGTTCTCTCTACTGATTGGGTTAAATTGGCAACACACACAAAAGTACATTTTCTATTTAAATATCTGTAGAGACGGGAGACTCCTGTTTTTAAACAGAACTTCTAGACTAGAGCAATGATTACTATCAGAATATAGAGAATTTAATAAAATAAATCAAAAACATAATCTACAGCACCTTGTATGCAGAGAACAAATGTCACATATGCAAGTGTACTGTGAGTGACAAAGGACCCATTTCCCTTTTGCTGGTGATAGGCTGCGAGTGACTAGAACTGTCCATGGTGCTGAACAGGGATCAGAATCTGATGCTGTTGTTGCTGCTGTGGAGCACTGGAGCTGTCAATGGAGCTGATCTTATCTGGCCATACACATGCATCTTGCACACATGCATTTTTATTTATTTTTTACTTTGAGCGCATGGCATGCTATTTTTACACTGTAAAGTGTAACAGGTTCACACTCTAACTGTCCGTGGCAGTGTTGTTATTTGTTCTGGCTAAATATATTAGGTTTACAGGTTTTCAGTATGGGGGAAAAGCAAGCGTGGATAACATGGAAACAAACATGGGATTGCTTTAGAGTAGCAGATGCTTGTAGCAGGGGAGCATCAAGTCACTTAGCAGGAAATAGATCAGACAGGTACTGCAGGTGGACCTAATAAACAGCATCTGATAGTAGACAGCTGTACAGTCTGGAGTGCTGCCTATCTTCATAGTCATTACCTACAGCACTGAGTGCAGTGCTACAGTTGTAGCTTGTATCATCACACTGGCCTGCTATTGACCTTTTGAGCCTGGGCCCTTATATATATATATATATATATATATATATATATATATATATATATATATACTATATATATTAAGGCTGTCAAAAATAACGCGTTAACGGCGTTAATTAATTACGTTAAAGATATTTAACGCAAGTTAGTGTTCCCCCTAACATGCGCCCGTGCGCGCGGCTCAGGAATTATAATGTGTCCCTGTTCATTCCGTTGGCAAGATTTAAAAATAATAAAGCCCCGACTGCCTGCAGAGTTTATTTCTCCTGCCTTCTGTGTGATTTATCCTTCCAAGCCCACCCTGCGTCTACTACATCCTGTAGTTCACTTAAGAAATAAAAGTATTGTTACAAGTCCCTTTTATTTTGAAGAGGAAGATGTTTCGGTTGTAGCCAGCTACCATGACAGACTCGACTAGAAGTGCCGGGTGGTAGTGGAATAATAATAATAACAACATGCTTTTAGCCAAAGTTCATAAAAACCGCATGCGTCTATGACTTAAACAATGTAGGCTAAACATACAGGATTCTCATTCTGTTACTGTCACTGCCTGCAAGGATGGCCGCCGTGCCATTTCTTATAAACTATCTAATTCATACGTGGGTCGTCGTGGGTCCACGTGGAGTTGTTGTTGTTCATGCGCCACAGTGAGCGGCGTGGAGAGGGCATCAGAGCGCAGCGCAACAGCCTAGTAGTATGGCATATTATGGCATATATAAACAAGTTTGGACAGCCCCACCAAATAGTGTTACGGAAAATAGCAAGTGTCTACCCTAGGCCCAGAGGGAGACACAGAACTTAGATGCGGCTCACATGTTGCACGACTCCTCAACAAGCTGCCACCAGAGATGAGAGCTGAATTCTGCCGCACAATGCTCTGCGGCCCAGGAGCAACCAACACCATGTTGGAGTTCTCTGAGTGGTTGAAGCACGAGTCCTAGCCATATAGCCTGTGCAAAGGCAAACACCTTGAAGACCTATTTGAGGTGAACAGTGAGCAGTGAACAGTGAGCAAAAGACTGAAGACAGAAGATCTGCCTTCAGGACTATCAGGCAGTTTGTGCAGACACTGAAGGCATCAATGTCGTTCTGTATCCCCAGCATGTCAACCAAAGCAATGTTACCAAATCAAAGGAGCCTTCATCTCAAGTCACCTGGGGCTGGGTGAGCAATCGTATCCTGTATCTAGCCTCACAACTAAATACAGACACTTGGCCAGACTGCCGTTTGAAAGGGTCAAACTCTTCATCCTGATTGGGGAAGACCACCCCACCTAATCACACCAACCGAACAAGTGAGGTTGGGGCCTCCAGGTGGGCCAGCAGCCATCTGCACAAGACTGGGCTGGACCCTGCAGGAAAGCAATCTCCAGCCAAGACAATGTAAGTTGACTATAACAGAGCCCCAGAACACAGAGCTCATGAGAAGGATGGAGAAACACTGGCAGGAGGCCACAAGTCAAAGGCCAGAAAGCCCACCTCCTTTTAATGTCCTGTCAGTAGCAACTCAACCTGCACCTGAAATAAGCCCTGACCCCTCCCAGAGAAAGTTCATCCTTGAAAATGTAATGATTAGTCACCAGAATCAAGATCCTTGGTGGTCTAAAACTTGAGTTATTGGTAAAATAACAGCAGGTTGGTGGTCATTTTGAAAAACAATGGCTGCCATGGTCACAGGACAAATCTAAATAGTACCACTGTATTCCTCATCTTTTAAAATGTATTATTAGTCGCCAGAATCAAGATCCTAGGTGGTCTAAAACTTGAGTTATTGTAAAATAACAGCAGGTGGCGGCCATTTTGAAAAATGGCTGCCATGGTCATAGGGAAAATCTAAATTGTACCACTGTATCCCTCATCCTTGAAAATGTAGTCTTAGTCACCAGAATCAAGATCCTAGGTGGTGTAGAACTTGAGTTATTGTAAAATAACATCAGATGGCGGCAATTTTGGAAAATGGCTGCCATGGTCACCACGAGACAAATCTGTGATGGCCCTATAGCCAAAAATGTTCCTTAACCGTCTTCCTGCCATTGCCGAAGCCCTTCGGCAATTGAAGCATTAATTTGATATTAACGCTTGCTGCCATTGCCGAAGCCCTTCGGCAATTGCTCTTTTATAGTGCTTATGATTGATCAAGCCATAATGCTACTCACGTTAGCCGGTTAGCTAGCAGTGTTGTTAGCACTGCAGTGGATCGTTCATATTAATTCACCGTCGCCATAAGAATCCATTCTATCCGTTTCTTTCAATCGCCTGTATCTCCTATTCCTTGTCCCAGATGGCATTTTTGGTCAAAACAGCGTTTCTTTGACGGCACGAGCCGACGTTGTGGAGTGCTAAAATGTACCGGCATGATCCGATCATGTAAACAAAGGTTGTCTTGGCAACGTAAAGCTGGCAGGGATAAGCTCACTTCCGGTTGAGGCAAAATGTGGCTTTTCAAAATAAGAGCTCAAATTAAAAAAATGCTGGCATGAATTAGGTCCTAATTTCTCAATAAATGGCAGCAGTAAAAGGGTTAAGGCATGCTCTAACTGTGTGCCAAATTAGAATACGTCCCATTATTCAAAAACTATAATTTTATTGTTTTAGGAACACTTTTGTCAACTCCGTCAGATACATGTCAACTCCGTCAGACACAAAACCTGACGGAGTTGACGTCTGACGGAGTTGACAAAATGTCATTTGTTTTCATCTTAACCCTCTGTAGTACAATGTAGCCATTTTGTTTTTGCTTCATTTGTTAACTAAAATAATAAACATTATTTTGGAATTCTTAACAAAGATCATAATAATGTCCTGACGGAGTTGACATGTAAAAGCTGTGACCTCATTGATATCAACATTGTTTGTTTAAAATATCAAACAATTGAATGCTTGTCAGACCAGGTGCTCCACTGTTGCAACAAATATAAACGGGACTTGGAAAAGGAGTCTTCAGGCTAAATCTGTCGACAATATTTTCTGATTAATTTAAGACTTTTAAAAAACCTGACGGAGTTGACGGGAGACGTGGGACACACATTTGATATGAGATATCTAATGGAAAATATAAATATATAAAAAATATAAATTTAACTGTGTATATTGTTTGCTATGTTGTTGACAATCTACTTTAATTTATTATGTATATTTATGTGATTGTGACAGTATTAGACACTTTTTTAGCAGTTTGAAATTGTGACCACTTGCTGGGGACAGGCTAAATACAGGCGTTTTTGGGTACAGTGCCTGCTTTTAACTAATTCAGATGGCATATGAAAACAATTATAATTAAATTAATGGCATAATAATGCACAAATGTATTACATTTAACTTTGCAAGTGCTTTTATTTTTATGACTTAATTTATTTTTTAACATAAATAAGGCTCTTATGTGTGGGACATGTTTTTTCCACTTTTGTCCCTCATCTCAAGAATGAGTGATTGATATATATATATATATATATATATATATATATATATATATATATAACCATCCCTCACCCTCTCTCTGTCTAGTATTGATCCGGGGGTTGCTGTATGTCTTGGAGTACTATAGTCTGGGTATATTTATGTTTGTAGGAACTGGTCTTGGGCTCCCATTACGTGTGTGAGCGATTGGCACGGCTACAGTTTCAACACCTCACTGCTGCTGCCGAGCGGCAAATGTAAAATTCAAGAGCCACACATCCTTAGTCAGCAGTTCCTCCCCCTAGAGCATGGCTATGTAAAATGACCAGGGACAGCAAATATATAGGAGCGTGCAGGAGAGGACGAACTCCAGGGATAAATAGATTTCAAATAATGACTAAAATGGAAAGGTACAGATGAAAAACTTTGTGCACACCCCCAGCCCCAGAAGAATATCGCGCACACGCACACACAGAAGCCGGAAGGCCAACATGCTGTGAGCATCAGTCAACAGTTGCTTCAAAAAGCCTTAATGGGTAGTTCTCACCTTAAAACACGTCACTGAACGCAGAAGCCACGGGTGTCTTTCTGACAGAATTACTTCTTCTAATAGAAATACAGTGTGATAAAAGCCTTTCTGACAGAATTACCCATAGACATATAAACATAGACTCCCTTTCCGGCTCTGGAGCATATGTGCTCAAGGGAGGGCAAAACATTCCCAAGATTCCTTGCAAAGCCCCGTGGAAGCATGAGCGTGCGTCACAGAGCGCATGTTCAGGTCTGTAAGTCCCAGAAAAGATGCACTGTGATTGGCCAGTTCACTTGAGTGACAGCATGCCTGACGTGCCTTCCACACTTCACGGTGGTTTGCTCTTCACCGCAGCTCGTGATGTCATGTTGTAGTTTGGTGGTCACCTCACCAACGGAAATCCAGACTATGAATGAGCCTTGAGACAACATGTCCAGGGAGTAAGTGAGCCTAGTGTCATCAGAGACACTGGGCTCACAGCTAAAATCTAAAATATCTAAAACCACATATTACACACATAAAGACACCTAGTTAAGTGTTCTAAATCTTCTAAACCTCATTACTTGCGCAAGCAGAGCGCGCAAGTAATAATTTCGCCCGGTCCGTATGCATCCCAGCCAACCCGCCACTTGATGCGTATGCAAATAAAACAGCACATTTGTGCCTGGTTTGCTGGGACCAGATTACATAAATGACCATATTTCTTACGTCATCATTTAGAGCTAGTCATACATATACTATATACATAATCAGTCAAATAAAATAGCAAATTGTGCCTGATTTGCTGGGACCAGAGTACATGGTGTGTATATGTATGACTAGCTCTCAATGATGACGTAAGAAATAGTAATTAATAGTAAGTAATACAACATTATGTTTCTGGAGTGTATAAAAGTAACGGTAGTGTCAAAAAGTTAACCATAAAGCTTTACGTTAATTTCATTCAACATTATCAAAAAGTAGTGTGCAAAAACTAAGTCAAAGTTTTATTCTAGAAAGAGAAGATATATACTTTCAGACGGGACCACTGACCTAAATAACTGACCTAAAGAACCACTGACAGGAACCACTGATCTAAAAGTCCTTTTGAGAAGGCCAGACCTGTAAGATCTTACCCAGGATTAGACTATCACCCAGTGCATACAGCGTCCGCGGGTAGATAAAATATCAAAAGAGCGTGGAGTTGTAGAACAAAGTTTTATTCTAGAAAGAGAAGATATATACTTTCAGAGGGGACCATTGACATAAAGAACTGACCTAAAGAACCACTGACAGGAACCATTGACCTAAAAGTCCTTTTGAGCAGGTCAGACCTGTAAGATCTTACAGAAAAAAAAGAAAAATAATAACATTACTTTTAAATTAAGAACAATGAACACGAATTACAAGTACAATCAGGAATGACAGAGAATATGATATAGGTGGGGGAGTTATGTTTGCTATAAAAGAAGATATTTCCATTAAAATAATTCAAAATGAAATCAGGATATTAGAAAGAGTAGAACATGTATGCATACATGTAAAAGATAAAGATCTATATATCATTCTTATGTACAGATCACCTAAAACAGACCTTTCAAAATTAAACACATTTCTCGAAAACATGGTAAAGTATCTATCATCTCCGACTTCTGCAATTATGATAATAGGAGATTTCAATGAAGACCAATATACTGAGAAAGATAGAAGTATAAAGACCTTCATGTCAAGATTAGGCTTTAAACAATTAAATACAAATCCAACTACAGATTACGGAAGTATTTTAGATCATGTATATTTTAACAGTATTATTACAAAAATTGAAGTTAGAGACACATATTACTCTGATCATGATTTAGTATTAATATCACAATAGTCCAAGATGAAATACATTTAAAACAATTTACAATTTACAATATTTACAATTTACAATATTTACATTAAATAATAAAATAATTATACTGTATAATATATTTTAATTCAGTTTATATACCTTTTTTTCATCACATATCAATGATTTATTTTTCTTTGAAAAACTAAAAAGGGATCCAGAATATTTCTAAATTGATAAAAGTGTATTTCTTATATAGATAGAAACTTGAACCATACTTAATAATACTAGGTGTTTACATGCATAAAGTAGGTAGGTAGCAAATAGTTACACCTAATAATTAGACATTTCAAACGTTCCTTCACAGAGATACTGAGATTCCACAGTTTACAGCGGTCGAAAGTACTTGCGCACTCTGCAAGCAAGTATGCACTCGACAGAGTGCAGTTCTAGTTCTAGTTAACATATATTTTTAAGCAAAAAGGGTGAAGTTTCCTTTTAAGTTCAGGTGGGTAGTGCTAAAGTAAAGAAACAGGTATAATGGCTGGTGTGGCCACATTAAAACATAATTTTAACACTTTCTGTAGTCTTTTTTTTTTTCCAATGTTTTCACCTTTATTTTATAGGCTATATTTGTTATGGAGGGACAGAGACAGTAGGCTGACAGGAAATGAGGAGAGAGAGATGGGTGGGAGACTTGCAGTAAAGGCCGTCGGGATCAGGAGTCGAACCTGCGGCACACTGCCAGACTGGATTACCAGCAAAGGTGCCTGGACCACTGAGCCATGTTTAAGCGGCATAGCACTCCATCTTTAATATTGTTGCCCGAGCCTCTGTTTCCAGCTTGGCCAAAATATATAAATCTCTCTTGTTTTCTTTTGATCTTTACGCAAGCACGCACGCACGCTCTCTCTCTCTCTCTCTCTCTCTCTCTCTCTCTCTCTCTCTCTCTCTCTCTCTCTCTCTCTCTCTCTCTCTCTCTCTTACTCATTCCCTCCATGGCCACCAGAGGCTTACCACACCGTGTACAGCTCATGCTGTTCATGTCCTCTGTGCTGTATAGTGGAGACTCCAAACGTGCAGCGTGCCGTAGTGGTGCTGCTGGTGGCACCGTGGCAGTCAGACTCAGGACGCACAGCGCGTCTGAACGGATCCTCCACCGCAGAGAGGATCATACTTCCTTTTTTTGGGGAGAACGCAAGACGGATATTGTCAAGATATCATTCCTCTCCAACTTCTCGTCACACCGACACTTGTTTTGGGCACCCGGCTTAAAGGTACGACTTTGTTTTTGTTATTTTTTTTAATCTGTAATGTGGAAGTTTACCCGTTGCTTATCATTACTCCTACTCGTTGTAAACAAGAACTTCACCCTGAATACTCTTGCTTGAATAATTACGCTACACAGTCATTCAAAATTAAACATTCACTGTAACGTTATTGAGGGGGAAAAAGACTAAACGGCGAAAAACATGCCTTAAATATATATGTCTAGTTTACAGCGAGATAGCAATTGGTGTCCATGATTTACGCACGTGTCATTCCGCCCAATGATATAGCCTATATATTCTACACTCATATTTTAGGGGCAGTGTTTTTACAGTATTTGGGTTGCTTTCATATCATCTGACGACTGCAATGGCTATTCTGATTTACGGCCACATTTGCCGAGACTTTTTTAATGTAATATTAGGCCACATTAGATAAGCTACCATCTCATAAATACAACGAATAGCGTCTCATATCGCATTTGCAACCACAATCTTTTGACTTGCACCAGAAGAATGTATTTCGGAGGATCGCAGCCACTTGATGCGCCGAGTGCATTTGGGGAAGTTGGACGCGTGCCACTGTGCACTGTCTATAATCATGATATCGAATAGCTGTATACTCACTTCATTCCAGCCTATTTGCTCAAAAAGCATTAGTCCGCGGAGTATAATAGCCTCCACGGATCCATAGTAGCCTAAAACACATCCTTCTGATCCAATTGGATCAAGACAATCGCAGCCTATTTGATCGAGTCTGAGATTTCCTATGATATGAAAGTAAATGTCAGACTCGATAAAATACATGATAGGCCTATAGCCTATGATAGTCTTGAGCCAAGGCTAGAAAAACACAAGTCTACTGTAGGCTGCTATAGCCTACTATAGCCTACTATACTGCGCCTTAGCAAAGCTCAACAGATTCTGCTTTCCGTTTATAGCCTACTTAACGTCACACTGTGATGGAAATTGATGGGGTAAATGATAGGGAAAAGGTTGTAGGCTACAAATTACTTTCTTCCACATTTTGGTGATTATATGGATTGATTGATTTGAATTGAAAGATGTATTAACATATTGTAGAATTACAGTACATTTCAAGCACAACTCAATACAACACTGTTAACTGTGGACACCGTCACACGATAAAGCATTATACTTGTTTACAATAGGGTCCACCATGTTCAATTCAACATAACATTTAGAGATGTACAAATATACACTTCATACCTGTAGGCTAATTATAACCCTATTTTATTATTGTTATCATTATTATTATTTGTATTCAGTGCCTATAGGACATTAATATGCATTTGATTACCTTATGTTTAACAATATAACAGTTCTGTCTAGGACTGCACTTACCGCTGCAGTTTTAACTTTTATATTGTCCCCATTTATTGCTGTGGCTCTGACAACTACAGCCATCTCTCTCTCTCTCTCTCTCTCTCTCTCTCTCTCTCTCTCTCTCTCACACACACACACACACACACACACACACACACACACACACACACACACACACACACACACACACACACACACACACACACACACACACACACACACACACACACACACACACACACACACATTTACTACACCACTGTGTAAAATGAAGTCATCTGCTTGTAGGTTTCCCTTTAATGGAGTTACTTTGGGCATACCGTGTTGGCATACTCTGTTCTTTCACATAAGTATAAGTAGTAGCAGTAGTGGTGGAATAGTGGAATAGTAAGAGAGTGGCGACACTAGCGTTGACTCCCGTTATAACAATGGAATTCGGAAGTGCTCATTCTATCTCAATGGGATAGTTCCAATGTTTGGAACTATAGCCCATAGGCACTCGCCTTGCGGCGAGATCAAAGCGTGTCGCCACTTTCTTACTAGTCCACACTGCGTCTGACATGGCAACGGTCTGGAACACTGCACAGGCGCTCATCATACTGTAGAATGTACAGTATGATGATCTACAGTGTAGATAGAGACATCCTCGCGGTGCTGTAAT